>NC_052635.1:19076376-19379406 GCF_016161935.1 Mauremys reevesii | reverse complement strand
GAAGAAAAATTTATGCTTCTTATCAGTGTTCGTGATTAGTTAGATCGATGGATCCATCGACGATAGATAAGTTAGATGGATGTAGCTATAGACCGAGAGATGGTGTAACCTGTATAAACCTTGAGAAATGTTGTCAGTGAAACATGCATCCGACGAAGTGGGTGTTCACCAACGAAAGCTCATAAGTCTATAAGGTGCCACAAGACTCTCTGCTGCTTTTACAGATCCAGACTAAGGCGGCTACCCCTCTGATACTTGTCAGTGAAACAGGGGAAGTTCCGCTGGAAATGCTTAAACAAGAAAAATTAAAGCTGCTTATTAGTGTTCATGATTAGATAGATAGATAGATAGATAGATTGATAGATAGATAGATAGATAGATAGATAGATAGATAGATAGATAGATAGATAGATAGATAGATCCCTCATCTGAACAACCTAAACTTTAGGTTGTTGGCTAATTTCTGTCTCTAGAGTGACCCAAAACCATGAAAAATGGAATAGAAAAATGGAAGGAAATTACCGGCCCGGGGAGTGGGCCGGTCGCACGCCAGCAAGCCCGCAGCTGAAACGCCGCAGGCCCGCGGCTTCTCTCCCTTGGCAGGTCCGCGTGGTCCAGAACATAGAAAAGACTTTACAAAAGAGGTGATCCATTGTAATTCTGTCCGTAGTAACAGTGCAGGCTATAAACACTACTACAGCAACGCATTGAAATATTCACTGCCACACACTGTCCTGAGGCGCTCTCTGACCTCTCCCCGGCTGCTTTCTCAGCCATACTCTATTTTGGTGACAAATCCCTTTTAGTTGTCATAATCCTGCAGGAGCAGGCTCCACCTCAGGAGCTTGGCATTGGCTCCTTTCATCTGGTGCAGCTAGGTTAGGGGAGAGTGGTCGTTGTACACGGTGAAGTGTCGCCCAGAGAGATATGGTTCTAGTTTCTTAACGACCCACACCATGACCAGGCATTCCTTCTCGATGGCCGCGTATTTCTGCTCCCGGGGTAGCAACTTCTTCCTCAGGTACAGGATGGGGTGTCTCTCCCTCTTTTTATCCTCCTGCATTAACACTGCTCCCAGTAAAGGGCTGGTCAAAGTCTGGGTTTGCCAGAACTGGGCCACTAACCAGAGCCTCCTCAGCGCCCGGAGAGCCTCCTGACACTCCTCGGTCCAGACCACCATGTCTGGCTTCCCCTTCTTGCACAGATCAGTGATGAGGGCAGCTATGGCGCAAAACTGGGGCACGGACCTTCGATAGTACCCCGCCATCCCAATAAAGGCTTGGACCTTCTTTTTGGTTTGGGGAGAGGGCCAGTCTCTGATCACCTCCACTTTGGCTGGTTCTCGCTTTAGGCAGCCGCTCCCCACCCGATGGCCCAGATAAGATACTTCAGCCAGCCCCACCTTGCACTTTACCCAGCCTCTCGGAGTCGGTCCAGCACTTGTTTAACCTGGGACACGTGGTCACCCCAGGTGTGGCTAAAGACACACATGTCGTCAATATACGCCACGGCAAACTCTCCATCCCCCTCAGTAGCTGACCCACCAGGCGCTGGAAGGTGTCCGGAAAGGGGAACATCTTATAGGAGGATGTGACCCGGTCTCCACCCAGTGGACAGTCAAATTAGTGCGTCCAGGCTGGTTGGAAAACAGCTGTCGGTACAGATGCAGCACCCTGCTGATCTCAGCATGCTGGGCCAAGGTCAGCTGATCAGAGAGGGGAATTGCTTCCAGGGGGAACCAACTTTTGTCCCAGGGAATAGATCCACTAAAGGGTCATCTCCCTGCTCCTCCCAATGTCCACACACGGCCAACACCACATGTCCCCTGTCATAATATGGCTTCATCATATTCACATGGTACACCCGGTGGTGGTTCGCCCGGTTCGACAGCTCCACCACATAGTTTACGTCATTTAGTTGCTTGACAACCTTGAAGGGCCCTTCCCAGGCAGCCTGGCGTTTGTTCTTCCTCACGGGGATGAGACCCATCACCTGATCCCTGGTGGCGAAGGCGCGGGCCTGTGCCGTGCGCTCATACCAGACCTTCTGCTGCCTCTGGGCTCGGGCCAGTTTCTCCCTGGACAGGCCCATGAGCTCGGCAAGTCTTTCCCGGAAGGTCAGGACATACTCCACCACCGACTCTCCATCGGGAGTAGCCTTCCCCTCCCATTCATCTCTCATCAGGTCTAGGGCCCCCCCCTTACCCGCCTGCCATACAAAAGTTCAAAATGCGAAAACCCGGTACATTCCTGGGGTACCTCCCTGTATGTGAACAGCAGGTGAGGTAAGTACTTGTCCCAGTCCTGCGGGTGCTGGTTCATAAATGTTTTTAGCATCATCTTTAGCGTCCCGTTGAACCTTAGCACCAGCCCGTTGGACTCGGGGTGATACGCTGAGGCCCAGTTGTGCCGGACCCCGCATTTCTCCCACAAGCACCGGAGCAGGGCTGACATGAAGTTGGACCCCTGGTCCGTTAAGACTTCCTTGGGGAACCCCACTCTGCTGAAAATGGTCAGCAGCGCATCTGCCGCAGTGTCTGCTTTGATAGAGGACAAGGCCACCGCCTCGGCGAAATCTACCACCACCAGAATGTATTTCTTCCCCAACCGGGTCGTCTTGCTGAGAGGTCCCACTATGTCCATGGCCACCTTCTGGAAAGGTTCTTCTGTGATGGGTAAAGGCCTCAGAGCCGCTTTCCCTTTGTCCCGGGCCTTCCCCACCCTCTGGCAGGGGTCACAGGATTGGCAATATTGTCGGACATGGGTAAAGACCCCCAGGCCAGTAAAAGTTCTGTAGCAGCCTCTGCCCGGTGCGCCGGATTCCCTCGTGCCCTGCGAGAGGGATGTCATGGGCAGGTACAGTAGCTTGTGGCGAAACTTCTGATGAACCACCAGCTGCCTCCTGATTCCCCCTGCCTCTACTTCCCCTGGGGGAGCCCATTCTTGGTACAGGAACACCTTCTCCCACAGGAACCTCTCCTTGAAACCTCTCCTCATGGACTGTACCACACTGAGGTCGGCCATTTCCCTTGGTCTCCGCAAGGAGGGATCTTTCTGCAACTTGGCCTGGAACTCGGCTGCTGGGGAAGGGATGGGTCAGAAGCCACAGCCCTCCTTGAGCCTTGCCTTTGGGTAGGGTTCAGCCCCCCCCCCGAGCCTTGCCTCCCCACCAGGGTAGGGTTCTGTGCCTCTGGGGTGACATCCTCCCCAAGGTCAGGACGTAGTGTCCCTCGCCGGCTCTGGCTATGTGTCATGACTAAAACGTTCCGGGAGTTGCTGGCCAGTCCTCTAGATCCCCACCCCATCAACACCTCGGTGGGCAAATGGTGGTGCACCCCCCACCTCCTTGGGGCCCTCCTTGTCCCCCCATTTCAGATGCACCGTCACTACGGGCACCTTGAATGGGGTCCCGCCCACCCCCATCAGGGTCAGGAAGGTGTTGGGCATCACCTGATCTGGGGCCACCATCTCGGGCCAGGCCAGCGTCACCTCAGCGCCCGTGTCCCAGTATCCATAGACTTTCCTCCCATCCACCTCCAGGGGAACAAGACACTTGCTCTACAGCCCCGCGCCCACCCTGTAAACCGAGAACCTTGAGTCCGGGGCATCCAACCCCCCCAGAGGAGCCGGCCTGGGGACCTCCTCTCTCCTGAGCAGTTGATAAGCTGCGAGCGCCCCCCTTGCCTGGGAAGCCTGCCTCTTGTCCGGCTGGTCCTCTACCAAGTGTGGGGGGTCAGTCGACTCAGTCTGTCCTTGAGCCTGGGGCACTGGGACCGTATGCGGCCCCTCTGGCCACAGTGATAGCAGCTCATGTCCCGTTGGTCTCCTCGAACCGGTCAGTTGTCCCTGACGCTGGGCGTTCCCCTTGGGAGGGGGTTCTCCCTATTCCAAGCAGCAGCTTAGCCATAGCTAGATTAAAATGGTTCTATAGCTGTGTATTCATACACATGGATTGATGTTACAGATCAAACTACGGGATTATTCCGAATTTACATAAACCGGTTTAGTAAAACAGATTGTATAAAATCGATTGTGCGCGGCCACACTAAACACATTAAATCGGTGGTGTGCATCCACGGTCCGAGGCTAGCGTCGATTTCGGAAGCGTTGCACTGTGGGTAGCTATCCCATAGCTATCCCATAGTTCCCGCAGCCTCCCCCGCCCCTTGGCATTTCCGGGTTGAGATCCCAGTGCCTGATGGGGCAAAAATCATTTTCGTGGGTGGTTCTGGGTACAGCCTCACCCCTCCCTCCCTGAAAGTGGCAGACAACCGTTTCGCGCCTTTTTTGCTTGGTGAACTGTGCAGACGCCATAGCACAGCAAGCATGGACCCTGCTCAGCTCAATACTGCAATCATGGATGTTTTAAACACCTTGCGTACTCTCGTGCAGTATATGCTGAACCAGGACCTTCGAACCGAGGCTAGGAGGAGGCGGATACGGCAGCGCGGCGATGACAGTGATGAGGACGTAGACACAGAATTCTCTCAAACCGCGGGCCCCGGCGCTTTGGAGATCCTGATGGTAATGGGGCAGATTCTATCCATTGAACGCCAATTTTGGGCCCGGGAAACAAGCACTGACTGGTGGGACCGCATTGTGTTGCAGGTGTGGGACGATTCCCAGTGGCTGCGAAACTTTCGCACGCATAAGGGCACTTTCATGGAACTTTGTGACTTGCTTGCCCCTGCCCTGAAACGCCATAATACCAAGATGAGAGCAGCCCTCACAGTAGAGAAGCGAGTGGCGATAGCCCTGTGGAAGCTTGCAACGCCAGACAGCTACCGGTCAGTCGGGAATCAATTTGGAGTTGGAAAATCTACTGTGGGGGCTGCTGTGATGCAAGTTGCCAAAGCAATCACTAAGCTGCTGCTACGAAAGGTTGTGACTCTGGGAAACGTGCAGGCCATAGTGGATGGCTTTGCTGCACTGGGATTCCCTAACTGTGGGGGGGCGATAGATGGAACCCATATCCCTATCTTGGCACCGCAGCACCAGGGCACCCAGTACGTAAACCGGAAGGGGTACTTTTCAATGGTGCTGCAAGCACTGGTGGATCACAAGGGACGTTTCACAAACATCCACGTGGGATGGCCAGGGAGGGTTCATGACGCTCGCGTATTCAGAAGCACTACTCTGTTTAAACGGCTGCAGCAAGGGAATTATTTCCCAGACCAGAAAATAACAGTTGGGGATGTTGAAATACCTGTCGTTATCCTGGGGGACCCAGCCTACCCCTTGATGCCATGGCTCATGAAGCCATACACAGGCAGCCTGGACAGTGGTCAGGATCTGTTAAATTACAGGCTGAGCAAGTGCAGAATGGTGGTGGAATGTGCATTTGGCCGTTTAAAGGCGCGCTGGCGCACATTACTGACTCGCTCAGACCTCAGCCAAACCAATGTCCCCTATGTTATTGCTGCTTGCTGTATTCTCCACAATCTCTGTGAGAGTAAGGGGGAGACCTTTATGGCGGGGTGGGAGGCTGAGGCAAATCACCTGGCCGCTGATTACGCGCAGCCAGACACCAGGGAGATTAGAAGAGCACACCAGGAAGCGGTGCCCATCAGAGAAGCTTTGAAAAGGAGCTTCATCAATGGCCAGGGTACAGTGTGACTGCTGTGTTTGTTGATGAACACTCACCCGCCCCCTTGATTGACTCATTCCCTGAAAGCAACTCTCCCTCCCCCTTCGAGTACAGCTTACTTATGCAAATAAAGTCACTCTCGTTTAAAAATCATGAATTCTTTATTAATTCATTATAAAAAGAGGGAGAGAAGTAAGGGTGTGGTTTGGGAGGAGGATAGGAAGGATGGAGAAGGCCATTAAAAAAATTTCACATTAACAACAGCCTTCTGGTTGGGCTGTCCACGGGGGTGGAGTGGGCGGGTGCACGGAGCCTCCCCCCACGCGTTCTTACACGTCTGGGTGAGGAGGATATGGAACATGGTGAGGGTTGAGGGTGGTTACACAGGGGCTGCAGCGGCACTCTGTGATCCTGCTGCCGTTCCTGAAGCTCCACCAGACGCCGGAGCACGTCAGTTTGATCACGCAGCAGCCCCAGAGTTGCATCCCGCCACCGCTGATCTTTCTGCCGCCACCTCTCATCTCGGTTGTCCCTCCTGTCCTCACGTTCATCCCTCCTGTCCTCACGTTCATCCCTCCTGTCCTCACCTTCACTGGCCTCTTTCCTGTAATTTGATACCACGTCCTTCCACTCATTCAGATGAGCTCTTTCATTGCATGTAATTTCCATAATATCCGAGAACATCTCATCTAGCGTCTTCTTTTTCCTCTGCCTTATCTGTGCTAGCCTTTGGGATGGAGGAGGGATGGTTGAAAAATTTGCAGCTGCATGAGGGAGATAAATATTTAGAAAGATACATTTTACAGAACAATGGTTATACTCTTTCACAGTGAACAGCACTATTCACCTAGCACATGTGATTTCCCTACAAGGTCGCATTTTTCATCTTAATAGTGAGTGCTTGCAGCTCTGGAGTTACAGATCTCACAGACACAGGTCCAGGCATCAGAATTCAGCTTGCATGCGGCCATGGTAAGTCACTGTCTTTCGGCTTCTGTAGTGATTTACCCCTCCCCCCCAACGCATGGCTAATACTACGCTAGCTCCCCGCTAATCAACAACCTTCCCACCCCCCCACCCACTGCGTGGCTGGTAGCTTGGGGAAGATCGCCGGTGACCAAACACAAAAAAGATCATCGGCATTTCACTCCTCCCCTCCCCCCGCTTCGCTACGTGCAGGAAAGTTTTTTTTTTAAGCTGCTGCAGTCCACGAACCCATTAGAAAAATGGCCACCCCCATTACTTAGATTCCTGATTTTTAACCAGGTTATCCTGAACGATATCACTTTGCTGAGGATAACACAACAAGATAAAGAACGGATGCTTCTTGAATGCCAGCAGTCACCGGGACCATACGCTGCTATGCTTTGCCACGCAATGATACCTGATTACTTGCTACATGCATGGCGTGGTAAAGTGTCCTACTATGGTGGGCGGAACAAGGCTGCCTTGCCCAGAAAACTTCTGCAAAGGCTTCTGGAGTACCTACAGGAGCGCTTCATCGAGATGTCCCTGGAGGATTTCCTCTCAATCCCCGAACATGTTAACAAACTTTTCTAAGTAACTATACTGTCTGCGACCGCATCCCAAGTCCTCAGGGCAAATCAATCATTAAAAAACGCTTGCTGAAAAAACAATGTTTGCTATTTACAAAGGTACACTCACCAGAGCTCCCTTCCATGGCTTCATTGTCTGGGATAGTTGCTTGTGAGGGCTGGGAGCAGGGTAATTCCGTCAAGGTGATAAAAAGCTCCTGGCTGCTGGGGCTCACGGAGTGCTGTGTGCTCTCTGCTAGGTCTTCCTCCTCTTCTTCTTCATCTTCCCCGTCTGCATAATCCTCAGACATGGCAGAGATTACAACCCCCACCTCAGAATCCACGGTCAGGGGTGGGGTACTTGTGGCGCAGCCCCCTAAAATTGCATGCAGCTCAGCATAGAAGCGGCATGTTTTTCGACCTGCCCCGGACCTTCCGTTTGCTTCTTTGGTTTTCTGGTAGGCTTGTCTGAGCTCCTTAACTTTCACTCTGCACTGCACTGAGTCCCTGCTGTGGCCTTTATCCGTCATAGCCTTAGAAATTCTTTCAAATACTTTTTCATTTCGTCTTTTGGAACGCAGTTCTGTTAGCACTGAATCCTCTCCCCATATAGCGATCAGATCCAGTACCTCCCGAGCGGTCCATGCTGGGGCTCTTTTTCGATTCTCAGGAGACTGCATTGTTAACTGTGCTGATGAGCTGTGCGTGGTCACCTGTGATGATGAGCTCTCCACGCTGGGGAAGCAGGAAATGAATTTCAAAAGTTCACGGGGCTTTTCCTGTCTACCTGGCCAGTGCATCCGAGTTCAGAATGCTGTCCAGAGCGGTCAGTGGTGCACTGTGGGATACCGCCCGGAGGCCAATACCGTCGATTTGCGGCCACACTAACCCTATTCTGATATGTTAATCCCGATATTAGCGCTACTCCTCTCGTCGGGGAGGAGTACAGAAACCGATTTAAAGAGCCATTAAAATCGATATAAGGTGCCTCCTAGTGTGGACGGTTGTGGCGTTAAATCGATTTTACGCTCCTAAAACCGATTTAAACGCCTAGTGTAGACCAGGCTATCCTGTTGCTCAAAAACAGGGTCGAGTTTAGTGAAATCTCTGTTCCTTTGAATGAAACCTCGTTTCCTCCGGCTTTCTAGCGGCACAAGAATTTCTTTCAAGACTTTCTTTTCCTGAGAAGTCAATTTCTTTTCAGCTGAAAACAAGATTTTTTTTAACTGCCAAAGTTGATCCTTTTTCTCCCCAAAAATGATTTTCTATGTAAATAGCGTTTAACAACTTCCTTGTTAGCAGCAGGAAACTTGATTGATATATAACACCGTCTTTTCAGAGAAAACAGAGATTTTTCATTAACAAGTTGCTTTTCCCCTAGGAGAACCAAGTCAACATTATTAGTATTCAACTGAAAGCATTTCTAAGTAAACAAACAAAAGTATGTTTTGCTTAGATGAGTATTCCAACAATGAGTCCCCGTATATCCTCAAACATGCTATTTCAAATAACTATGGCTAACCGAAGTCCTTTTTTAGGCACAAGAAACTACTGTGCAGAGAGAAAGCGTAGAGAAAAACCTATTCACTGGAAAGAAGACAGATTTCGTCCGAAATGTAAACTTTGGTTATCAAGAGCAGCAGGAGACTTTATTGCTACGGAACACCGTCTTTTCAGAGAAAAGAGAGATTTTTCATGAACAAGTTGTTTTTCCCTAGGAGACTCAAATCAACATTCTTAGAGTTCACTGGGAAAGTATTTCAAAGTAATAGCATTATGTTTTCCTCCTATCACTATTGAAACAACGAGTCCCCTTTTCCCTCAATCTTGATTGTCCAAGTAACTATGGATATCAAAAGTCCTTTTTTGGCACAAGAAACTACTGTGCAGAGAGAAAGTGTAGAATAAAACGTCTTCACGTGAAAGAATACAGATTACTACCGAAACATAAACTTTTCTTATTAAGAGCAGCAGGAAACTTTATTGCTTCAGAACACCGTCTTTTCAGAGAAAAAAGTGATTTTACATGAACAAGTTGTTTTTTCCCTAGGCGAAACAAGTCAACAGTATTAGTGTGCAGTGGAAAGCATTTCTCAGTAAGAGCAGTATATTTCGCTTAGACGAGTATGCCAACAATGAGTCCCGGTGTTTCCTCAAACGTTATATTTCAAGTAACTGTGCATAATGGAGGTCCTTTTTTAGGCACTAGAACATACTGTGCAGCAAGAAAGCGTAGAGGACACCGTATTCACTCTGGAAGGTATACAGATTTCATCAGAAACATGAACTATTCTATCAAGAGAAGCAGAAATCTTTACGGCTAGAGAACACTGTCTTTTCAGAGAAAGGAGTTTATTTTCCCTGAACAAGCTGTTTTCCACTAGGAGAACCAAGTCAATATTATTAGTGTTAATTGGAAAAGCACGTCTAAATAAGAATACTTGTTTTGCTTAGTTGAGTAATCCAACAATGAGTCCCCGATTATCCTCAAACTTCACTTTTCTGGTAACTATGGATAACCAAAGTCCTTTTTTAGGCACAAGAAACTACTGTGCAGAGAGAAAGCGTAGAGAAAAAACTATTCACTGGAAAGAAGACAGATTTCGTCCGAAATGTAATCTTTGGTTATCAAGAGCAGCAGGAGACTTTATTGCTACGGAACACCGTCTTTTCAGAGAAAAGTGAGATTTTTCATGAACAAGTTGTTTTTCCCTAGGAGACTCAAATCAACATTCTTAGAGTTCACTGGGAAAGTATTTCTAAGTAATAGCACTATGTTTTCCTCCTATCACTATTGAAACAACGAGTCCCCTTTTATCCTCAATCTTGATTGTTCAAGTAACTATGGATATTGAAAGTCCTTTTCTGGCACAAGAAACTACTGTGCAGAGAGAAAGCGTAGGGCAGGCATTACAGTCTCATCCCTTCCTTATGTGATATTGCCTCCAGCTGCAGTGCAAGAATTGGGCTCAACCACCCTCCCACCTGGAAGCATGTGGCTTTCCCCTACTCTAGAAGCATAAAGGAGACTCTCGCTTCAGTTCTCTCAGCAGTTCCTGAGACCTTACCCTTTCCCTTGGGGGTCCCAGCATAAAATTCATTCCAGCTGCAGGCAAATACTTTAACCTGAGCTACACAGAAAAAATCTTTACCAAGAAGCCGATCAGCGAGGAGGTGTTCTATTACCCACAGACAAAACACTTTCCCAACCTTCCCACAGCACATGGATTTTAGCTAGTGGTATGTGGAGTCTGTTTTCGCCTACCCTCCACAATCTCTGCCCTTTGGCTAGGAACCATACTGGCCTTTGGGCCCACGCTCTGCTTAATCAGGCCCCTGTATCCCTCTGCCCCAAGTATTCTCTGCTATCAATTTGGACAGGAAATTTGGGATGAGGGTTAGCAGAATGTTTCTGGATAAGAGAATGTTTAGGCTCTCAACCCCCTTTGCTCGCCCCAGGGGCAAAATGGGATCCTCCCTTCTCACCAGTTTTAAACCGCTCTTTCTGTGGCCTGGTCTCAATAGATACCTGACTCTGTTTGAAGGCATCCGCTAAAAAAGCCATCTTATCCGCCGTCTTGACATCTTTATCTCATAGACACTGCTTTACATCAGCCTTACATATTCTTTTGTTGCTGCCTAGGTCAGTGGCCTTTGGCCCTGTGAGGCTGGGTTTGGTTTGTTCTATACATGCCCTGATAAGGTGTGAACTGACACGCTGCTTTCTCAGAGTTTTTCCCTCGACTTGCTCTAAGCCATGAGGCTACATTTTGAGCCTCCTAACTATATACACTAAATTATAACCTATAACCTTACTGTAACAATAATTACTATAACAGCATTATAAAAACGATGCTCAGTGCATGATGAGTCTTCCAAAGACACTCGACATGTCAAACTTTGCATTAGATTAGTACGAACATGTGGTTGCTAGTTGTACCCCCAAGGTACGGAATGTACGTACGTGCGTGCATGCGTGAGAGACTCACCCCACTTCCCCCTCAGCAATACCAGCTTTACAATGGCGCCACTGGCTCCATGGGGCCGGGCCCACGCATCTTATGGGTGGGTGCGATCCCGTCTCCACCCGGTGGACAGTCAAATTAGTGCATTCAGGCTGGTTGGAAAACAGCTGTAGGTATAGATGCAGCACCCCTCTGATCTCAGCATGCTCAGAGAGGGGAATTGCTTCCAGGGGGTAACCAGCTTTTGTCTCAGGGAATAGCTCCACTAAAGAGTCGTCTCCCTGCTCCTCCCAATGTCCACACACGGCCAACACCAGATTTCCCCTGTCATAATATGGCTTCATCATAGTCACACGTTACACCCGGCGGTGGTGCGCCCGGTTCGACAGCTCCACCACATAGTTTACCTCATTTACCTGCTTAACAACCTCGAAGGGCCCTTCCCAGGCAACCTGGAGTTTGTTTTTCCTCACGGGGATGAGAACCATCACCTGATCCCGGTGGCGAAGGAGCGGGCCCGCGCCGTGCGGTCATACCAAACCTTCTGCTTCCTCTGGGATCAGGCCAGTTTCTCCCTGGACAGGCCCATGAGCTCGGCAAGTCTTTCCCGGAAGGTCAGGACATACTCCACCATCGACTCTCCATCGGGAGTGACCTTCCCCTCCCATTCGTCTCTCATCAGGTCTAGGGGCCCCCTTACCCACCTTCCATACAACAGTTCGAAAGGCAAAAACCCGGTAGATTCCTGGGGTACCTCCCTGTACGCGAACAGCAGGTGAGGTAAGTATTTGTCCCAGTCCTGCGGGTGCTGGTTCATAAATGTTTTTAGCATCATCTTTAGCGTCCCGTTGAAACTTTCCACCAGCCCTTTGGTCTGGGGATGATACGCTGAGGCCCAGTCTGAGGCCACATCCTCTCTGAGCCGTGTCCCTGGGCCAGGGGTGGCTCTAGAGCCCAGCGGGGCAAGCACCCGCCTGGGGCGGCCCTTTCCCAGGGGGGCGGCAGGCTGGGCCGGTGGACCTGCTGCAGTCATGCCTGCGGGAGGTCCACCGGAGCCTCGGGACGACCGGACCTGCCGCAGGCATGACTGCGGACGGTTCGCTGGTCCCGCGGCTCGGCTGGACCTCCCGCAGGCATGACTGCGGCAGCTCAAGCGGAGCCGCCGGACCAGCAAACCGTTCGCAGCTGCGGGAGGTCCAGCTGAGCCGCGCGACCAGCGGACCCTCCGCAGTCATGCCCGCGGCAGGTCTGCTGCTCCCGCGGCTCGGGGGCGCCTCCCACGCATGACTGCTTGGGGCGGCCAAATTTGTAGAGCCGCCCCTGCCCTGGGCGTTCCCTCCCCACCAGGTTAGGGTCCTGCGCCTCAGGCAAAGTACCTTCCCCGTTGTCAGGGCGCAGTGCCCCTCACTGACGCTGACTACGGGTCACGACCAGGACACCCCGGGCGTTGCTTGGCCAGTCCTCCAGGTCCCCCGCATTAACACCTCCTTGGGCAAATGTGGCTGTACCCCCACATCCTTGGGGCCCTCTTTGGCCCCCCACTTCAGGTGTACCCTCACCACGGGCACTTTGAATGGGGTCCTGCCCACGCCCATCAGGGTCAGGTAGGTGTCGGGCAAAATCCGATCTGAGGCCACCACCTCGGGCCAGGCCAGCGTCACCTCTGCACCCGTGTCCCAGTACCCAGTGACCTTCCTCCCATCCACCTCCAGGGGAACAAGGCACTCTCTCCAGAGGGGCAGCCCCGCACCCACCCTGTAAACCAAAAACCCGGACTTTGGAGCATCCAGCCCACCAGAGGAGCTGACCTGGGGACCTCTTCCCTCCTTCACAGGTGGTACGCTGCCAGCCCCCCTTTCCTGGGAACGCTGCCCCTCATCCTACTGGGTTAAAGAACCAGTCAACCCTCTGCGGGTTGGGTCTGCTCAGTCTGTCCCTGAGCTTGGGGCATTGGGCCCGTATGTGGCCTCGCTGGCCACAGGGATAGCAGCCCATGTCCCTTGGTTCCCCTCGACTGGGTCGGATGGACCTGACGCTGGATGTTCCCCTTTGGTGGGGGTATAGGTACGCAGGGTCTCGGGGTATCCTTGGCAGCAGTCTGGCCCCTCCCAGCCATGTCAGGGCCTGGGGCCCACACTGCATCCGCTGGGCGGCTTCCCTCAGGGACAGGGCTCCGTTCACCCAAGCGATCCTTCTCCTCCAGCTGGGCAATTAGCTGTTCTTTGCTGGATTTCCCAATGCACAGCCCCCTCTGCCTGCACAGCTCCACCAGGTCTTTCTTAAAGCGTTTAGCATATATCTTCCTGCTGGCCACTCGCCGGCCTGTGCTCTCATCTTCCCATGCTTAGGAAATGCAAGAAGATTCCCTCAAAATGCCACCTCTTTATCCCTCATCCATTTTTCCAACACATTTTTCATTTTCTTTATATATTCCCCATTACTCTTACCAATATTCCTCTTATCCCAGGCTCTCCCCTTCAGTCATTTGGTGGTGATTTCTGTAGATGGCGGTGGAAGAGAGAGGGAAGCATGGCAAACATCTCTCCCTTTTATCATGTTCTGTCTTCCCACCTTTCAGAGTCAGGTGAGCATTACCTCGTCACAGTGCCAAACTGACCAAAGGAATGGGGGTGACTCACTCGAGAGTCTAACAGATTCTTTTGTTGCTGCCTAGGTCAGTGGCCTTTGTCCCTGTGAGGCTGGGCCCGGTTTGTTGTATACATGCCCTGATAAGGTGGGAACTGCCACTCTGCTTTTTCAGAGTTTTTGCCTGGGCTTCCTTTAAGCCATGAGGCTACATTTTGAGCCTCATAACTATATACATAAGATTATAACCTATAACATTACTGTAACAACAATTACTATAACATCATTACAACAACGATGCTCAGTGCATGATGAGTCTTCCGAAGACACTCAACATGTCAAACTTTGCATTAGATACCACACAATCATATTACAAGTATGAACATGTGGTTGCACGTTGTTCCCCCAAGGTACGGGGAGAGAGAGAGAGAGTGTGTGTGTTCACCTATCTCTCCCTCCCCCCCCCAGCAATACCGGATTTACAATGGGGCCTCTGGCACCATAGCGCCAGCCCCACGGTTGAAAGGGGCCCCCGCCCGCTCTTCTCCGCCCCCTGCTCTCTCCTGTGGGGTCAGAGAAGCTTGATGCTGCTACTGCTGGGGCTCCGTGGTAGCCTCTGCCGGCAGCCTGGCTCCTGTCCCACCTCTTTCCCCAGCGTGCTAAGTTCCCTCCCCTCCTCCCTACTGCCAATCAGCTGATTGAGATGACCAGCGGCAGAGATGAGGGAGGAGGAGCGATCCACAGCACATCACTCTGGGGAGGACAAGAGACAGGGGTGAGGCTTAGTGAAGGGGTGAAGGGGCTGAAATTGGGACATACCCCCTCCAGTCCCCTGCGTGAGCACCCCCATGACCCCAGCCCACACCCTCAGCCCCCTGCCCACCGCACCCCCTCACACACACCCAGCCCCCGGCACCCCCCTTACATACCCCGAGCCCCCTGCCCTGGCTCCTGCACCCCACAAACACACACACACATCCCCCTGCACCCCTCACACACACCCAACCCCCTGCATCTCCTCACATACCCTGAGCCCCCTGCCCTGACTTCTGCACACACCCCCACACACAGCCCCCTGCACTCCCTCTGATGAGACTGATGAGAAGGGAGGATCCCATTTTGCCCCTGGGACAAGAGAAGGGGATTGGGAGCCCCTAAACATTCTCTTACCCAGAAACACTCTGCTAACCCTCAGCCCAAATCTCCTGTAAAAGCAGAAGAGCCGAAAAGTGCTATCAGTGTAATTCCACAGGTCACCTGAGGAATAAATGCCCCGGGCTAGGAGGAAGCAGGCAACCAATAGCTCATGTTAGTTCTGCTGTTGTCGACACAGAAACCCCCCAAGTAATTTAAACCTATCATACTGGTTTTGTGAGTTTATCCTCTGCAGAACCAGATATGGAGCACATTAAGGCTGTCCAAATTGATAGTGGGAATACTTGGGGCAGAGGGATACAGGGGCCCAGATCTCTCTGATTAAGCAGAGCGTGGGCCCAAAGGCCAGTATGCTACCTGGCCAAATGGCAGAGATTGTGGGGGTAGGTGAAAGCAGATTCCACATACCACTAGCTAAAATCCATGTGGTGTGGGAAGGTTGGGAAAGTGTTTTGACCGTGGGTAATAGAGCACCTCCTCACTGGCCTGCAACATGCCATCAGGCACAGGAGAGGTGTTGTCAGTGATTAAAGAAAGTGTCCCAGTTGCTAGCTGGCAGAGTTTTGCAGCTGAACAAGAGACAGAACCCTTCCTAGGAAGTGCAGACAAATGTGCTTTAGGAGGGGGCACAGAGGAGGAAAATGGGGTAGGAATAGTGGAGGCACACAAATGTCTCCTCACTAGTCACTTGGGGGGAGGGATGCCCAGGACACTTGAAGGATGGTTGAATCAGCATCTCATCTCACTCAGCCTGTGACCCAGATTTTGAGAAGGAACTGTGTAACTGATCTCCTCGAGGAGAGCAATCACACAACTAACTTTTCAGGGATAGAGAAAGAGGAGGCGGAGGGTACCCCAATCCAGGTCCCATTTTTTCAGGATGCTATTTCTGGTAAGTTTTTGGAAAGTAACTGTCTCTTTAAATCAAGTTGCAGCTCCAATGCCTGTGACAGCAGAGGAGCTGAGACCGGGAAATTACCAGGTGCTAGTTTGTGAGAACACAAATGACCCAACTGACAAAGAAAGGGGTGTTCTCCCCCAGGCTGGTGAGAGACAGGGAGCAGTTATGGAAAAGCTTCTGGGAAAAGATGCATTGATCAAAGGGTAAACACACCTAGCCCAGAGAGCACAGATCACAGCCCTCTAGGGGGCAGGGAAGGACTCAGTGCTGGGACGGGGAGACACAGGGTAACCCCAAGAGGGGAGCTAGGTTTTCTGCATATGTACAGTCCTGGGGTTGGGAGACTGCTCCCAAAAGGGCCAGCCAATGTGCAGGATCCTCCTGAACAATTATCTTGCCAGACCCTGAGATATCAAAATACCAGAAACATGATTAAATTAAGAGCCCATTCAGAAGGGAACACTGGATGGAAAGGAAAGCCAGTGACTGATTACATGGGAGAGAATCAAAAGACCCCATGAGTAATGAACAAACTTACTTCCTACTACACTATTTGAACAGAGAGCATGGTATCATAGAGATACTTGTTAACACCCATCTGTGATAAAATTTTTGGTATTAATGACAAGTTTTGGGATAAGAATTTTGTTACTTATGTTAAACCTTATAATAATGCTACTTTTCAATTAATACCTATAAACAGGTTTAAAGCTTATCATAGCAGAGAAACCATAAAAAAAACTGGTTTGCTGTATGTGAATGGGGAAACTCAGGCACATCACCTATTAGCCTTAATGGCTGGATGCCAAAAGAACCAAACTGCCTTCAAGATAGTCAGTGGCTAACCCTCTTGCAGTAAACTAAGGGGGGATATGTGACGTCTGTACCTCGGGGGAACACCCAGAACCCACATGTTCATCCTTGTAATATGATTGTGTGATATCTAATGCAAAGGTTGTCATGTCGGGTGTCTTTGGAAGACTCATGATGCACTGAGCATTGTTGTTATAATGATGTTATCGTAATTGTTGTTACAGTAATGTTATAGGTTATAATTTCATGTATATAGTTATGAGGCTCAAAATGTATCCTCATGGCTTAAAGGAAGGCCAGACAAAAAACTCTTCAAAAGTATCAGAGGGGTAGCCGTGTTATTCTGGATCTGTAAAAGTAGCAAAGAGTCCTTTGGCACCTTATAGACTCAGCCTCGTTCTTTGAAATGCATATGTTGACTCTTCCATGGGAATATAGTGGATGTGCTTTCTGCCCCATGTAACAGGGACATCAAACAACACTTAAACGGTTAAATCCCCTGTGCATCAATGAGAATTGATTTGTCCCTTAGCTGTTACTTTCCCTTTAGCTATTAGAAAAGGGGAAAAGGCAATTCAATTCACACTGTACCTGTAATAACTAGTGTAAGCTGATAATGCACTTTTCGTAAAATGATTGCACTGTTTTTTTCTAAACTAATAACAATTCATTTATATTCTGCAGGCATTAAGCACAAAACTGCATTTGTTTAGAAAATACTTTTTAAAGCTGTATTCATCTGTGGTGAGGATGGTGGTGGTTAAAAATCAATTCAGCAGTATTATTTGCAAAATAATACATTCACTTCTCCATTCTAACTAGAAGAGGCATCCTAAGGGGCTGAAAGAAAATTACACTACGTTTTGGAGCATGAGCTTTCGTGAGTGAATACCCACTTCGTGGAATGCAAAAGTAGTGGGGCAGTTTACACCTCATCAGGGTATGTATAGAACAAACCCAGCTCAGCCTCACAGGAACAAAGGACGCTGGCCTAGGCAGCAACAAAAGGATTTGTTGGACTCTCAGAGTGAGTCACCTCCCTTCCTTTGGTCAGTTTGGGACTGACTCTGAGGGGGCAGGGGGTGGGCGGGCAAAGCCAAGAGGGAAGAAATAACATGATAAAAGGGAGAGATGTTTGCCATGCTCTTCCTCTCTCTTTCACTTCCATCTACAGACATCACCACCAAGTGACTAAAGCACTGATCAAAGGGGAGAGCCTGGCTGAAGGACAACCAGCCAGCTTGTGGTGAGAAGCATCTAAGTTTGTAATTAATAAAGCTGTTTGTTTATTCTACCTGAAGCAATGCATTTGGTTTGAAGCATGTCAGAGACAACAAGCTTGGTGCATATCAATTTCTTTGTTAAATCAACAAACTCATATAAGCTTGCAGTGTCCAGCAGGCATAACTGGTACACTGCAAGATGGAGGTTCCTAGGGTTGTGTCTGGGACCGGAGATATTGTCTAGTGTAATTTGGTTGCACAATCCAAAGAGCAGCTTACATGTCAGAGGGTTTGTGTGAACAGTCTAGAAGTGGGGGTTCTAACAGCAGAGCAGGGTAAGCCTGGCTCCCAGAGTCAAGGACTGGAGGGACCTAGCAGATCACCAGTCCAGATAACACCAGAGGAGAATGTCACACACACATTGAGGAATGGAGAGGAGCCAATCACGAGGAGATTCTGAGATGATGACCCCAGCACACACACTATTTGAACCTGCAGGGCTGGCAGCCTAACCCCCTTGATCTACACCTGTTGGGTGTAGTTCTACCTGGCAGGGGGAAGGGAGATCAACACACAAAGGGAGAGAAGCGACCCATGAGGATATTCTGAGATGATGGCTATCCCAGCACACACGTGATATGAACTCGTGAGGCCAGCTGCCTGACCCCTGTGCTGTGACACCTTGACCTACGCCTGCAAGGTCTAATTCTACCTTGCAGAAGGGGGAGGAAGGGAGGTCTATAAACACACATAAACACACACACTGAGGAAGGGAAAGGAGCCACCCGTGAGGAGATTCTGAGACTATGGCTACCCCAGCACACAAAACCATTTGAACCTATGAGACTGGCAGCCTGAAGCCACTGCTGTAACCCCTTAACCTACACTGGCAGGGATAGTTCTACCTAGCGGAGGTGGAGGAGGGAGGAGTACTAGTATATGCACAGACACAGACGAAGGGAGAGGAAAGCCACCCGTGAGGAGATTCAGAGATGATGGCTATCCCAGCACAGACTATTAGAATCTGAGAGGATGGCAGCTTGACCCTGTGCTGCGACCCATTGACCTATGACTGCAGAGCCTAGTTCTACCTGGCAGAGAGGAGAGGGAGGATGAGAGAGAGGTCAACAAACACACAGACACAAACAAACACACTGTGAGGAAGGTTGAGGAGCCACCTGTGAGGAGATTCTGAGATAATGGCTACCCCAGCACACAGATGATTTGAACTTGCAAGGTCGGCAACCTGAGTGCACTGCTGTGACACCCATTGACGTATGCCTGCAGGACCTAGTTCTACCTGGCAGAGTGGGGAGTGAGGGAGGTCAACAAATACACACACACACACACACACAGAGGAAGGGAGAGGAGCCACCCATGAGTAGATTCTGAGATGATGGCTACCCCAGCACACACACAATTTTAACCTATGAGGCTGCGACTACTTGACTTATGCCTGCGGAGCCAAGTTCTACCTGTCTGAGGGGGGCAGGAGGCAGGGAGGGAGGTCAACACACACACAAACACACACTTTGGAAGAGAGTGGAGCCACTCGTGAGGAGATTCTGAAACGATGGCTACCCTGGCACACGTGATTTGAAGCAGTGAGGCTGGGAGCCTGACCCCACTTTTGTGACATCTTGACCTATGACTGCAGGGCGCAGTTCTACCTGGCGGAGTGGGAAGGACGGGAGGGAGGTGCACACACAGACGCATGCATGCATGCACGCATGCGCGCCACCGGCAAGGAGATTCTGAGATGATAACTAATTGGGCACACACACGATTTGAACCCATGAGGCCGGCAGTCTGACCTCACTGCTGTGACCCCTTGACCTACATTGCCTAGTTTTACAGGGCAGAGAAGGGAGGGAGGGAGGAAGGTCAGTGAACACACACACACATACACAAACACACACAGACACACCCATGGAAGAAGGGAGATGAGACACCCGTGAGGAGATTCTGAGATGATGGCTACCCCAGCACACAGATGATTTGAACCCACAAGGTCAGCATCCTGATCACACTGCTTCGACCCATTTAATTGCGCCTGCAGGGCCTAGTTCTACCTGGCAGAGGGGGGAGGGAGACACACACAGACACAGACATTGAAGAAGGGAGACAAGATGCCTGCGAGGAGATTCTAAAACGATGGCTACCCATGCGCACACACAATTTGAAGGCACAAGGCTGGTAGCCTGATCCCACTGCTGGCACCCCTTGACCTATGCCTGAAGGTCCTAGTTCTACCTGGCAGAGAGGGGAGCTAGAGCAGGAGGCAGTGGCATAGTCAGGTGGAGGGAAGAGGGGGAGCAAAAAAAAATGCTTTTACTGACGGGGCAGTGCTAAGGGTCTTTGGCGGCACCTCAGCGGTGGGACCTTCACTCACTCCGCAGGTCTTTGGCGGCATTTCAGCAGTGAAGCTTCAGTGCTGCCAAAGACACCTGAAGCGAGTGAAGGTCCCACCACCAAAGTGCTGCCGAAGATCCAGAGTGCCTCCCTGTCAGTAAAAGTGCCGCAGCGGGTGGCGCCTTTTTTTTCCTGCTCCCAGGTGAGTAAAATTAAAAAGGCGCCACTTGTGCTTGGAGGGGCCGCTCCCCCACTCCTCCCCTACTGGCAGGAGTTCAACAAACACACATACTCACACACTGAGGAAGGGAGAGGAGCTACCTGTGAGGAGATTCTGAGATGATGGCTAACCAAGTACATATGATTTGAACCTGCAAAGTCGGCAGCATGATCCGACAGATGTGTTTCCTTGACCTACACCTGCAGGGCCTAGTTCTACCTGACATAGAAGGGAGGGAGGGAGGTCAACGAACACACACACACACACACACATTGAGGAAGGGAGGGGAGCCACCCGTAAGGAAATTCTGAGATGGTGGCTACCATGGGATACACTGAATTTGTAAACGTGAGGCCAGAAGACTGACCCCACTGCTGCCATCCCTCGATGTACACCTGCAGGGCTTAGGTCTACCTGGCAGAGAGGGAAGAAAGAGGGTCAAGAAGCACACACGCACACATACACTCAGGAAGGGAGCGGAGCCACCTGTGAGTAGATTCTGAGACAATGGCCACTCCGGCACACACAATTTGAACCCATCCTGCATCCTGACCCCATTGCTGCTAACCCTTGATCTATGCCTGCAGGGCCTAGTTCCATCTGGCAGAGGGGGAGGGAGGGAGGCAGGGAAAGAGGAGGTCAACAAACACAAACACACACAAAATGAGGAAAGGAGATGATCCCCCGGAAGAGAGGCTGAGACAATGGCTACCCTGGCACACACACAATTTGAACCTGTGATGCCGGCAGTCTGACACACTGCTTTGACGCCTTGACCTATGTCTGCAGGGTCTAGTCTACCTGGCAGGAGGAGGAGGTGAACAAACACTTTAAAAATAACACAAGAAATAGTTAGGGTACAAACAAAAAAAGGGTTTTATTTATAAAACACTTGGTGGTTATCACCCAAATATGCATGAAGCCCAGACCCAGAACTTAACACATGTGGGTTACAAAAGGTATTAAGCAAATAGTTTACTTCACCAATCTTTTGCATAAACTATAGGGAGCCGAAACCGGAACCAGGGAAACACACAGGAGCACACAAGACCAGTGAAACAGGAACCACAGTGAGGACCACCGTGAAGACGACAGGGACAAAGTACGTGTCAGGAACAGGTATTGTATAAATAATTAAAAGGCATTGGAGCAGGGGCATTGGAACATATATCTCAGGTGAGTTCCCTAACCACTAGGGTGCAGTCATGCTCCCTCTCCCTGGACCAGTGTATATTTAATTAGTTATAAAAAAGTGGAAGAGCTTCAGCAGAAGAGATTGAGAAAGACCTGCCCCAGAATACTCCACTGCCCAGTGGTTATGGCACTCTTCTGAGAGGTGGGAAACAAGTTCACATCCTTTTTCCACTTAGGAAGAGAGGGGAATTGATCCTGGAAGACTGCCCTAACAACCGGGCTAAAAGTTGAAAGGGACAGAATGGGGGACAAGGGCACCTGCTCTTCCTGCATTTTTTGTGAGAATTGGCTTAGGGACCTAACTCTGAGAGTTCACAGCTGAGAAAAGACAGGCACTTCCATCTGGCTCAAACTTATGCATCTAACTCCCTCTGAAGGGTGGGGGTTAGGACCCACCCCTCACTTTGGCATATCCTATTAGCTATCTTAGGTGGGTTCCTCCCTTAGTATTCTGGCTTTTGTGGATCCCATTCGTATGCAACTGACTCCTCACACCCTACATGTATTGTATGAGGAGCCTGGGGCGCCTAACCCTGAACAGTGGATGATTCCACTGCATGGCAAGATGGCTAAAAGTTAGACATTACAATGCTGAACCCAGATCCTCAGAAGGTACTTAGGCACCTAACCCCCATTGATCTGGATCTTAGACTTCTCCCTCCACTTGGAAGTCTGAACCATGAACCCTCTCCAGGAGTTAGATGCCTAAGACAGGCAGGGCTAGTTTTACACCATGGATGCCCCTAAGCAGGGGAGCCCCTCAGCTCCCCTGCCTACAGCTGACCTTTGTGTTTTCCAGAAAAAATGACACGAAAAGAAATATAAATGATAATTTAAATATTTATACAATTAAATAACAAAAAATACATTTAATTAAAACAATCCCATAGGTAGCAGGTAGGGTCCCCTGCCATCTGCAGCTTGGAGTTGCAGGGTATCCCCACCGCCGGGCCGGGAGCTGCAGGGTGCCCACACCGCCTGGAGCCCCGCCCCATGTGAGTTCCTTGATAACTAGGGGCTAGATTTACAAAAAGACTTACATCTGTATCCTCTTTAGCCATGTACATCCAACATTTAGGGGCCACTGACATTCTCAAAACCCCTTCTCAGCTGCCACCTAAACCTGTCGGCTTCTAAAGTTGCAGTGCAGTCTAGGTATCTGCTGGTAGGCATGCACAATGCCAGATAAGTAGTGATGTTGCCTCACAGCTAAGAAGTTGCTTGGAGTGCCAGCCAAAGCCCCAGTGGGATTCTGAAACTAGGCATTCCTTTGCCTATCTCACCTGCAGGGCTGATATGATTTGGGTTCTGCACATAAAACAGCCAAGGGACAGCATATCAGGAAAAAAATTAATGGATGCTTAGCGCCAGCTCCTCCCCCTCCTTCCTTCCCTCCCAGCGCTTCCTGCCCACCACGATCAGCTGTTCCGCAGCATGCAGGTGGCACTGGGGAAAGAGGAGGAGCGGGGATGGGGCATAATCAGAGGAGGAGGTGGAACTGGGAGGAAAGAAGTGAGGCAGAGCCCAGGTAGAGTGGGGTCAGGGTTTAGGATGGAATGGGGGCAGGAAGAGGCAGGACAGGGCCTGTGGCAGAGCAGGGGGTTGAGCAACCCCAAAGCAAGGAGGAAACTGGTGCCTGTGGTCTGTACCTGGCCAAGGTTGTCACGCAGTGTTAGGGAGAAGATTTAGTTTGGGATAAGATGAGACAAGTTTGGAGTGAGCTGTTGTATCTCCGTCCTAGGTGAATGCTGTAGAGGAGCCTATGAACTTCTCCCTCACATGGAGCACCTTTCCTCCTTAGCCCTCAGCAGTGCTGCACAGGCCATTTATACCAACTAGCAGCTTCTGCAGGATCTCCTGAAAGGGAGCATAAATAGAAGTTAATTTGGTAGCAAACCTCTAACAAGCTCTCTTATGCATGTGCAAATTTTTGTGTCTTGTAACATAGCCAAATGGATTTTCATGGAGAAAGCAGAAGGAACCATGTTGAGTTTAAGGCCTTGTCTACACTACAAGACTATTTCGAATCTACTTAAGTCGAATTTGTGGATTCGACCTTATGAAGTCGAATTTGTGTATCCACACTAAATACAGTAATTCAAATTTCTGAGTCCACATTAACGGGGCTGGCGTCGACTTTGGAAGCGGTGCACTGTGGGAAGCTATCCCACAGTTCCCACAGTCCCCGCTGCCCATTGGAATGCTGGGTAGAGCCCCCAATGCCTGCTGGGGGGAGAAATGTGTCGAGGGTGGTTTTGGGTAACTGTCGTCATTGAACCGTCAATCACGCCATCCCTCCCTCCCTCCCTTAAAGCGCCTGCGGGCAATCTCTTCGTGCACTGTTCTGGTCAGTGATAGCGCGGACGCCACATCACTGCAAGCATGGAGCCCGCTGCTATCATCGCCGTTTTCTCCTCCTCGCACTTTATCGTCCACCTCTTCCACAGTCGGCTGCTGAGCAATTGGGCTACTTTTCAATGGTGCTGCAAGCACTGGGGGACCATAGGGGACGTTTTACCAACATGAATGTCGGGTGGCCGGGCAAGGTTCGTCATGCGTGTGTTCTCAGGAACTGTGGGCTGCGCATACGCCTGCAGGAAGATAGTTTCTTCCCGGACCACGAAATAACTGTTGGGGATGTGCAGATGCCTATAGTCATCCTAGGTGACCCAGCCTGCCTGCTAATGCACTTGCTCATGAAGCCCTATACAGGCGCCTGGGACAGCGACAAGGAACTCTTCTAATCCCAGCGATCAGCGAGCAGCGTGACCTGTGGCTGGTCAGTTTTTTTACAGAGAAGCTGAACGTGCCCCTGTTTCTTTACCCAGTTACTGTTGACTCTCCTCTTCGGTTACATACCCCGTTCACCCCGTTTCCCCCATTTCCAACACACGTGTAAAAATAAAATACATGTCACACTGTTACTTAAGAGAGGTTTCTTTATTCATGACTTTTCATTAAAGGCTTGACACTGGGACGCAGACTGTGTTGGGTAGGGTGTGCGCTGATGTAAAGACCGCCTGTAAACTCAAGAAATGACAGGCTCCTGCTCCTACAGCGGTCCGCAGTGCCGGAATGCTTCTTTCAACGGAGCCTGCCATCCCTCTTTTTCGAATTCTGTGTGCGGGGGGATATGTGACCTTGTGGCGGAGGAGGACGGATACAGATTCCTCTGCTGCGTGACTCTGTGGTTCAGGACAAGGACCGCTGTCTAAGATCTGTAACCGCCCTCCCCCGCTACAAAGTCACATCCCCACCGCCCACTCAGAACCTGGAAACCACCTCCCATACCGACCATGGTGCCTACAGACTGCACTGTGTGTGTGACCCGCTGCTGATCCTTCCCCCGTGTCTGTACCGTGTGAAAGGTGCCTGTCCTATGCAATTAACAACCCCCTTTCCCCCGCCCCCCATTGAAACACAGTCTTCTGTGAAAAAAAATCAGAAACATTAATTAACAGCAAAGTATTTTTATTACTTAAGTAGACAGTTAGGTGATGGGACTGGGATTGGGACTTGTGTGAGTCAGGAAGGGAAGGACTTCTGAAAATGTAGGGTATGGGAGCTTTTGGGTACTTGAGCACTCTGCTGGGGTGCACTGACAGTATTGACGGCCCCAGGCGCCCCTCCTCCTGGTTCTTTTGGGTGAGGGGGGTATGTGACTTTGTGGCGGGGGAGGGCGGTTGAAGATACACTGCAGGGGGGCTCTGTCCTCCTGCGGTCCTGCAGAACATCCACAAGGCGCCGGAGCGTGTCCGTTTGCTCCCTCACTAGTCCAAGCAGCGTTTGAGTCGCCTGCTTGTGTTCCTCACGCCACCTCTCCTCCCGTTCGCTGTGTGATCGCTGGTACTGAGAGACGGTCTCCCTCCACTGGCTCTGCTGGTCCGCCTTGGCTAGGTAGCAGCCCATACGTTCATCGACTATCTTGTCCCTTGTCTTTTTCTTTCTCCACCTAATCTTTGCCAGCCTCTGCGAGGTGGATGCTGTGGCAGGTCTGGAGACAGTGGAAGCTGTGAGATGGGAAACAGCGAGTGAATTCCTTGCAAAGATACATTTTTGCAAACAAATAACTGAGTCTAGGCTGTCTCTGTGAATTCTGTGTTGAGACCCCTGTGCCTGGTGGGGCACAAATCATTTTCGCGATGAATTCTGGGTAAATGTCGCGATTCAATCCTTCCTCCGGGAAAGCAACGGCAGACAATCTTATCGAGCCCCTTTTCCCGGAATTGCCCTTGCACACGCCATAGCGTGGCAACCATGGACCCTGTTTTGCCTTTTGTGTATGTCACCGTATGTGTACTAGATGCTGCTGACAGAGGCGGGCCAGCAGCGCTACACAGCAGCATGCTTTTGCTTTTGCATGATAGCAGGGATGGTTACCAGGCATACTGCACCGTCTACCATACCATGAATTGGTAAGAAGACGGTAATAAGATACTCATGGTTACCTGTCCTTTTGCACTGCACCATGTGGTGCTGTCATAAGTGCCCCTGGCCGATCAGCCAGGGGCGCAAAAGCCAAAATTGGGAATGACTCCCTGAGTCAATCCCTCCTTTTTGGTATCTAAAAATAGAATCAGTCCTGCCTAGAATATGGGCAAGTGTACTAGAGAACCTCTGTATCATAGAACCAGAGAGCACAGCTGCTCTGTGTCCGATAATACATAAATTTTGAGCTGAATGCTATTCACAGTGGGTGATCCTGAAACAACCCCACCTGCTCATTCTGGCCTTCCCGCAGCCTTCCTGGGCTACCATACCATTGTCCCACCACTTCTGTGATTAAGTCATAAAGAGTGCAGAAATAAGACACAGGGACTTGTTTGTGAGAAATGAGTGGAAGGAAGCCTCCAGCTGCAATGATAGTCCAGGCAGGACATTAATTACTGTGGATGAAGGAGACCATCATCCTGCTGATAGTCCAGGGGCAATTGAATCTTTTCTTTACACATGAAGGGTGGGGGCTGATGAAGCTCAGCCCCCTGTTGCTATGATGAGGATGGTTACCAGCCATACTGCACCATCTACCATGAAAAATTAGGGCCAGGTGCCCTTGATCAACCTGACCGATGCTAGTACGCATGGTTACCAGTCCTTTTGCACTGCCCCATGTGCCAATGGGCTGATGATGACGATGGATATCAGTCATACTGCACCATCAGCCACCCATAGCGGGGGGGGGGAGTGAGGATGTCGTTGTTCAGTGCTGCAGCATTGCATGTATCTGCAGCATTCATTACGGATACGGTGACATCTAACAGAGTCAACACAGGACCGTTTCCCCTTTCACTTTTGGGTGTGTGTGTGTGGGGGGGTGCGTAAATTGCCGAGCTATGCCCTGAGCCACCGCGGACACTGTGTTAGACCCTAGAAGCATTTGGAGCTCAGCCAAGAATGCAAATGCTTAGCGGAGACAGCAGGAACTGTGGGATACCTTGCGTCCTCATTCCCCCCTCCCTCCATGAGCGTCCATGATATTCTTTGGCTTTCCGTTACGCTCGTCACGCAGCTGCGTGCTGAGTCTCTGCTATGCCGTCTGTCTGGAGATTTTTTAAACATACTTTGGACCAGGCGTAAAATTACAGTAATTACCCTAAATAGATGCAGGAGTCTCCGAGCGAGATCACCCTGAGGACGGTCACTGAAGGAGATAGAGAGCGCATGCTGCGTGAAAGCTACCACGAACCAGGGCCCGATGCAGCCGTGCTCGGGGAGGCAGTGCTCCATGAGTAATTAATGAAAGCCTCGCGTGGAAAAGTGTGCTACCACGGAGCACCCAATAAGGCAGCTCTCCCCAGGAACCTCCTGCTGATGCTTTTCGAGTAACCCCAGGAGAGCTTTGTGGAGATCTCCCTGGAGGATTTCTGTTCTATTCCCATATATAGAGAGACCTCCTTTTCACACACTTAAGATTCCTGTTACATTAATAATAAAAGTTAACATGGTTAAAGCACTTACCGACTGCTCCTTCCCCTGATTCAGGATCCGGGTTCATGGCCGGGGAGGGTTGGTAGGGGATCTCCGTGACGGTGATGAAGAGATCCTGGCTCTCCGGGAAACCAGCGTTGTGAGCGCTGTCGCCTGCCTCATCCTCCACAAACCCTTCCTCATCTTCCCCGTCCGTGAACATCATCGAGGAACTGTCCGTCGACACTGCCCCATCATCAGAGTCCACGGTCACTGGTGGGGCAGTGGTGGCAGGCTCCGTAGCGTCCGTTTGCCGCTTTGATTTTTTGGTAGCCTTGTCTGGGGTCCTTGATTTTCACGTGGCGCTGTGTTGCATCCCACCTGTATCCTCTGTCTCTCATGGCTTTGGAGACCTTCTCGTAGGTCTTCGCATTCCCTGTTTTGGAGCGCAGCTCCGAAAGCACAGACTCCTCGCCCCACATACCGATCAGATCGAAGAGTTCCCAGTCAGTCTATGCTGGGTCCCTCTTTCTATTCACAGATCACATGAACTCCTCTTCTGGAGAGCTCTGCATCGTTGCAGGTGCTGCGGAGCTCGCCCCGATGTCCAGCCAGGACGTCAGATTCAAAGTGCCCAGACAGGAAAATGAATTCAAATTTTCCCGGGTCATTTCCTGTGTGGCTGGTCAGAGAATCCAAGCTCGGACTGCTGTCCGGAGCGTCAACAGAGTGGTGCACTGTGGGATAGCTCCCGGAGCTACTAAGTTCGATTTGCATCCACACCTAGCCTAATTCGAGCTAGCCATGTCGAATTTAGCGTTACTCCACCTGCCGGGGTGGAGTACCAAATTCGAACTAAAGAGCCCTCTAGTTCGAATTAAATGGCTTCCTGGTGTGGACGGTTGAGTGGTTAGTTCGAATTAACACTGCTAAATTCGAATTAAAGTCCTAGGGTAGACCAGGCCTAAGACTCTCACTGATTTTGAAGTTTCTAACCCAACTCTGGAGCTCTTTACAAAATGGTTAACATTAGCAAAACTATCTACTTCCCTAACCTCATTCTCCAAAGTAACTGAAACATTCATGCTGATACTCTCCAAAAGAGCCCTGTCTGACCCAAAGACCAAACAGAAAGCTTCAGCTCAAGTCTTGGAAGTCTGGCAAAAGCATAAGCAGTTGAAAGATAGTGGTTAGAAAAGGAAATGTTTGATAGCTTTTGTGAGGAGTCACCACCACCACCACTTCCCCCAGGCTAACATATAGATACCTCTCTCATTGAGTCCAGCCCCCTGCTTTCACTAGCAAGAGCAAGTACTGATTTTGCCCCAGATCCCTAAGTGGCCCCCTCAAGGACTGAGCTCATAACCCTAGGTTTTGCAGGCAAATGCTCAAACCACTGAGCTATCCCTCCACCCACCTCACAGACCTCTAGCCCTCCCACAAAGCAGGGGGTCACCCTGTGCAGATATAAGGGTGGCATTTACATTCTGGATGGTGAAAAGACAACACAATATTGTTGAACTGCCACGTGAGTCCCCGGAAAGACGTGAGACCTCGGGGCAGGAAACAGGGGCGGCTCTAGGATTTGCGCTGCCCCAAGCACGGCGGCACGCCGCGGGGGGCGCTCTGGTGGTCGCTGGTCCCGCGGCTCCGGTGGATCTCCTGCAGACGTGCCTGCGGAGGGTCCCCTGGTCCCGCGGCTCCGGTGGACCTCCCGCAGGCGTGCCTGCGGATGCTCCACCGGAGTCGCGGGACCAGTGGACCCTCCACAGGCACGTCTGCAAGAGGTCCACTGGAGCTGCCTGCCGCCCTCCCGTGGGACGCCGCCCCAAGCACGAGCTTGGCGCGCTGGGGTCTGGAGCTGGCCCTGGCAGGAAAGCTGGGAACGGCACCAAGTAGCTCCGGTAAGGTGGTCATGAGCATTTATTTGGTGAAAAGTGGTAAAAGTCACATGACATCAGTCAAAAGAAAAACAACAGGGTAAGTAAAGAAGAAACCGCCAGGCAGAGGGGCTCCCGAGGGAAGGAGTCCCAGCCAGGCTGCCGCCCGGCGCGGAATACTCCCCACGACAGCGGATCAGGCCACGGGGAGCGGCTGTTTCTGTTTGCACGGGTGCCGGTGTGACGACACATTGCAAAATCCTCCTATTTTGCAACTAGTTGCAGTTTCTGCCGCACAACGTGACCATCTGGGCTACTGCTCAGGATTTGCTGCCGTCTGGTCCATGGGGTTGCGAATCAGGAGGGACAGGGTTTGTGGTAGAAAACACTCACATTCTGCTTCCTCCTGGCTAATGTGCCAAATTGACCTATTGCAGGGGTCTGGGGGGTTCTGAGTTTTAATTTAATTTTAAATGAAGCTTCTTAAGCATTTTAAAAACCTTATTTACTTTATATACAACAATAGTTTAGTTATATATTATAGCCATAAAAAGAGACCTTCTAAAAATATTAAAATGTATTACTGGCATGCAAAACCTTAAATCAGAGAGACTAAATGAAGACTCGGCACAGCTCTTCTGAAAGGTTGCCGAACCCTGATCTTTTGGATGCTTGAGGCATGCTCTTTCACTTTTTTGTGTGTGAATACGTGAAAAGGGAGGTAAGGTTTGGGGGTACAGAGCACTCCCCTGACCCCAAGGTGATAACCAGAGTGGTCCCATTCATTTTTTCCACTGGCTTCCTCCTTGCTTATTTCCAATGACTTGGCTCCCTATGCACCTGTCACTGGTCCGGGGATGGTTGTGCACTTGTCACTGGTCCAGGGATGGTTGCAAATCTGGAGGGATGGGGTTTGCGGTCGAAAATGCTCACAATCTGCTTCCTCCTGGCTAATGTGCCAAATTGACCTATTGGATGATTGAGGCGTGCTCTTTCACTGTTTTGTGTGTGAATACATGAAAAGGGAGGTAAGATTTGGGGGTACAGAGCACACCCCTGACCCCAAGGTGATAACCAGAGTGGCCCCATTCATTTTTTCCACTGGCTTCCTCCTTGCTTATTTCCAATGACTTGGCTGCCTATGCACCTGTCACTGGTCTGGGGATGGTTGCGCACCTGTCACTGGTCCAGGGTTGGTTGTGCCCCTGTCACTGGTCCAGGGATGGTTGTGCACCTGTCACTGGTCCAGGGATGGTTGCAGATCTGGAGGGATGGGGTTTGCGGTCGAAAACGCTCACGATTTGCTTCCTCCTGGCTAATGTGCCAAATTGACCTATTGGATGATTGAGGCGCGCTCTTTCACTGTTTTGTGTGTGAATACGTGTTTGGGTACAGAAGGGTTTCATTGCTTCTTCTCTCTTGGCCCCAGCTACTGTTCTCCCTTCTTGTTGCATTGATAGTAGGTGGGTGTGTCTCGCCTTTTTTTTTATTCATATAAGCTAGGACCAGTCTTGTCCTCTTCTCCTGTCCTGATGTTAGATGCAGGCAGTGCAAAATGCACTACAGTCATATAGTATCTCAAATGCACAGCTGCATTTCAGTGATCTGAGGTTTGAAGAACAATGTGGAACTAGCCATTCTTCTTTGAGTGATTGCTCCTGTGTATTCCACAGTAGGTGTGTGTGCTCGCCACGTGCACTGGTGCCAGAGGTTTTTCCCTTAGCAGTACCCATAGTGGGGGAGCACCGCTGCGACCCCTGGAGTGGTGCCTCTATAGCGCGCTATAAGGGGAGCTGCGCACTCCCCCCACCCTCACTTCCTTCTTGCTGCCAGTGAAGGTAGTCGGAACTTTGTGCTCCAGCCTTGCTGTAGGCCTTCTAGTAGCCTTAGTAGTACTCATCTTCTCCTTAGTTGGAGAAGTTTGTTGTCTGGTGCAGGGCATGCCCTATGCCCCAGGCTTCAAGTCATGCGACTCCTGTCGCAGTTCTATGCCAAGAAGCGACCTGCACACTCAGTGTCTTCGCTCCTTGCGTGAGACTCATGTAACTGATCGCTGTAAGATCTGTCGGTCGTTCAAGCCTCGAATGAAATGTGAGAGAGATATCCAGCTCCAGGCCCTGCTGATGGAATCTGCATTGGCCCCGGCACCGGCACGCCGATTGGACTCGGCACCGGGTGCCTCATCCTCGGTGCAGAGCGAGGCGCCCTCCACCAGTCGGCACTGCTCACCTGCTAAGAAGCAAGGGAAGACTCAGCGGCACCGACAAAAGGACAGGGGTGAGGCCGGACCCAAATTGGGCAGCCCACGATCCCTCCTGGGACCCAGACCTCCGACTCACACCGAGCGGAGTAGTCTGTTCCCGTCTGCACGTGCCTCTACCGTGGTGAGAATGCTGTTGACACTGGAGGCTGCACAGGTCGCGCATGACATCCTTTCCCTCCCAGTGCCGGGTGCGCCGCCAGAGATGGATCCCTGGTCCCGAGGGAAGCCACTGTTGGGAGCACACCAGCCCTCCCTGACAAGAGACAGCCCACGCTCCAAGGACCGTACGCCCTTGTAAGAGGAATTGCTCGTGAGAGGGGTCCCTGAAGAGGGACGAGGAGGGGGGGTGGGAAGGTGGGGGCGAAACAAACTGAAGGTGGTATCCCAATTCCACCGTGTGCAGGACCCAACAATCCGATGTTAGCTGGGACCACGCAGGTAGGAAATGAGAGAGGCGGTTGTAGAAGGGTGGGGAAGGATCCAGGGAAACAACTGGTGCACCGTCCTCGGGCGTCCCTTCAAAAGTTCTGTTTGGGCCCCACCGGTGGTTTAGGGGGGCCCTGATTTTGACCCCCTTGGGGCCCAGACTGCCTTCTGCAATTCCCCCGGCCATGTCTTCTGCCAAAGTCCTGTCATGGCCTAGGTGGGGAGTAAATGCGGTGAGGCAGAGGGCGGAAGGACCTGTGCTGGGTCACTGGGGTGTGCATCCCCAGCGAGTGCATGATTATTCTGCTATCCTTTAGGCTTTGCAGTCTAGGGTCAGTCTTTTCCGAAAATAGCCCCTGGCCTTCAAAGGGCAAGTCTTGTATAGTTTGCTGTAATTCAGGTGGAAGGCCTGACACCTGAAGCCAGGAAATTCGTCTCATCGCCACTCCTGAAGCCAGAGTCCTGGCTGCGGAGTTGGCTACGTCCAATGAAGCTTGGAGGGAGGTTCTCACTACCTTCTTTCCCTCTTCCAATAGGGCTGTAAACTCATGGCGGGAGTCTTGGGGAACCAGTTCCGTGAATTTCCCCATAGATGCCCAGGTATTGTAATTGTAGCAACTGAGTAGAGCTTGCAGGTTTGCCACCCTAAGTTGGAGGCCCCCAGCAGAATATATTTTGCGGCCCAACAAGTCCATGCGCCTAGCCTCTTTGGACTTGGGAGCAGGAACTTGCTGGCCATGGCGTTCCCTCTCGTTGACCGATTGCACTACTAGGGAGCAAGGAGGAGGGTGCACATACAGATATTCATACCCTTTAGAGGGCACCATGTACTTCCGCTCTATTCCCCTGGATGAGGTGGGGATAGAGACTGGGGATTGCCAGATGGTATCAGCGTTCGCCTGTATAGGCGAATAAAAGGCAGGGCCACTCTTGTAGGGGTGTCTGCCGATAAGATGTCCACCACTGGATCCTCTATTTCAGGGACCTCCTCCACCTGTAGATTCATATTCTGAGCCACCCATCTCAGAATGTCTTGATGAGCCCTCAGATCAATTGCGGGAGGGCCGGAGGAGGATGTCCCCACCACCACCTCATCTGGTGAGGAGGAAGAGGAGAGGCCAGGGACAAGAGGGTCCTGTAGGGGCTCCTGTTCTTGAGGGGCGGTGTCATGCTCAGGTGGGGCCTGGGTGTCTGCCGGTGGAACCGAAGCCTCATCTGTACCATGTGGGGGGGGCAGCTTATGGTTGCCTCTGGCATCCGGTGTTCTGATGGGGCAGACTGCGGTGCATCTGGGGGAGCACCTTGGGCTTGGTGGTACGCCTTGGCTCTCCGGGAACACGTGGCTGGGCACGTCCGAGTCACGGTCCTGTGCATAGGAAGCGCTACCAGCATGAGATGACACCGAGGTGTGTCTCGACGGCCAAGGGGATGCTGAGAGACCTTGAGAAGGAGCCACGTCTTGGGTTGGTCTTTCTTGGGACGGCACTGGGGAGTGGTACCGGGAGCTGTTATGGTACTGCGAACGAGACCGGGACCTACGACCGTATGGGTGTCGGGAGGTCGACCAGGATCTCGATCCCCTTCTCCTAGAATGGCTGCGAGATGAGCGGTGCCGTGAACGATGCCGGGATCCTAATCGGTACCGGGTGTACCGGGCAGGCAAATGGGAGGCTGAGTGGTGCTGCAAATGCAACCAGTATCGCGATGGAGAGTGGTGCTGGGACTGTGAGCGGTGTCGGGAGCTGGATCGGCGACAGGCCCAAGAACGCTGGCAGGACCGAGATCTTGATTGGCGCATCTCAGCGGTTCCCATGGAGGGCGGCCTCAGCAGGGCAGGCTTGCCAATGGAATGAATGATCCACACTGGCGGTGCCGGGGGCTGAGGCAGCACGGTCTCCGTCATCGTGATCAATTCCCTCGCCATGGAGAAGGTCTACGGGGTCGATGGAATAGTGAGCTCGACCACAGCATGAGCCGAAGGAGTGCTTCTTACGGAAGTGGATTGTTCAGCGCTCGGTGCCGAGGGTGCTGGACTAAGAGCTGCCTCCATCAGGAGCTGCTTGAGACGAAAGTCCTGCTCCTTCTTCGTCCTCGGCTTGAATGCCTTACAAATGCGGCACTTGTGGGGAAGGTGGGATTCCCCGAAGCACTTAAGGCAGGAGTCGTGGGAATCCCCCATTGGCATCGGCTTTTGGTACATCGAGCACGGTTTGAATACCGGTGACCTGGGCATGGGCCCCGGTACCGGGGTGGAGGGAAGGGGCTAATCCCCAAACCCCCCGCAACTATATACACTAACTATATATACAAACGACTAAAACTAACTACAACTGTAAAAACTCGAACTATATACACAACTATCAATAAAGAACTACGAGTAAGCCAGGGAAGTGGAGATCAGCTAAGCTACGTTCCACTGTTCCAACGATCGTCATGGGCGGTAAGAAGGAACTGAGGTGCCATTGGGTCGGCAGGGGTATATATCCGGCGCCATAGCGGCGCCACTCCAGGGGGTGACCCAGCCGACCCACCGAGCGTTGCTAGGGTAAAAATCTTCCGACAATCGTGCACGCAGCGTGTGCACACCTAATTGGAATCGATATGAGCAAGCACTCGAAGAAGAACATGCCGCCCTCCTAAACCAAGAGGTGGCACACCTTCTCAACCTGGGTGCGGTGGAGAGGGTACTAGCGGAATTTCAGGGCAAGGGATTTCAGTCCCGATACTTCCTGATCCCAAAGGTAAAAGGCGGGCTCTGGCCCATCCTCGACCTGCGGAACCTCAACAGGTTTATGGTCCGCTACAAGTTCCGCATGGTATCCCTGACCTCCATCATCCCCTCCTTAGACCCAGGGGATTGGTTTGCGTCCCTGGACCTCCAGGATGCGTATTTCCACATCCATATTTTTGAGAGTCACAGGCGCTTCCTCCGCTTCCTGGTAGGGTGGGACCATTACCAGTCTGCAGTCCTCCCCTTCGGCCTTTCCATGGCCCCCAGGGTTTTTACCAAATGCATGGCAGTGGTGGCAGCCCACCTCCGGAGGAGCGGGCTGCAAATTTTCCCTTATCTGGTCGATTGACTCCTCAAGGGCAGCTCTCAGTCCCAGGTGCAGGCCCAGATGCAATTCCTGCTGTCCACGTGTGTGGGTCTGGGCCTTGTGCTGAACGAGGCCAAGTCCACGTTGATACCAGTCCAGTGCATACACTTCATAGAGGCCCTGCTAGACTCTGTAGAGGCCACAGCCTCTCTTCTACGGGACAGATTTGAGACACTCAAAAGTCTCGTAGCCTCAGTCACAATCTTCCCCGTGACGATGGCAAGGGTGTGCCTTCAACTCCTGGGTCACATGGCAGCATGCACGTCCGTGGTGCGACATGCCAGACTCAGAATGAAGCCCCTCCAACTCTGGTTGGCCTCCCAGTATTCCCAGTCCAGGGACAGCCTGGACAAGGTAGTAACAATGCCACCCAACGTGGTGGCTGCGCTGCAATGGTGGTCCCTCCCGAGCAATATGCTAAATGGGATCCCCTTCCAGGACACCCCTCCTTCACTAGACACAGTGTTGGATGCCTCGGACCTGGGCTGGGGAGCCCATATAGGGGACATTCAAACCCAATGCAGGTGGTAGACCTTGGAATTGTCTCTGCACATAAACGTCAGGGAGCTCAGGGCAGTAAGCCTGGTGTGCATAGCGTTCAGTTTGCACCTTCGTGGGAAGGCGGTCAGAGTCCTCACGGACAACACGTCCGTGATGTATTACATCAACAGGCAGTGGGACATGCGCTCCTCGGCCCTGTGCCACGAAGCCCTGGACCTCTGGGAGTTTTGTATAGCCCATGATATCTCCCTATGGGCCTTCCACCTACCCGGCGCACGCAATGTGTAAGCCGATCATCTCAGCAGGATGTTTTCCCACCAGTACAAGTGGTCACTCCACTGGCAGGTCGCCCATCTGCTCTTCCAAGAGTGGGGAGCTCCCCAGGTCAACCTCTTCGCTACCGCCCAGAACAGGCGCTGCCCCCAGTTCTGCTCCAGGGCAGGGGCATAAAGGGAGGTGATCTTCGACACATTCCCCCTCCGGTGGTCAGGACAACTGTTCTATGCCTTTCCACCCTTTCCCCGGATAGGTGAGGTTCTGCAGAAAGTAAGGGCAGACAGGTCGAGGGTTATCCTCATAGCCCCGGATTGGGCCCATCAACATTGATACAGGACCCTTCTGCAGCTTTTAGCAGCCCCCCCGCGAAGGCTGCCAGTTCGTCCGGACCTCCTCTCCCAGAACAGGGGATGCCTTCTCCATCCCAACCTGGCCACGCTCCACCTGACAGCGTGGCTTTTCCATGGTTAAACCAGGAGGAGGGAAGGTGTTCGGAGGATGTACGACGAATCCTGCTGGAGAGCAGAAAGCCATCCACACGGCGGACGTTCCTTGCTAAATGGTCTAGGTTCTCCAGGTGGGCAGGGGAGCGGGGCACCTCCCCATCATCCGCATCCCTACAGCTTATTCTCGATTACCTCCTGTCCCTTAGAACCCAAGGGCTAGCTCCTGCCTCCGTCAGGGTTCATTTAGTGGCCATTTCGGCCTTTCACCCTCCGGTGCAAGGTCAATCAGTGTTCTTCCACCAGATGACCTCCTGTTTTTTAAAGGGCCTAGATTGTGCATTCCCGTACGCCAGGGCCCCGGTCCCACAATGGGATCTGAACCTAGTGTTATCCCGCCTCCCGGGTCCCCCCTTTGAACCCTTGGCCACGTGTTGCTGGTCCCACCTATCCTGGAAAGTGGCATTCTTGGTGGCTATTACCTCAGCCCGTCAGGTCTTGGAGCTTAGGGCCTTGACCTCGGAACCCCCGTGTATGATTTTCCACAAAGATAAGGTCCAGCTTCACCCACACCCCGCTTTTCTCCCGAAGGTGGTCTCCGCCTTCCATATGGATCGGGACATTTTCCTACCGGTACTCTGTCCTAAGCCCCATTCCTCCAACGAGGAATGCTGCCTACACACGCTAGACGTACGTAGAGTGCTGGCCTTCTACCTGTACCGAACCAGGCTGTTCAGGAAGTCCTTGCAACTATTCGTTGCATCGGCCAAGCGGATTAGGGGGCAACCAGTTTCCATCCAGCGCATTTCCTACTGGATCACCTTGTGCATACGCATGTGTTACAACTTGGCAGGGGTTACCCCACCGCCTATAGTGAAGGCGCATTCTACGAGAGCGCAAGCCTCGTCGGCCGCCTATGTCACCCACATCCCTATCCAGGACATATGTAGGGCTGCCACGTGGTCATCTGTCCACACTTTTTCCTTGCACTATGCGATCGTTTCCCAAGCACAGGATGACGCCGGGTTTGGTAGGGTGGTACTCCGTCCCGATAACCCTTAAACTCCTACCCACCTCCATCAGATATAGCTTGGAGTCACCTACTGTGGAATACACAGGAGCAGTCACACGAAGAAGAAAGGACAGTTACCTGTTCCGTAATTGGCGTTCTTCGAGATGTGTTGCTCTTGTCTAGTCCACATCCCAGCCTCCTTCCCCTCTGTCGGAGTTGTCTGGCAAGAAGGAACTGAGGGTGAGGGGAGTGCACAGCTCCCCTTATAGCGCTATAGAGGCGCCACTCCAGAGGTCGCAGCAGTGCTCCAAAAATTTCTGGCACCAGTGCACGTGGCGAGCGCGCACACCTACTGTGGAATAGACCGGAGCAACACATCTCAAAGAACACCAGTTACGGAACAGATAACTGTCCTTTTTAAAGGATGTCTACATTTCATTCCTGTAGTAACAGAACTGGTGATAGGAAAGCAGGAAGAGAGAGGGTGTGTGTGTGTGTACAGCTTAAATTGGTTAAATAGTCTAACTTTCAGTACTCAGTGTTTCAAAAATGTTAGACTGCCAACCTGTGTCATAGAGATGTCTTCTGTTTTTAAAAAAACCCATGAATAAAGCTACTTTAAGGGAAATTACTGCTTTGTCCAACCCTGAAGAGCTATGAGATCTTTGCTCACCAATTCTCATAAAACTTGTATTTGTTATGCCTTTTTGGTGACTTTAGTATTATGATCTATTATAAATAAAGTGCATTTCATTGATTGATTTTAAAATGAAATTAGTAACTGGAAAAAATGGCCAGTATTTTTTTTAAGCTACTGTATTCTGTCGTTTACTTTCTAGAATCAAAAGTATATCTAAGTATAATCTAAAGTTCTCCTGAAAAATGCCAGCTGTGCAAATCCTTCTGTGGCTGGATCATTCTTGTGTTTTTATTTTAAGTACAAAATAAATATGTATAACAAATTTAAAAGTATATAATTAGTAATTTGATATGTTGGGTGGTGCCTCTTTTTATGTGTTTGCTCCCCTGATGTTAGAACCTGGCTACACCACTGCTGTAGAGGGCTCATCACCCAGCAGCTGGGGGCCACCATGCGGGCTCAGCAGGGCTGCTGGCCACAGGGCCAATGGGTGTGGGTTGGCTAGGTGAGATCTCAGGAGTCACGTCTCAGGGATCTGCCCCGCTCCCCAGCACTGCTCCAGCTCTGAGCTGTCTCTACTGCCTGAGACCTGTGGGGCCCTACTTGCCTCCCTGGGGGAAGAGCCACCTGGGACTGGTGCAGAGGCTGGGCCAGTCTCAGCCAGTCACAGGGGACAGTGGGGGGGGGGGGGGAAAGGCTCAGCTGGGACCTGAGGGAGCTTGGCCCAGGTAGGCTGTGCTCCAGCCTGGCTGATTGCACCACTCCCAAGCAGGGGCGGCTCTCTAAATTAGGCCGCCCCAAGCAGCGCGGCGCGCTGCGCCGCCCTTCCCCGGTCCCGCGGCGGGTGCCGTGGTCCCGCGGCTCTGCTTGAGCTGCCGCAGGCATGCCTGCGGGAGCTCAACCGGAGCCGCGGGACCACGGCACCCGCCGCAGTCATGCCTGCGGCAGGTCCGCTCCTCCCGGGCTCCGGTGGACCTCCCGCAGGCATGCCTGCGGAAGGTCCGCTGGAGCCAAATGCCGCCCCCCCGGAAAGGGACGCCCCACGCGCCTGCTTGGCGCGCTGGGGTCTGGAGCCGGCCCTGCTCCCAAGGGGCTGGAGTTATCCTGCCCCAAGACCAGCTCTGGTTGCCCTGCCAGCTCAGCCTGGCAGACACAGTCACCTCCCATCAGGGCCGGCTATTGTGGCTGGGGGTTAGGGTGTGGGAGAGTAGGTCTCTAGTGGGTCTGGGTGGGTGCTGAGCAGTGGGGGGTGGGGAGATCTGTGTGTGTTGGGGGGCTGTGCAGTGGGGAGATCTGTGTGTGTCGGGGGTGCTGGGAAGTGTAGGGGTCTGCATGGGGCACTGTGCAGTTGTGGCAGTGGGGGGCACTGGGCAGTGAGGGGATCTGGGGGGGGTTCTGAGTGGGTGGGGGAGTGGTCTGGGAGGGCACTGGGCAGGGGGTTTGTGGGGGTTTCTGGGTGGTGTGGCACTGGGCGTAGGGAGCCAGAGGGGTGCTGGGCAGGGGGTAGTATGGTGAAGCATGAGCCCACCCCCAAGGGGAAGAATCACAATGGCAGTGCTGGGACAGGCTGGACAGCGTGGGTCTGGCAGTTCCCGTTTTGTAAACAGTGCCCTTGTACTGGCCTGGGACTGTCCCTGCTGTGCCATGACTCATCTCCCATTGCCCCCGGCCAGCCCCTTGCTCTGAGGACTCTGCCCCCCTGCCCCATGTCCCCATTTCCCCCATGGGGACCCACAGATATGTTTAGCACCAGGCCCACAAAAAGTTAATCTGGCCCTTTTTGGGGTGCAGGCTCTGGGATGGAGTTGAGGGGCAGGAGGGTTGCAGGCTATGGGGAGTTTGAGTGACGAGTGCAGGCTCTGACCTGGGGCAGGGGATTGGGGTACAGGAGGGGGTGCGGACATGCGGGTTCTGGGAGGGAGTTACCAAATCAGCACAGAGAAAGGAGCTGCAGTGATTTCATATAGACATAGAAAATGATAGAAGACACTTTTACATAGTCAAAATGTGAGCCAGAGTTTGAGGGAGGGAGGGGGCGTCTGTACAATATTTCCCCGCATTCCATCTCCTGGCTGGAGCAGTAACAGCCCCGCAGCACTTGTATAGGATAGAGAGGAGCTATGGTGTCTACGCTTTGACAGTCTAGGAATTGGGCTGCCTGTGCCTTTAAGACCCAGCCCCAGGAACCCGCCCCCTGCTCCGGGGCTGACACGCAGCAGAACTGAAAAGAGCCTCTGCACCCCCCACAACCCCGACACCCCCAGATCTGCGAGCACAGCAGGTGTCTCATCCCGAGGGGCCACTGTTCCCCCCCACCCCCTTCCTAAACGGGGGTTTTGTCTCTGCACAGGGTCTGGCAGCGTCTCTCCCCCACCCTTAACTCCGGCTACCACCCCCCCCCCCAGGGCCGGCTCTAGACCCCAGCGCGCCAAGCAGGCGCGTGGGGTGGCCCTTTCCCGGGGGGGCGGCATTTGGCTTCGGCGGACCTTCCGCAGGCATGCCTGCGGGAGGTCCACCGGAGCCCGGGACGAGCGGACCTGCCGCAGTCATGCCGCGGGACCGGGGAAGGGCGGCGCAGCGCGCCGCGCTGCTTGGGGCGGCCTAATTTATAGAGCCGCCCCTGCACCCCCCACTCCCGATTTTTCCCCTTCAGCCCCTCTCCTGCCGCTACCTACAGCAGCTTGATCCCCCCTGGCCAGTAAATTTCTGCCCCCTGCTCAGACCCTGGCAGCCCCCCCCCACTGCGATTTGCCCCCTTGAGCCTTTTAAACCACCCCAAAGAGGAGGCAGCAAATCGTAAGTAGAAGTGAGGGCAGAGAGAGGGCAGCGGCGTCAGTGAAGGTTACTGGGCATGCTCAGTGCAGCCAAAGTAGGGAATCTGGAGCGGGTGCCAGGTTTCTGTCGTTACACCGCCCGGTCGGAGCTCGCGCGCATGGAGCTGGGCGCGGCAGAGCGGAGGCGGGAAGCAGAGGTTGCGGCGCCTTCCCGCGTGTGGCGCGTAAGGACTGTGAGCGCGAGAACTTTCCTCTCCATTTCAGCTGTGAAGCAAGGCCGGTGTGTGGGCGGCAGGTATCACAGGCGGGGGAGGCTGAGCCACCCCAACGAGCAGGTGTCCCCCCACCCCACACTCCGCCACTAGTCCCCCTCTGGCGGCTGTGGCTCTTCCTATGTGGGCTGAGGGGGGAGGGCTGGGACCCCGCTGCCCACCCTTCCGGGACTCTGGGGCACTAGCCTAGGAAGGGCCCGGTGGCTGCTGTGTGCTGGGATAGCCATCGTCTCAGAATATTCTCACCGGTCGCTTCTCTCCCTTTGTGTGTTGATCTCCCTTCCCCCTGCCAGGTAGAACTACACCCAGCAGGTGTAGATCAAGGGGGTTTCCTATTTCCCTTACTGAAGACCAGCCATGCTCGCCTGAAATTTTTCCTGGCTGAAGCAGTTCCTATCTGTTTATTACAGGGTCAAAATATGGCTGCCATCGCACAGAGACATTAGTGGCTGTGGAGGTGAGATGGGGGCCAAAAAGTCCTTTCCTTCACCCAAACACTCCCATGCATGTTGCTGCTGCCTAAATACCCTCATGGCAAATGGGTAGAGGCAGAAGGGATGGCCAGCTATACTGAGCACCCCAGAGGAGCGTTGTATGGTGTATATGCTGCTACATTTATTCTGTACTAGTGAGGGCAATGCTCACTACAGAGTGATCACCAGGGCTTCCCCTGACTTCCACCAGCACAAACACTGCTCCTACCACCATTGCTTGAAGATGTACCACCTTCTCTTCCTCCCCACCATTGCTCAAGCTTTATAGCCATAACTGAGCCTGCCGTTGGTAAAGTGCTCATGATGTCTTTAAAGCATGACATAGGTTGATTATAATTGTTGTTACTGAGGATCTCAAACTCAGACAAACCTTAGTGGGGAGGCAAAGAGTTCTATTGAAAAACTGATGTGATGTTTTTGGTAAGGTGAATAGCTCTTTAGAGGTTCAGGCTTCTCTCACGAACAAATGAGCCAGTGAAGTAGCCTAGCAAAATAAACAAACCTACCCTAGTATTTACATTAGGAGGATAGTTGATGCTGAATCCTGCAGCTGACAGACTGTGATATAAACAAGTATCCCACAGAAAAAATATTTCACTGCTGTGTTTTCCACAGAAATTGAGGACTTGGCTACACTAGAGAGTTACAGCGCTGGTGGTGGCTTTACAGCGCTGTAACTTACTCCCTGTCCACACTGGCAAGGCACATACAGCGCTGTATCTCCCTGGCTACAGCGCTGGCTATACTCCACCTCGGCCTGGGGAATAATGACTATAGCGCTGCTCTTGCAGCGCTGGGGTGCCAGTATAAACAGTGATTAATCTTACTACTCTGACCTCTGGAACCTTCCCATAATGCTTTTTAAGTAAAGATAACACTCTTTGTTTTGTCGTGATGCCTCTCTTTGTTTTGTTGTGAACTCAGTGACAACAGTGTCAGCTCCAAAAATCCACTCTCTGTCTCCCCCACGCTCCCTGTCACACTCCACCCCCCCCCTTTGGAAAAGCACGTTGCAGCCACTTGAACACTGGGATAGCTGCCCATAATGCACCACTCCCAGCACCACTGCAAATGCTGCAAATGTGGCCACACTGCAGCGCTGGTAGCTGTCAGTGTGGCCACACTGCTGCGCTTTCCCTACACAGCTGTACGAAGACAGCTTTAACTCCCAGCACTGTACAGCTGCAAGTGTAGCCAAACCCTGTGATGGGGCGGTGTTCAAAAATACAGGGGAGGGGTGAGGGCTGATGAGGTGTGAGACCGTTAGGGCAAAGGTGGGCTGTATGGCACCATTGTAAAAACTGAAATATGTTTTATGACCATTTTATTAGATTTAACTCATGTTTTTAAATCATCACACAAATTAAAGTTGGCTATACAAGCCTATATGAAGCACTGTATCTACATCCTTCTTGGTTTCTTGATGTAAATTTGCACAACTCTGTTAATAAACTTTTTGAATGCGGTGCATTCATTTTTGGTGGCTTCTCATTTGTCAGATACTTCCAGTCCTTCATGATATGCTCCTGATCAGGCAGAAGGCGACTTCTTTGAGAACACAAAATTCTATTCAGTGAGGAAAAAGAATGCTTAATTGTAGCTGTTGAGACGGAGTAGAAAGAGATGAATTCATCCCAGGAAACAGCACAAAAATTGGGTTGAATCATTAATGATGATAAAGAAGAAGTTGAAATCAAATCTACATTTGTTCATCGTATGATATTCCACTCTGTATTCAAATTCTCTATTCTGTCTTGATCACATGGCATCCCCATTGCTGGTAGCCACTCAATTGTCTGTTTTATAAGACAGGCATCTGTAAAACCTCGTACTCCACTATGTCTTCCAGATAAGTTTGCAGCTCCATCAAATGCACAAGCAGCCATCTGTTTGGGGTTCAGCTGACAAGCATTTACTCTTCTAAGGTGTGGGTTTCAGAGATGCAGTGTCTTCTATAACCTGAACATCTAGAAATTTATCTTCTGACCTACCACTGAAATCAAGATAATATAGGTAGTGACTTAATACTTGACACTCATTTGCATCGGTGCATTCATCAACCCTGTATGTACGTTTTCTGAATGCAGTGAGAGAATTCTTTACGTTTTCAACTGCTGAGTCTTTCACTGTTGCACTGGATGCTTCTAACCAGTCAGTTGAGTTTCTTGCAGAAAAATAGTGAGCATTGCTGGTCTTGGGCAGAGCCAGTGTCCAATTTCCGGATTAACAAATGACAATGCACTTAACATTGGCCTCCAGTTTGTAGTGTATAGTATCTCTTGCTTAAAGAGAAAGTATTATGTGACAGCCATGTTTGTTTGCATAAACTACGTTGTGTCTACAGCATTCTTAACAGCCTCATTAAGTACTTCTAAAATCAGCTTTGACAATGACTGGCTTATAAGGCTTTCTGCTTGTTGATGCAGTCCAGAGGATTGGTGTTTTGCAGCCTTTTCACATAGTTTGTCAGCATTGCCTTTGCTGATCAGTCTGGCAAACCAAGCTCCTCCACCTTTACTATATAAATCCATGGTATGCTCACATCTTGAATACTGCGTTCAGTCCTGATCGCCCTGTCAAGGTTTCTTCCCCACTCTGAACTTTAGGGTACAGATGTGGGGGACCTGCATGAGAAGCTCTAAGCTCAATTACCATCTTGGATCTGGTCTGGCTGCCACCATTCACAAGCACTCCCTTCCTTGGGTAGCCTTGAGAAACTTCACCAATTTCCTGGTGAACACAGATCCAAACCCCTTGGATCTTAAAACAAGGAGAAATTAACTATCCCCCTTCCTTTCTCCCACCAACTCTGGTGGATCCAGATCCAACCCACTTGGATCTAAAAACAAGGAAAAATCAATCAGGTATTAAGAAAAAGGCTTTTAATTAAAGAAAAGAAAGGTAAAAGAAAACCCTCTGGGAGAGATTAGCATACCAGCTACTCTCACAGACAACAGATTCAAAACACAGAGGATGTTCCCCTGGGCAAAAATCTAGTACACCAATGAAAATACCCAAATACCCAATTTGATTCTACCTCTAATTGCCCAAGACAGGTTACAAAGAAATAAACATAAACCTTATTATTCCTTTCTAAAACTTACTACTCTGATAAGAGGCTGGTTCCTTGATCTTTTTCACTCCGGCTGAAACTGAGACTTTGAACAAAGGAAAACTTCTCTCCTTGCTTTTGAACCATCTTGTTCCCCCATTGGTTCCTCTGGTCAGGTGTCAGCTAGGCTAGGTGAACTTCTTAACCCTTTACAGGTAAAAGAGGCATTAACCCTTAACTATCTGTTTATAACACGCCCCCCAAATCTCAGACAGCGTTGGACCGCACTGGCAGTGATTTTTTCCTAGAACTTTAGAATAAATAGATTATTAAACACATGCACCTTTACATATACTACTAGTTATGTAAAAAGACAAGATTTTTTACATTTTAAGGACAATTTTAACCAGTTAACTCTGGGAAACTTTCACAGAGAGCGCATTAGCTCCTTGATCTGCTGTTGCTGCAGACGTCCAAGGGTCGTGGAGAGGTTCACCTCTTCCACTCTACTGTCACTTTTCCCTTTGTAGTAGACAACTTCAGGCCACTCCATGTTATCTGTTCCCTGGGCTGTAAACTGGGAAGCCTTTAATTCTCTGGAATAAAAGGTCTTAAGAGAATTAACGTGGTATACCTTAGGCTTTAGTTTGGAGGTGGGGGATGCTATAAGATAGTTAACAGCTCCTAGGTGCTCCTGAACCATGAAGGGCCCTTCCCATGAGGCCTTTAAGATCACGACTTGGTCTCCTACTTTGAAGGACCGTTCTCTGGACTGTTTATCATACCAGGCCTTTTTCTCTTTTTGGAAAAGGGCTGAAGGGCTAAAGAGTGTTGGAGGGTGCTTTGTAGGTTGCTTACAAAGTCTAGAATGTTAGTTTCTGGAGAAGGCGTAAACCCTTCCCATTGCTGCTTCACCAACTGTAATGACCCCTTAACCTCACGGCCATACACAAGTTCAAATGGTGAAAACCCTAAACTGGGATGTGGTACAGCCCTGTAAGCAAAAAGCAACTGCTGCAACACTAGGTCCCAATCATTGGAGTGTTCATTTACGAATTTACGTATCATGGCCCCCAAAGTTTCATTAAAGTTCTCCACCAGGCCATTGGTTTGATGGTGGTAAGGGGTGGCAACCAAGTGATTCACCCCATGAGCTTCTCACAGGTTTTTCATGGTCCTTGCCAGGAAATTAGTTTCTGAATTGGTAAGGGTGTCAGAGGGTCAACCTACCCAGGCAAAAATGTCTGCTAATGCCTGGCACACACTTTTAGCCCTGGTGTTGCTTAAGGGTACCGCTTCCGGCCATCGGGTGGCAAAATCCATGAAAGTTAGTATGTATTGTTTTCCTCTGGGTGTTTTTTTTTTGGGAAAGGACCCAGAATATCCACAGCTACTCGCTGAAAGGGAACTTCAATTATGGGGAGTGGCTGGAGAGGGGCTTTGACCTGGTCTTGGGGCTTTCCCACTCGTTGGCACACCTCACAAGACCGGACATAATTAGCAACGTCCTTGCCCATTCCCTCCCAGTGGAGGACTTCCCCAGACGGTCTTTGGTTCTGTTCACCCCAGAATGGCCACTAGGATGATCATGGGCTAAGATCAAGAGCTTTACCTGGTATTTAGTTGGAACTACCACAGTGGGGTGAGAAGGTTCTGTGTGGGGCAATCTGGGTGCAGGCAGCTCAGCGGGGGGTCTAGGTGCAGAGGGGGGGAAGATCTGGATGCACAGAGGTGACCTATGACAGAGAGAGGCTGCTGAATCAGTACACTCAGCCAGAAAGTGTACCTACCACAGTTGGGACTGGATCACCCAGGCAACAGAAGTCAGGGACGCTTTGTGTTCTCACATTATGAGCTTGCATGGCCCAATGGAAGAGAAGATATAGTACCTCTAAGAATGTGCTTTTGGAGGGGGGGTAGGATCAATTAAATTGGGGGGTTCAGTGCTTGGGAGGTGTGGGGGCTTGAGTGCCATCCATGCAATGTTCTTATGAAATATTTGATAAATTATGATATGGCAGGGATAGGAGTCAGAGTATGGGTTCATATAAGGAAGTGATTGAAGTGTGATTTGCTATACATAACTTTATAGAGCAATAATGTTTGCTTAGTAATGTCTAATTGCTCCTGATCATGTGTTTAACTTTATTATTTCAAATCAAAATTGTATGATTGTCACACTGTCTGGAGTGACTCACAACTGTCAGTGCCTACCTCAGGGCAGACTGTCAGAAAACAGGATCGATACCTCAAACTGGTGGTATGTTCTATAATTAGATTTCACCAAGCTAGTGACAAATGTGAATTTCTGGATCACTCTACCAGTCTTACCATGGAGTCACAGACAGTCTCCTTAGACTCTCCAGTCTACCTTATCACCCAGACAAACTGGACTTTGTGATAAAAAGTCACTTAAACCAAAAAATCACACCACATCTTGTGCCATGTCCCAAGAGACTAGTCATCCCAGATGAAATTGGTACTCTGATCAGCGGTTCTCAAACTGTGGGTTGGGACTGCAAAGTGGTCCACAACCCTGTTTTAATGGGGTTGCCAGGGCTGGCGTTAACTTGCTGGGGCTCAGGCTTTGACCCTGGGCAGTGGGGCTCAGGCTTTGGCTTCAACCTTGGGCAGCAGGGATGAAGCCCTTCGGCTTCAGGTCTGGCCCCCCCCTCCGCCCCGAACGGGCTCAGGCTTTGCCTGGCGCCTTGGGGTCACATAGTAATTTTTTTTGTCAGAATGGAGTCATGATGCAATGATGTTTGAGAACCCCTGCTCTAGATCTTACACCAAAGACAATGCTGGGAGCCAATTCTATAGTAAACTAACTAAAGGTTTATTATCTAAGAAAAGGAAATGCGAGTTATTGAGAGGTTAAAGCAGGTAAAATAGATGTGCAGGTGAGTCACAGTTTGTAATTCCAAATGGTGGCAGTGATGTACTAAACTTCCAGTTTCCCAAAAGTCAGGGTACCCAGATTGTCTCTGGGATCTCTGGTTTGCATCTGGTACACTTCTCTGTAGGAGTCCAAGCAGTCCAGAGATGAAGGATCTTTCCCTGAATCCAGACTTGTAGCTTCTTTTCACAGAAAACAAGATCATGGTTTCACTACCCACATGGGCTTTTCCTCTGATGATGGAGAGTGAGGAATGCATTTTGAGTCTTTGACCTCCAGTCATCATACACAATGACCGCTTCCTTTGAAATTAGCACTTTTCGGTTAAAGTTCTTCATTTGCATTTCACAAATCTTGCTTGTATGACCATGAAGCAGCTTGCTTTTCAAAAGGCTTGTTCTGGCTGGTCTCCATTGCAAACACAGAAGGCTTTCTCATGGAGTGTTTTCAGCATGGTGGTCAGAAGACAATGGAAGGATTAATGCTGATTCACTGAATTAGTGCTATGCGCAGGGGAGTGGGGTAGCTTCCATTTTCAGTGGAGTCATCTGGAAATTTTTGGGCTAGAGAGGACAAAGGAAGTTGGCTGATAGGATTGTGGGATATCTTTGACAGACTCCTGAGACACATGCCAAGAGGGGCTGTTACTATACTGTAAAGCAATAGGGCTCAAATTGCTTGACACGGGCTTGGACCCTCCACCCATAGGCTCCTGGGACCCTAGCTTCTGAGCCCGAGTCTGAGAGATTTGTGTGTAGACAGAAGGGAGGTTTGGGCACATGCCTGAGTCTGAGCCCAGGTTTACATCGCACTGTAGGCAAACTCAAAGGCTTGGTGTATCCCCAGCTCCAAGTGTGGACATAGCCTTAAGTAAATAAATTGAAGATAGTAAAATCTGAAATCAGTTTGATGCTTTCAGTGAGGTGTATTATTTTTTTTGAAGTTGAATTTGTTGGTAGCTTAACGGAAAATGTTTAGGGGGGGCATTTCAGATTAGACAGTTTAAAGTAAACAACTTTAGGTAGAAAGTTAAAATTAGTTTTGGGATTAAGGTAACTTTTTTGAAGGGGAATTTAGGTTGTTTGAGTGATTTAACTGATGTGACAAAAGGGGTGTCAAATTCCAAAACCATGCCACTGAAAATAAGATGAATGTAGGGAGAAAAATCGCCAACAAGTTCAGTGGTTTAACTGAAATGAACAAGTTTAATCAAGAAAAATTTAAATTGACTGGCATTTTAAGAAAAACAAATGCAGATTGTGAACCAGCAGGCATTGCTGTCCATGTATGACTTTGTAAATTGGACAGCTATCAACTATCCTCCTTGCATTGACTCAGAACAACTGATTTCCTGCTCTGGGGCTTCAGGATGCTTACTTCCATTTGGTGATTCTCCCAAGTCACAGAAGATTTCTCCGGTTTGTTGTGGCAAACTGTTACTTTCAGTACACAGTCCTTCCCTTTGGTCTGTCTCTTGACCCCTGAGTTTTTACTAAATGTATAGTTGTGGTGACAGCATACCTCAGGAAGAAGGGAATCCACGTCTTCTCATATCTGCATGACTGGCTACTCAGGGGCATGTCCAGGGAAAGAGTCCTTTCTCACATACTCATTACACTGTGTTTACTCGACTGTCTGGGTCTCATCCCAAACACCAGAAAGTCAGTGCTGGTCCCCACACAGAAAATTGAGTTCACTGGGTTCCTAATAACTGTACGATTTCATGAGCGTTTCTGCCAACTGACCATTTCCAGACAATTCACTGCTTTTGTCTCAATCTGCAGTCTCAGCTTTCCATGACAGTTTGTATTTGCCTGAGGCTCTTAGACCACATGCATGCAGGTCCACATGCATGCAGGTGGTTCAGTTCACTAGGTTGCGCCTTCACCCTCTTCAAATGTGGCTTAGGATTGTTTACTGTCCGGTCCTTCACCACCGGGACAGGTTGGTCTGTCTCCTTCCATTGATCCTGGACTTCTTGTAGTGGTGGATGGTTCAGGGAAATGTAGGTCAGGACATTCCCTTTGCCTGGCCCTTACCAACCAGGACTGTTGTCACTCCCTGGTAGGTTGGGGTCACTGAAGGTTCAGGATCTGTGTTTGGAGCAGGAAACTCTGCTGCATATCAATGTCTTGGAGCTTCAGGCCATCTACAATGCCTGTCTCGCTTTCCTAGACTTCATCAAGGGTTTGGTAATTCACATGCTAACCAACAATACCACCACATTGTATTAAGCGAACAGGCAAGGCTGAGCACACTCCAGGGTGCTTTGCCAAGAGGTGATCAGGTTGTGGCAGTCCAGACTCATCTTGTGAACCATCGCAGCAGCAATTTTTCCCTGAACCACAAGTGGTCTCTGAAGTCCAGTGTTTGGAGAGTCATCTTTGCATTGTGGTATGTTCCAGTGGTCAACCTGTTTGCTACAAGGAACAAAAGAAAATGCCATCTGTTCTGCTCTTGAATGACGCTTTCCACCTCAGCTGGCGATTGGCTATCCTGTGTGCTTTTCCTTCGATCCTGATTGTTTCACAAATCATTCTCAGACTGAAAGCAGATTGGGCCAAGCTCACCCTCGCCCCAGCATAGCTGAGGTGGAGCTGGTTTTCCGACCTTCTTGCACTGTCAGTTCACCTCCGGTATCCCTTATGTTCCAGCCTGACTTGCTCATGCAGAATCATGGTCACCCATGCATCCCATGCTCAGCTCCCTGCATCTCACAATATGGCTGCTCTATGGTTGAATGAGGAGGAAGAGTGATGTTTGGAGACTGTTTGTTTGATAGGTCCTACTCAGTAATAGAAAGCTCTCTACCAAGATGGACTATTCAGCAAAGTGGAAGCTTTTTTTCAATGTGGTCCTTGCCCTGCAGAGTTCAGCTTGACACTGGCTAGTATCCAAGGCATCATAGAGTATTTGTTGCATCTTCAGTTGTCAGCCTTAAGCTTAGCTCAGTGAGGATGCATCCAGTGGTGATCTCAGCCTTTCATCCACCCATTCATGGAAGACTGGTGTTTTCCAATGTGATGATGGTGAGATTCTCCATTCACTGGCATGCGAACTGGTGGGACCTTAATATGATATTAAGAGCTCTCATGGAACCTCTGTTTGAGCCTCTAGCATCTTGCCCCTTTTCTCTGTTATGTAAAAAAAATCTGCATTCCTTGTGGCAATAATACCTACAGGAGAGTGCATGAATTGCAGGCTTTGATGTCAGAGCCTTGTTACAGCTCTGACATCAAAGCTGTCATTACAGCCTTTTTTTTTTTTTTTTTTTTACACACCATTCTCCAAAGACAAAGTGATGGTGGAGCTGCACCCAAAATTTGTGTCTAAAGTGGTCTCTCTATTTCATTTATACCAGATTTGCCTGTGTTTTTTCCTAAGCCACATTCATCTCCCGAGGAGCAAGTGTCTTCACCCTTTGGACACCCTTCAGATGATGTTTGGTCTTTTATCTGGAAAGGACTAAGTCCTTTCAGTCTTCACCTCATCTGTTTGTGTCATTTCCAGACCATATGAAGGGACAGGCAGTCTCCTCAAAGATGATCTCTAAGTGGATAACTTCCTGCATCAAGACTGCATACAAAACAGCTTCGGCTACACCCCCTTCTATGGGTACAAGCTCATTTTATGAGAATGCAGTCTACGTCAATAACATTCTTAAGTGACGTCTCAATATTGGATATTTTCAGGGCTGCCACATGGCCATTGATACATAGGTTTATGAATCATTATGCCATTACTGTGGCATCAAGAGCAGATGCAAACTTTAGGAAGGCAGTCCTGCAGTCCTTGTTTAAATAGACTCCAAGCCCCATCCCCTGTGGGTACTGCTTGTGAGTCACCTAAGAGGAATAAACAGCTGCATTTACTCAAAGAAGAAAAGGTAACTTTCTATAACTGTGTTTTTTCTTGATGTGATACAGATGTGTATTCCATGATCACCCTCTGTCCATCCGTTGGAGTCTAGTGCAGGCCTGCACAACTCGTAAAGCAGCAAGGGCCATATTACTCCAAAGAAAAGAGCTGAGGGCCGAACCCCCTGGCCCCACCGAAACGCTCTCCCTAGCGCCGCCCAGCCCCCCCTCCCATTCCTCGCCCCAGCGCTGCCCGGCCCTATGGAAACAACCCCCCCCCCCCAAGTATAAAGCCTCACCGCCACTGCCTGCCCGCGTGCTCATCATCCCCCCATGAAATAAGGGGAGGGGAAAGGGGGGCAGTGTGAAGGAATTGGATGTGACTGTCCAACACACAAACAGGAGCTGCAGGGAGCCTGGAGGGGGGGGCAGTGTGAAAAGGGCCAGGGTGGGGGAAGATCTCTGGACCAGGGAAGGGGGCAGCAGTTGGAGCGGGGCAGGGCAGGTGCAACACGCGCACACACACACAGAGACACACACACACACGTCTCCCCTGGAGATTTCCCGGCTGCCCACAGACAATTCAACCCCCGCCCCTCTGATCACTACGGAGGCTGCCCTGGGACCAACCAGTGCAGTAGCCACCCCGCCCCCAACCAAAGGGGGGAGTTTGAGGGGAGGGGGTCTCGGCCCAGTCACCCCCCCCCCGCACCCGAGCTGCGGCTCGAGCCCAGGCTGGGCGCCCCTCCCCTCACTCGGCACTTACTGGCTCTGCCTCGTGCCCAGCACTTCCCGCCTCAGCGGGCCCCGGAAGTGATGCACCCACTGTATGCCAGGCTGGGGGAGTGGGAGACGGAGATACATGCGGTGCTGGCCGTTAGGGTGGTTGGACCGTGGCACGCGGGGCTGTGAGGTGCCCCCCCCCCCGGGCAGGGTGCGAACCCAGCAGCCCCACCCTGCCTCTTGCCCGCGGGCCGCACAGTGAGCCCACACGGGCCGCATGTTGTGCAGGCCTGGTTTAGTCTCTGAGTGTTCACTGTGAAGGGACTGAGGGGGCTTGGGGTGGTGCCACCTAATTAGCCAGGGGAGGGGCTATGGCCATGAGGCAGGCACAAGCCCCACCCCTCTGTGAGTATTACTAGGCAAAATTGTCTGGCTCTGGTGTGCTGGGTGTGCACACACCGAAGTGGAATACACATCTGCATCATAGAATCATAGAAGACTAGGCTTGGAAGAGACCTCAGGAGGTCATCTATTCCAACCCCCTGCTCAAAGCAGGACTAACTCGAACTAAATCATCCCAGCCAGGACTTTGTCAAGCTTTGTCACATCTCAAAGAACCACAGTTACAGTAAATAACCATTTCTTTCTGACTATATGCCACTTTTATGCATCCAGCTTATAGGGAATGCTGGGCCAAAATTGGTCACTAGTCCTTGCTTGCACCAGAAAATAATGCCCCGTGCCTGCTCAAGATTCCACCATGACAGGGGAATACTTCTCTACTGCCTAGTCCTCTTTGTGCTGCTGACTTACCAGGGGTTAAGGATCTGGTCTTATGTCTAATTAGTAGGGCTGCAGATTTGTCACAGTGGAGAAAATGTCATGGATACCATGATTTTTCTGTTTGCGTGGGAAGGCTCTAGGTGGGCCACCAGCACTGTATGGAGGACAGATCTCAGGGGGGCTGTTTGGAGGGTGAGCCTGGTGTGCACTTATCCTGCAGCGCTGGGTGGCTCCTGTGTCCTGCAGGGCTTGGGGTTTGCAACTTGGCACATGAGGTTGCGGTGCCTCTCAGGTTTGGCCTGACAAAGGGGTAGGAAGGTGTGACACAGAAGCTCCTAGGAGAAAGGTCCCTTGTTCTTTGCAAATAACTCTTACTTAGACTTGACAAACTCACTATACCAAACATGTCTTACAGGATATTTATCCATAAAGGGTAACATGTAAGATATCTATGAGAAAGCTTGTAACTTGTCAAGATTCATAATCATTATGAGGTGTATGTATGGGGTAATATATAAGGAATAATGTATTTATATATATATTAAAAAAAGAGGAGTCTGGTGGCACCTTAAGACTAACAGATTTATTTGGGCGTAAGCTTTCGTGGGTAAAAAACCATGCATCTGAAGAAGTGGGATTTTTTACCCACAAAAGCTTATGCACAAATAAATCTGTTAGTCTTTAAGGTGTCACCAGACTCCTCGTTGATTTTGTGGATACAGACTAACACAGCTACCCCTCTGATACTTTCAATATAAATACAAAGCATGCTTTATGGATTTGGAATAACTCCTGGTCACCAGGGGATAATACGTCTCAGCAATGGTTCATTCAGGCAGGAAGAAATTGTCATCCTGCTCTGTTTAGCTGGTGGTGCAATGCATGGCTTAATTGTTTAGCCTTTTACCCAATCCTAAGAAGTTCATTGGAAAACCATCAGAGACAACTGCAAACAATCAAAATCTCCTGAAGGTATATATAAAAAAGGAACATTACCAGGGGCGGCTCTAGGCACCAGCAAAACAAGCTGGTGCCTAGGGCGGCAAAATCTAGGGGGCGTCCCCTGCGGCGGGGGAGGGGGGGCGCGGGAGCCTGGGCCGGTGGACCTGCCGCAGTCATGACTGCGGAGGGGGCGCTCGTCCCGCGGCTCTGCTGGACCTCCCGCAGGCATGACTGGCAGCTCAAGCGGAGCCGCTGGACCCGCGAACTGTCCACAGCCGCAGGAGGTCCAGCCGAGCCACGCGGGACCAGCGGTCCCTCTGCAGTCACGCCCGCGGGAGGTCCGCTGCTCCCGCGGCTCCGGGGTGCCTCCCGCGCATGACTGCTTGGGGCGGCCAAAAACGTAGAGCCGCCCCTGAACATTACAACAAGACAGGGGTTTGCCCTGTCTATGAACAGCAACAAAAGACTATTTAATGAAAACGTAAGCTGGGGAAAGACCCCCTTATCCTTTTTATTGAGGAGACATCCTGAGGAGCAGGGGTGTTCTAATGAAAAATTGGATTCCTGTGAAGCCAGCTCTGCAGCATACTGAACTTTGGGGGGGGGAACCTACTTTATTAGATAGGAAAGGTACTTATTAATAAGTATAGAGACAGGTTTGCATTTTATAGTTTTGTTGTGTATTTTAGCAATTTGTTTCTACCACACCTTCCTGTGGAATGTCTGTTTTTTCTTTTGTTTTATTGCAAGTGCTGTGTGTTACACAAGAAAGGGGGTTTAAAGTAAAACTAGTAAGCTGGGGCACAGTGTTCCTCTGGGGACAGAGGATCTGGGATTTCTGTGAATATCCAGTGTCAGGGGCTGGATATCTCAGAGGGATTCAAAGGGACTCGGTGACAGGCTTGCATCTCTTTTTTAATCTACAAGACAAAGATAGGGCTGGTATAATCCAGAGGAAAGTGCTGAGTATCTGAAAGGCTGGTGTTAGGGCACAGACACTCAGTCAGGCACAGGCAAGACTTCCTCAAAGTGACCCAAGAACCATCACAGTGGGCCAAACCTGAGTGGCACTGCAATCCTGTGTGCCAGATCACAGTGCCTAGGGTGAGTGTTTGTGTGGGGAGTTTGCTCTCCATCTCTGAACCCAGCCTCCTGGGACACAGGAGCCACCACAGTAGGGTGAACGGAGGGTGGGCTTTCCATCCCCCTGGCCACATGGGGGCCTTCTCATTTCCCTGGCCAGGTATTAGGGTTGTGGTGCTGGGGTAGGGGGTGTTACTGCAGCTGGTTGCTGCCCCTTTGGCTTTGGTGAGAAGGACACTATAGTTGAATTTCATATGTCATGGCTTTTTTTAATAAAAAATTGTGGAGCGATAAACCTGTTACTTTTACTAGATTTACTGTGACTGCTTTGTGATTTCTTAAAAAAAATAATACTGTGACAAATTTGCAGCACTACTAATTAGCCATGTATTTAACTCACTGAAGTGTGTGTTTATTGATGGATGTTTTGAGTTGTTTCCAATTCTTATGTGATGCTGGCAAACTAGATGCCAACTCATGCCAAGGACCCATGCCTCACTTGGGGTAGGTCTACACTTACCGCACGGGTCGACGCGGAGAGTTCGACTTCTCAGAGTTCGAACTATCACGTCTAATCAAGACGTGATAGTTCGAACTCCCCACGCACTCCGGTCGACTCCGGAACTCCACCACTGCGAACGGCGGTGGCGGAGTCGACCTTGGAGCCACGGACTTCGATCCCGCGGCGTCTGGACGGGTGAGTAGTTCGAACTAGGGTACTTTGAGTTCAGCTACGCTATTCGTGTAGCTGAACTTGTGTACCTTAGTTCGACCCCCCCACCTTAGTATAGACCAGGCCTTGGATATTGTCAAATATATAGTTGGAGTCAGTCTTGTGCACCTGTATGTTAGTATTGTTAAAATAGATATTAGAGTTATAAAAATGTGCTGAACGTTTACTTTATTGAATGCTTTTAAATTACTGCATGCTCTAATCTCTTAAAACATCTGTATCCTATATTTTAAGGTAATATTTGAGCATTTGCATTGTAAGGCTGTATAACTGTGTAAGGTCTGGTCTACACTACAGAGTTAGGTTGATGCAAGGTAGCTTACGTCAACCTAATTATGGAAGTGTCTACACTTAAATTTCACTCCTGCCTATGTAACAGTCCCTATGATAACTTAATAACTCCACCTCCAAGGGTGGTGTAGAACCAAGGTCGGTGTTGTTTTGTCAACACAGTATCAGTGTAGACACTGCCTTGCTTATGTTGATTGTTACTGGCTTTCTGGAGCTGTCCCACAATGCTCCACACTGGCAGTACAATTGATACAAGTGCTCCTGGTGAGGACACGCACCACTGACACAAGGAGCAAAGTGTAGACACACACAAGTGATGTAATTTCTGCTGTGGCTGTATGCCGATGTAAGTTAGGTTGACTTAATTTTACAATGTAGCCATGGCTTAAATCACCAGACAGAAGAGAGACATTAATTAGTGTGAAATGTTGGCCTCCAACAGAAGGTGTTGTGTCCTGCCTCACAAGGAAGATCAAGCAACAGTAGACAAACTATTGTGGCACATCAAAATGGACTTTCTCCCCTCTTCCCCCACCATGAAGAGGAGATGTGCAAGTGAATTCTTCCCATCAGCTGAATTTGCAATTTGAAGCAGAAGGGGGGAAGGGATAAAAACCTCTAACAAGGAGGAACTATATCTTTATGCTGCTTGGACTATGAGGGGCAAGGATTATGAAACATAAGCAAAAGATCCACAGTGCTTAGCCTGGGTTAGCCCTAAAGGACACGCAGAGGTTGCTTATTTAAAGAACTTCTTTTGAAACTTCAAATTGGAACTCATTTGTGTATGTATATATGTTTACTTGATTTAATCTTGTAAATCTATTTCTTTTTCCTATATAATAAATCTTTAGATAGTTTATTATAGGATTGGCTACAAGTTTTGTTTTTGGCATGAAATCTAAGGTGCACTTGACCTGGGGTAAGTGGCCCTTTGGGACTGGGACTAATCTGAATGTTGCTGTGTTCTTTGGTGTAAGGGACCATCTATCATAAAGACAAGCCTACCTGGGTGGCAAGACAGATTGGAGTATCCAAGGGGACTATCTGTGACTCCGTGTTAAGGCTGTTTTAGTGCCCGAGGAGTTTACAGTTGATAATTGGCTGGTAAAATCTAAGTATAGAACTCTCAGCCAATTTGGGTTTTTTTGCTGTTTCCTAACAGTCTGCCCTGAGATTGGTACCCACACTCTTCAGCCACTGCAGGACAGACTGACATCTTAATTTTGTGGGGAGACCTTATCTTGGTGGGGCTGTGTTGCAGAGGCTGCAATATTTGTGAAGCTCATATGGAGCACAGACCATACAGATGCTCAGAAACTGACAGTAAGTGTTGGTGGGCAAAGGAAATGAAACTTCTTGTCCAATGGGAGGAGCAGAGCCCACTTGAGATACTCACCATGGGCTGCATAGATGGATGGTAGATGCAGTGTTGAAGAGAGGGAGTGGGGATGTCAATGCAGAATTAGGATCCTGAAGATTAAAAATGATGGGATTTGCAGGCAGATCTTGCAAAATATCTCAATGCAAAACCCACAGATTCCTATCTACAGGCACAGTGACTGAAGGTACCATTTGGAATAGGTATACTGAGTGGAGTCACCTATGGTTTCCTTTAGAAACTTTTATATTTTCAGAATTGTTCTTTGAAAATTGGCAGTGCTCAAGACATGAAACCTTAATGTTAAAGACAACCTTTTCAGACCTGATCATTAGACATTAGGTGCATCTTTTTGTGGGTTCTCAATTTGAGATGCATTGGGCCTAATATTTTAGAGGTGACGAGCAACTTCAACTCCCATTGATTTCATGTGGATTTGTGGTTGCTCAGTGCCTCTGATAATCAGATCCAAGCTATCCCAGGTTTTAAAACTGTCTGAAGGAAATTAAATCGAGCATATCAGTTCCACTCACTTAATAATTAAGGAGTAGAAGTTGGCTACAGATTTATGCTGGGAAAAAAGCCTCCAAATTTTTTGAATAGCCATGAAAGTACTTTAATGTGGCTACCTAAGTTTAGTATTTTTAAATACAATAGTTCATTTTGTGTGTGCAGTAAGTAATGATAGAAAAACAATCCTAAACTCTAAGAGGAATTTTTTTTCCTTTCAACAGTCAGCTGTGGTAGCACTAAATTGTTTTCATCTTACACATACACGAAATGTCCCTTTTACTACCAATTTTACTACTCTCAGCAATTAAATCTCCAGTTAGTAGCAAAATGTGCAGAATTATGGGGTTAGGTTCAAGGGAGATCCAGGGTACTGGTCTGACAGGCAAACTTGCTCTAGAATAAAAGTTGTATGTATAATACTCTTGTCTTCTACTATGAATGATACAGACATGGATTGGGATGGATTTAATATTTTTAACATCTGATTTCTCTTGCTTACCTAGGTTTGTATTCTGAAAAAGATGTTTTTAAAACCTTTTTTCATATCCACTACCCGAAACAAGGTTTCTTCATGCAGGCAGAAGTGTATATAAACTTAAAATCAGATATGGCAACTTCCTCAGGTAAGCAAGTTTCTTACTCCTAGGTATGAACCAAACCCATACTTTCAGCCCACAACAGCATGAGGCTACAGTAAGAATGTATTGTACTGCTATCTCAAAATGAGGATTTTGGGAGATTTTTCATTTACTAAGCACTAGCACCACTTCTGAAGGTTCCAAACTGCAACAGTTCTATTTTTGGTCATGAAGGACTGGATATTTCATCTTCAAAGTTCATTAACACCAGACTGAGCATGGCCCGAGACTATGAAATGGTCTTCATGCTCTCTCTTCCAGACGAGTTGAGGACACTGCCCTTTTATTATTATTGGTGGAGCTCATACCTATTACTGTAGTTAAGATTGCCTAACACTTTCCATTATAAGGCCTTGTTTTCAGTTGCTTATAACTTTAAAGATTAGCAAATGTTTTGTCTGAAATTTTCCTGTTGAGTATCTGCCTCAGACTTTTTTGAAACTTTCATCAAAAGTAGTTAAGCTATTTACAAGAATGAAGTTAAGGAGAAATACGTTAATTCATGTTAAAATACTTACAAATGTTTAACTGAGAAGCTCTAGTGCCTCCATTGTTTGGAGCAGGGATTTGATAGGTTGCCCTAGTGTTAAGGATGTGCCTTTTGCTGTCTCTAGATAAGTTACAAGCCTCTGAAAATCTATTGATACATGCTTAGTAGAGGTTTGCTTGCTATATTGACAGCCTTATTCCACAGAACGTTACATTTGCACTGCAAGTGCTCCAGCTCCTCACAGCACTCTAGAGCTCCCCATAGAGCAACAGCATGCCTCATTCTGGGGCTGCAGGGGCCAAGAAGGACTTCTTCTGTAATGGCTCATCTCCACTGACAGATGATGTTGTGGTGTCAGGCACTGGAACTGAGAACAATGAGACTGGTTCTTGGATTCTCAGAGCTTCCACTGCTGTCACCTAAGCAGCAAGGAGGAGAAATCAGTATATTTTCTTTTAGGGCCTGATCCAGAGTAGACTCAGGTTAATATGTCAAAGGCCTTGGGATCTGGCCCTTTCTGAATATGGGATTTAAAAAATGTATTTTATTTATGAAGATTTTCTGTTCGTGATTATGCACATGGATTCCATTCTTCATGCGCATGTGCCCCATGCATGTGAGATCAGATTCTGTTGGCCAGCGGTGTCTATTTCAGTTGCAACTGTGCCGTATATGTCCTTTTGACCCTTCCCAAGACATAAAGGGCAGAGCAGGCCCAACCATCGCTCAGTTCTTCCTTATCACTCATGACAGTGAGATGCCTGCCTTTTCTCTATGCTCAGTGCTGGAGTTATTTAGGAGTATTGTTAATCAGTTTATTTATTTTGTTTAGCTAATTAACTATATAAATATAGGAATTTGATTCTTTGTTATGTATCAGAGGGGTAGCCCTGTTAATCTGGGTCTGTAAAAAGAAACAAAGAGTCCTGTGGCACCTTAAAGACTAATATGTATTGGAGCATGAGCTTTTGTGGGTGAATGCCCACTTCGTCAAGACCCCATTCTGTGCTCCTGGGGCACTCTACTCAAAGGGCCCATTGATCTATTATTCAAGCATTTGTGTCTTCTGACAAAGACAGAAGGAAGCACCACCCTAAGGATAAGTGAAGGATCGGGTTATAGTCTCTGGCACCTAGAAAGCCAAGACACAAGAATCATCAGACTTCTAACTTGTCTCAGGTTCAACCTTCCAAGGGCCAGAAGACTGAGAGGGCCTCTTCTGGTGCCCTGATAAAAATCACTAAAATGACACAAATGGTGTGACCTTATCTGCAGATCGTGTTTCTCTTGGTACTGACCTGTCATCATCAGGTGTCTTAATTCTGCTGGCCATATATTTGGCCTTGTGTTCCTTGGCTTCCCTTATCAATTTTCTATAATTCCTGATTTCTAGTTTATATTCATTACTATCAACTTCCCCCTTTTTTACTTGCTATGTATTATTTATATCTGCATTCACTTTCCTTCTAAACCAGGTTGTTTTTTTTAGCCAGCAGGGCATTCTTCCTCAGTTGTGAGGATATGGCTTTTTGGCATCTAGTAAGGTTTTCTTAAATGATTTGCAATTATCATTCAAATTTTTATGATTAAATTCTTCCTCCCAACTGATTTGGCTCATAATTGTTTTCAGCTTTGTGAAATTGATCTTATTAAAGCACTAAGTATATATATTACTGGTATGGAGTTTATTCTGTTTGCACATGATAAATGTGATCAAGTCATGATCACTTGTACCTAAGCTACTATTAATTTTTAGATCTCTGGTCAGTTCCTCTTTGTGTGTTAGGGTGAGGTCTAATAAAGAATTCACTTGTGTTGAGTGCAACGTGTTTTGAATTAGGAAATTGTCATCTATAATATTTAGAAATTCCAAGGATGTTTTTAGTACTGGCAACATGAGACCTCAAGCTGAAGTTCCCCCATTATCACACTGCTTTCCCCCCCGTAAAACTACATATAGGTGCACAGTGAGGTAGTTATCCTATTCCCTAGTGTGATTTGGTGGTTTATAGCAGACACCAACTAATGGCCTGTCTTGGTTTTTATCTGTTAGGATATTGATCCATAAGCATTTAAGATAATTTTCATCTGAGTTATCAATCAACTTTATGACCACCCAAGAACATTAGTGAGAATATGACTCAGACTTTTGGGACCTATGATCCCATGCACCTGTGTGATGCTGTTTGGCTTTTTTCTCCTGTGCTCTATGGAAGGGTGGTTGAAATCAGTGTATCTACCCAGCAAGCAGCACATGGACATGTTGGTCATGGTCCCACAACAAGTCCTGACCTCATTAAACTGATGGAAAGACTCTCTTAAAGTGTGCACCTCCTCCTACCAACATTCTGGTGATGGATACCTCCAGTCAGGGATCAGGGCTCATCTAGATTACCTTCAGATTTAGGGCCTATGGTCCTCTGAAGAGGCTTGCCTCCCCATAAATGTTGTAGTGCTCAGAGCCATCGGACTGACATGCATCTGATTCTTGCCTCTTCTCCAGCAATCTGCAGCACATGTGCTGACAGACAACACCACAGCTAGCAAGGTCATCTCCACTCTCTCAGGAAACCATGTGACTATTGAATTGGTGCATTCCAAAGCAAATCACACCGGTGGCTTTGCACCTTCTCTTCCTTATAAAGACCTAAGATGATCAACTCACCAGGCACTTCTTAGACAACCAGGAGTGGTCTATCAAACAATCAAACCTTCAGAACATCTTTTGCAAGTGTGGATGCCCAGAAATAGACTTGTACCACAGACCATAACAAGAAGTGTCAACATTCTGTTCTGGAGAGAGTGCAAGCCCAGGCTTCCTGGTAAATGCCTTTTTCATTCCTTGGATATCAAGGTTGGTATATGCCTTTCTACTGATCTCCATGATGCTGAGGGTTCTGAGGAAATAGAGATAAGATGCAGGATAGATGATTATGATAACCACAGTATAGGCCAACCAGTTCTGGTATTGGGATCTGACAAATCTTTCAGCACAGCCCTCCATCACCCTACTAGTTCTGCCTGACAGTCTCCCAGAACAACAGTTGGATCTTGCATCAGGACCCAGCTTCCTTACAACTGAAAGACTGGATATTGGCTGAATGACATAAACTAAAAGAAGCTGTTCAGCTGAAGTTTGGAACATTCTGCTCCAAAACAAGAAACCCTGAACCAGACTGACTTAACGCTAAGTTGGAAGAGGTATTCTATTTAAGCATCTCAATACTTTTCCCTTGATATCAAACAATCTCCCTTTGAGACCTTAGCAATATGTTCCCTAATCATCTGTCTATATCACCTATCAATGAATAATGCTTTTTTAGTAGCCATTGCATCAGCTAGAATGGTAGGGCAGATGCAGGCCCTCATGGCCCTTTATACAGTGCTTTGTAAAGACAGGGTTACTCTCAGGACACATCCCAAATTCTTGTCCAAAGTTGTTTTAACATTTCAAAGGAACTAATCCATCCATCTCCCAGTTTTCTCCCCAAAACTCACTTAACAGCAAGGGAAACTAAACTTCATACACTTGATGTATAAGGGCATTGTCAGACAACTTTATCAAGACAAAATCATTCAGGAACACACCTAGATTCTTCATGGCCTTTGCTGATAGAGCTAAGGGTCAAGCAGTATTATCTCAGAGGTTATCAAAGAGTCTCCACCTGTATAAGAACATGCTACAAGCTAGTAAGAATAGATTCTGTTAGCCACATTAGAGCTCATTCCACTAGAGCACAGGTAGCCTCTGTTGCCTGTTTGAAAAATGCCCGTGTCTGAAATCTGCTGGGTAGCTACATGTATTTCAGTCCACACCTTTACAAGACAATGTTTCTTGGCAGAAGCTTACAGATTGGATGCCTCTTTTGGTATGGCTGTCCTGCAAGCATTGTTTAAGTAGGACTCCTAGAACCCACCTGCAAGCAAACAGATAACTGAGCAGCAAAGGTATGAATAGATGACCAAGTGGCAGCTCTACAGATCTCCTGTATTGGAACCTGGGCCAGGAAAGCAGCCGATGAGTCTTGAGCCCTCGTGGAGTGGGGTCGGGACACCGGCCAAGTCATAGCAAGCATGGATACAGGCCGTGATCCACAAGGAGATGCGTTGCGAGGAGCCTTTCATCCAGTTGGCCACTGCAACGAAAAGTTGGGTCGTCTTCCTGAATGGCTTCGTATGCTCTATATGGAAGGCGAGAGCCCTACGAAGGTTAAGGGAGTGCACACGTTGATCCTGCCGCGTAGCTTGTGGCTTCGGATAAAAGACAGGGAGGAAATACCATTGTCAGCGTCTTTCTGGTCCTAATAATTTTCAAAACATCGCCTTGTTGTCCTTAACTCCTCTACTGGCCATAGATTACTCTTTATATCTCTTTGCTTTGCTTATCAATTTTCTACAATTCTTAACTTCTGGTTTATATCAATTATTATCAATTCCCCCTTGTCCCATATTATATATATAAAATAGCTGCCTTCACCTCCCTTTTAAACCAGGTTTGTTTGTTTTTTTTAAACCAGCACAGCCTTCTTCCTCAATGGTGGGATTTTGGTTTTGGGCATCTAGTATGGAACTCTTGAATATTTCCTTAGTATCATTCATATTTTTCTGATTAAATTCTTCCTCTCAGCTGATCCCACCGTACACCACTTGCCAATCCAGCGATTCACTTCCAGATTTTCCTGCCTTCTGTCTTCCTTTGTTCTTGGGACAGGAAGGCTCACAGAGATGATCGCTTGGATACGCTTCTTCTTCAGCATGATTCTGAGTTCCCTGATATCATCCACCGTCTGCGAGATACCTCACAATGCACTGTGATTAGTGCTGTATGAACCATCACCAGTGGATCCTGGCCCTTTGACTTCAGAAGCCCATCCAATAGTAGAGTGACATTTATTGTCTGGGCTCTCGAAAGGGCGCGTGCTATCCTGTTGTCTGCCTGTCCCATGCAGAATGTTCTTTTGATTCTTCTGAGTATTGCATCTCCAACCAGGATTGTGTGTCAACCTTGGATGACAGGATGAACAGACGGAGGGAGTAGAAAGACCCAAGGAGGTCATGGTGGCTCCATTCTCTCCTGCTTTCTCCCCGTGAGCAATGGAGCACCCTGTTCCCTATCCCGTCCCTGCCTGTGAGCAATGGGTCGGTCAGACCCCTGCCCCCTCCCCTCCTGCGAGCAATGGGTCAGTCTGCTCCCTGTCCGCCCACCCCAAGACCAGGATATGGGATGGGTCCATGGAGATCCCACTGCAGCCCCACTAGCCTGAGTGGGGTGAAGGGCCTTAGAGCTGCAAGAGGAGCAATGGGGGGACAGGAGAGATATGGGGAGCAGAAGTGATGAGGGCAGGCAGAGCACAGAGATAGCGGATCATGAGGCTGGGGTGAAGCAGGCAGCTCTGTGCTCTCGGGCAGCAGTGAGTCCACAGCAGGGGGCTGTTGGCTGCCCACTTGTGGGTTTTGCCCTGCTGGGCATGGCTTTGATGTATAATGGTTGACGCACATGAACTGTTGAGGAAAGTCCCACAGCAACTAGCAAGTCTGTGGGGCAGGCCACACCATAAGAGAGGCTAACACGCACAGGCCTGGCCGCATTCATGGCTAGATGAGACACAGCCAGTGGCCAGATCCATGACAGACAGGAAAGATGTGGGGAGAGGCTGCCACTCTGCCATTGGGACGTTGCGGGGGGAATGTGCCGTGCAGTGCCAAGCCTGTGAGTAGGCGTAGCAGAGGGCCTTGTGACCCCACCAGCCATTGAGTCTGGGTGAGCAGCAGCCAAAGGGCAGGCCTGTCCCTGTAGCAGCTCAGCACGAGTGCAGCCGGGCTGGGAGCACTCAGAGGGGCTGGGCAGGGAGCGCCAGTGCTGTCCCTGTCGGGCCGTTGAGCAGCAGCCAGCACACAAAGGAGGCACAGCGGAAGGGCGGCAGCAGCATAGGCAGGCTCTGCAGTGCTAATGGAGGACAGCACCTCAGTGCCCTGGTCTAGGTGATAACGGGTTTCTTCTGCTCGTCATGCTGGTTGTGGCATGGTGGCACCAACCATGGGCGCCAACTTATATGGGCTGTTGGAGCTAAAGCCCCAGGAATATTCATAATCAGGGGCTCTGCTCCACCAATATTTGGAGCTAGATTTTTCCCCCTCCCCAGAGTTTCCCTGCCTGAATGTAAAGAGAGCACACAGCACGTCTCTCTCTCTCTCTCTCCTTTGCTGCTGCTGCCGGTAGCCTAAGGGCTGCAACATTAGCATAAGAGGAAAGTGCTAACTACTGCTGAAGCACTCAGGAGGGGGAGGGGAGTGGAGGGGGCCTCCCCTCCCCTCCCCTCTCCTGCCCCTACCTGGAGGAGACACAAACGGGCCAGGAGACAGACATCATTCACCTATCACCTTAGCAGCTGTTGGGGCTTCCGTGAGTGTTTGACTCTATGATTTTTTATTATGTTTGAGTGTTTGACCCTATGATTCCCCCCCTGCCCCAGCCCCAGCCCCTACTCCTACCCCCAGTGATGCACAGCAGGCTGCACAGGGGAGGCAGGAAGCCACATGTGAAGGCAATGCCCCCTTCCCCAGCACCCACCAACCCACCCGCCACAGGAGGGATGGGAGAGGGAGGCTTCCTAGACCTGAGCAGCTGGGACTTGGGTGAATTTTATGACACCCTGCTCCCCCACCCCATAGCCAGCCACCACCCTGCCTACCCCGCTTCTGCCCCATGCTGGGCAAGGGGCAGCCCCATCCCCCATCCACAGTGAAGTTATGGTGAGGGGCAGCAACATGGAAGGCCACCTGTGCCCCCCCCAGTACCCATCATCGGGGAGGGGAGTGAGCTTTCTGGACCTGAGAGGGGCTCTAGGAGCATGTGCAGAGTGTGTGTGCCATGGGGGGCAGGAGGGGTCCCTCCCCTGGAGCTTGCTGCTGCCAGTGGTGGTGATGGGGAGTCCTCTCTGGCCCTAGCCCTGGGGCAGCCTGTCTGCACCCCAAGTTCCTCATCCTCAGCCCTGCCTCACCCCAAAGCCTGCACCCCCAGCACCGAGCACGCTCCTGCACTGTGAACCCCTCATCCCCAGCCCCACCCCAGAACCCTCACCTGAGGGGAAAAACATGCAACTTAAATTTGGTGGTCAGTTTGGAATATCATTGTATTTAGCACAATATTTGATTATTTTACACCCTTCAAAGTATGTAACTGGTCGTATACAGGTGTTTTCTCTGAATACTGTCTGTGTGCCTCAGTTTCCCCAATGCATTTCTTAAGGCTCTAGATGGTGGGATAAGGGGGTGTGATTGTTGAAAAGCCCTAGAGGGCCAGTGTGATGCTGTCTGCACAGAGAATGGCTGCAACCCTGGCTCCAGGCAACTGATGGCCTGGGCCACTCTCCTGCAAGGTGCCAACTGAAGGTGTTGGAGAACAAAGAGATCAGGTGGCCTCCTAATGCTTGGAAAAGAGACAAAGGCCAGAGGAGGGAGGGTCAGTGCCTGTGCAGACTTCTGGGAAGCGCATGGTGTGGAAGGGGATGCTGGGATGCTTTGGAACAATTCCATACAAAGCCAGTCAGGACTCTGGGGGAGCCTCCTCTCTGAGCATACTGTCTCCAGGGCCAGAAGCTTACACCTTCCTGGGTCTGACCTCGGAGCATTCAGCATGCCCTTCCACACCATGCGCTTTCCGCAGCGAGTGTGCCCAGGCAGGTCCTGGGGCAACCAGAGGTCCCTGCACCCCAGCTCCGCAGTCAGATGTGACTCTCAGCCAGACAGTAAAACAGAAGGTTTATTAGATGACAGGGATACAGTCTAAAACAGAGCTTGTAAGTACAGAAAACAGGACCCCTCAGTCAGGTCCATCTTGGGGGGTGGGGAGCCCAGACCCAAGTTCTGGGCCTCTCCCGATTTCCCCAGCCAGCTCCAAACTGACACTCCCTCATCTGGCCTTTGTCTCTCTTCCGGACAAGGAGGCCACCTGATCTCTTTGTCCCCAACACCGTCAGTTGGCACTTTGCAGGGGAAACTGAGGCACCCACACAGTATTCAGAGAAAACATTAAGAACATTCCCACTTTGTCACAACAGGTGCAACAAAATTTAATACCGTCTATTAGGTATTAATAGGCAAGTGCTGCTTCTGACTTTCCACTTTTAATTGACCCTTGTAATCTTGTGGTACTGACGCATTGTAGCTTCATTTTATATCAGTTTACAGGGTGAGAGCGCGGGGGGGCGGGGGGACACCATTTTGGGCCCCACCAAAAATTATACAAACCTGCCGCCTATGGCACCAACAGCGTGCAGGCTGTTCTCAGCAGGGAATTCTGAGTGGACAGGCGTCTTCTGAAAGCATGCTCCACACCTCATCCCTCTCAGATTTTTGGACGGCACTTCACATTCTTAAACCTTGAGTTGAGTGCTGTAGCTGTCTTTAGAAGTCTCATATCAGTACCTTCTTTGCGTTTTGTCAAATCTGCTGTGAAAATGTTCTTAAAACAAACGTGCTGTCACCTTCTGAAACGGCTATAACATTAAATATATGGCAGACTGCAGGTAAAACACAGCCAGAATCATATAATTCTCCCCCAAGTTTGGTCACAATTTAATTGACACTTTTTTTTTTTAACAAGCATCATCAGCATGTAAGCATGTTCTCCGGAGTAGTGACCGAAGTATGATGGGGCATATAAATGTTAGCATATCTGGCACATAAATACCTTGCAATCCTGGCTACAAAAGTGCCATTCCAACACCTGTTCTCACTTTCAGGAGATATTGTAAATAAGAAGTAGGCAGCGTTATCGCCCATAAATGTAAACAAAGTTGTCTGTGACCGATTTCAGAGCAGCAGCCGTGCTAGTCTGTATCAGCAAAAAGAACACGAGTATTTGTGGCACCTTAGAAACTAAAATTTGTTTTGTTTTTTAGTGCAGTTATGTAACAAAAAAAATTATATTTGCAATTTATACTTCAACGATAAAGAGATTGCACTATAGTACGTGTATGAGGTGAACTGAAAAATACAGTGCAAATATTTGTAATAAAAAGTATATAAAGTGAGCACTGCACATTTTGTAGTCTACGTTGTAATAGAAATCAATATATTTGAAAATGTAGAAAAACATCTAAAATATTTAATAAATTTCCATCGGTATTTACAGTGTGATTAATTTTTTTAAATCATTATTAATTTTTTGAATTAATCGCGTGAGTTAACTGTAATTAATCGACAGCACTAGTCTATTCTCTTTTTTCCTTTTTAGTTTTTCCATATCATATGAGAGCCAGGGGCGGGAACTGTGGCGAGAGGAGTCCGCAGATTGGATTGAACAATGCTGCTGGAGACAGCCAGAGTGCCCAGGAGCCAGGGATGTCTGTTTGTACGTCAGCAGCTTTAGCAGCAGGTTCTGGAAAGTGAAACCTCTTGCCTGCTTGAGCCGTGTGAGCCCCAGAGATGCACCAGTTCTCTTTGATTAGCCAAGCCTGATTCGTTCCCTCCTTGTGCAGCACTTCAGCTGCTTTTTCCTTGCCCCACCCCGCTGAAAGCTGTCAAATGTGGAGGGCGGGCAGGGGCATCTCCAGGGCAGACGAGGTCTTTAGTGCCTCATGTATCTAAAAACTTAGAACACTTTTTCAGTACAAGACAAAACCTTGGTCACTGGGCCTCATTCACTTCCTGGTTTGAACTTTGCAGCTGTGCCGGCCGCTAACATCTGTAACTTTGCCAATAGGCTGAGCAGACAGCAAATGTGAAAAATCAGGATGGGGTGGGGGGGCAATAGGAACCAGTATAAGAAAAAGACCCCAAAATCGGGATTCTCCCTATAAAATCGGGACATCTGGTCACCAAGCAGCGGCAAGCCCAGCACTGGAGCATGTGAGTGCTCTAGTGCAATGCCTACTATTGTGAGCCAGGCGCCAGCCTCGGGGCCGCCTTAGCATCAGAAACATTCCAAGCTGTCACTCAGGAACATGGCACCATTTGGACAAGTCCAGGGTGTGATTTTTCAGCGGTGCTGAGCACCTGCAGCTCTCAATGATCCAGGCCCTAGCTGTGGTGCCGTGGCTGGAGTCTGAATGCTGCCTCTTGCCGTGCTGGCGCTCAGCATTCTACCAAATACAGCAGCACTGCAGCATCCCCGGTTAGAGATTAATTACAGTGATTGACTCCAGGAGCTCAGTTTGTAACTTAAAGAGAAGGCTAAGGGGTGACTTGATTACAGGCTAAGTATCTATAATGGGAACAAATATTTGCTAATGGGCTCTTCAGTCGCACAGAGAAAGGAGTAACATGATCCAGTGGCTGGAAGCTGAAGTTAGGCCTGGTCTACACTGGGGGGGGGTCGATCTAAGGTACGCAACTTCAGCTACGTGAATAGCGTAGCTGAAGTCGAAGTACCTTTGCTCGAATTACTTACCCGTCCTCACGACACGCGATCGACGTCCCTCGTCGACTCCGCTACCGCCACTCGCTCTGGTGGAGTTCCGGAGTAGACGGGAATGCGTTCGGCGTTCGAACTATCGCGTCTAGATTAGACGCGATAGTTCGAACTCCGAGAAGTCGAACGCTACCCGTCGACCCGGCCGTAAGTATGGACGTACCCTGAGACACATTCAGACTGGAAATAAGGTGTAATTTTTTTTTTTAATAGTGGAGAGTAATTAACCACTGCAACAATTTGTCAAGGGATGTGGAGGCTTTTCCCTCAGTGACCATGTTTAAATTAAAGATTGGATGTTTCTCTTAAAGATCTGCTCTGGTAATTATTTTGAAGAAGTTCTCTGGCTTGAGTTCTCCAGGTCAGACTAGATGATCACAAGGGTTCCTTCTGGCCTTGGAATCTATGAATCAAGACAAGAATCCACAGGAGAAATTTGAGGCACAGAGGGTTCGAACTGAATCTGCTGTCCAGTGTCTAAGGCAGAACACCAAATGAACTGCCACTTCTCTCTGATAGTGCCATGGTGTCCAGGTGACATTTCAGCAGGAATGCAGTACCTGGCAGTATTTCCCTTGGACTGACTTGAACTGATTCTAGGGACAAGGCTTTTTAGGTTGTGGCTTCATGACACAGTGAGAGATAAAAAGACTTTTTAAAAGAAGTGGAAGTCAAATCCTAGTGAGGCAAATAGAAAGGAGCATAAACACTGCCAAATTAAGTGCAAAGAGTATAATAAGAAAAGCCAAAGAGGAGTTTGAAGAACGGCTAGCCAAAAACTCCAAAGGTAATAGCAAAATGTTTTTTAAGTACATCAGAAGCAGGAAGCCTGCTAAACAAGCAGTGGGGCCCCTTGATGATCGAGATACAAAAGGAACGCTTAAAGATGATAAAGTCATTGCAGAGAAACTAAATGGATTCTTTGCTTCAGTCTTCACAGCTGAGGATGTTAGGAAGATTCCCAAACCTGAGCTGGCTTTTGTAGGTGACACATCTGACGAACTGTCACTAGAGGAGGTTTTGGAATTAATTGAAAAAAAACTCAACATTAACAAGTCACCGGGACCAGATGGCCTTCACCCAAGAGTTCTGAGAGAACTCAAATGTGAAGTTGCGGAACTATGAACTAAGATTTGTAACCTGTCCTTTAAAATCGGCTTCGGTACCCAATGACTGGAAGTTAGCTAATGTAACGCCAATATTTAAAAAGGGCTCTAGAGGTGATTCCGGCAATTACAGACCGGTAAGTCTAATGTCAGTACCGGGCAAATTAGTCAAAACAATAGTTAAGAATAAAATTGTCAGACACATAGAAAAATGAACTGTTGAGCAATACTCAACATGGTTTCTGTAAAGGGAAAGCGTGTCTTACTAATCTGTTAGCGTTCTTTGAAGGGGGTCAACAAACATGTGGACAAGGAAGATCCGGGGGACATAGTATACTTAGATTTCCAGAAAGCCTTTGACAAGGTCCCTCACCAAAGCCTGTTATGTAAATTAAGCTGTCATGGGATAAAAGGGAAGGTCCTTTCATGGATTGAGAACTGGTTAAAAGATAGGGAACAAAGGGTAGGAATTAATGGTAAATTATCAGAATGGAGAGGGGTAACTAGGGGTGTTCCCCAAGGGTCAGTCCTAGGACCAATCCTATTCAATTTATTCATAAATGATCTGGAGAAAGGGGTAAACAATGAGGTGGCAAAGTTTGCAGATGATACTAAACTGCTCAAGATAGTTAAGACCAAAGCAGACTGTGAAGAACTTCAAAAAGATCTCACAAAACTAAGTGATTGGGCAACAAAATGGCAAATGAAATTTAGTGTGGATAAACAAAGTAATGCACATTGGAAAAAATAACTGCAACTATACATACAATATGATGGGGGCTAATTTAGCTATAGCAAGTCAGGAAAAAGATCTTGGAGTCATCGTGGACAGTTCTCTGAAGATGTCCACGCAGTGTGCAGAGGCGCTCAAAAAAGCAAACAGGATGTTAGGAATCATTAAAAAGGAGATAGAGAATAAGACTGAGACTATATTATTGCTCTTATATAAATCCATGGTACGCCCACATCTCGAATACTGTGTACAGATGTGGTCTCCTCACCTCAAAAAAGATATACTGGCACTAGAAAAGGTTTAGAAAAGGGCAACTAAAATGATTAGGGGTTTGGAGAGGTCCCATATGAGGAAAGATTAAAGAGGCTAGGACTCTTCAGCTTGGAAAAGTGGGGATATGATAGCGGTATATAAAATCATGAGTAGTGTGGAGAAAGTGGATAAGGAAAAGTTATTTACTTATTCCCATAATACAAGAACTAGGGGTCATCAAATGAAATTAATAGGCAGCAGGTTTAAAACAAATAAAAGGAAGTTCTTCTTCACGCAGCGCACAGTCAACTTGTGGAACTCCTTACCTGAGGCGGTTGTGAAGGCTAGGACTATAACAGCGTTTAAAAGAGAACTGAATAAATTCATGGTGGTAAAGTCCACAAATGGCTATTAGCCAGGATGGGTAAGGAATGGTGTCCCTAGCCTCTGTCAGAGGATAAAGATGGATGGCGGGAAAGTGATCGCTTGCTCATTGCCTGTTAGGTTCACTCCCTCTGGGGCACCAGGCATTGGCCACTGTGGGTAGACAGATACTGGGCTAGATGGACCTTTGGTCTGAGCCGGTACGGCCATTCTTATGTTCTGTTCTTATGTTAGAGTAAGGCTGGCCTTTCTGAACTGCAGTTCCTCATGCATAACAAGGGTGTAGTGAGGATAAATTACTTTGTGGTTGTGAGGCACTACCTCCCTAGATTGTGACTTGAGGGGGTCTTGGTTTACTTAAAGCCAGGCCTGTGCGCTGTAACCAGAGGAGCTCTGTAATACAGAGCAGCTATTTCAGTACCTCCATGCTGACTGTGGACATCCCTAAGGAAAGCAACTAGAATATGTTGAGTGCATGTGGGTTGGCTTGGACAAAAACGTGCTACCAAATTGACCACCACACAGGTACTAGATAAGAATGTCTTTAAAATTTATTGGACTAATTGTGTTACATTCAATATCTGATGTGTTTCTTCTGGACAAAGAATTGGCCTAAATACATACAAGCCTTTGTGCCTTCCCTAAACAAATAAGAGATAAAGTACTAGAGACAAGGGAACATAGTTCACATCTTCATATTTACAGTTTGCCTTTACTTTACAACTTAGCGCCAGTAATATTTACAGAAAAATACAATAGGAACAAAAAGATCATATCTTGGCAACATACAGAAGTTCACACAAAGTGTACATGATTTTAAGCACATGATACCTGACAATCGCATTTCAAATCACTCCTGCTAAAACCCAATGTGGAAACAGTATACGTTTGGTTTCTTCAACGACATCAACCCTTAAACTGTGTGATCATTGAATCATATCTAACTTTTTTTCACCATTAAAAGTCACATTTAGTTTTGCTATCCTTCTGGGCTAAACACCCAGAACACTGCATGAGAAAAATGCACCGCTACCTGTTGTGAAGCCAGCAATTTGATGTTAGGCTACAAATGACTAGCTTTGCTTCCTACAATTTCTCTGAAGATGCTGTCCACAGAGGTAGCTAATCTTTCACAGACATGGGTTTTCCCATTCATTTGCTGTAAGTTTGTAATACCCTTTGAAGTACTTTAAAAAAAAGATACTTCATAACGCTTTAAATGAGACATAAGGTCCTAAAATTATTGCAACTCTAATGCAGAAATACTAACAAGATGACAGTATGTTACCTTTTCTCAAATTCTACTGAAATAATTTATTAAACAGGGTACTGTCAGTTAAAAATTTTTTACAGACCCCCCCAACAGAATGTTTTCAGGATCGAAAAAGGGAAAAAAGGAATATTTCAATAGAGACCTGTGTAATGTTTGTAACCCAAATATTGTAGTGCCACGCTGGTGCCTGTTACTCGACGGAAAATAAACTATATGCAAGTGAAACAGACAATATGTTTTCTACCAAGAATGAAATGCAAGACGCAACTAGGCCATTTAAATGTTAAGAAAATTGTGGGGCACTTTAATTTTCAGTTGTAGTAATCTATAGTGTTAGAAACGTGAGGAAATCTGGATTTTTAAGCTGTCAGTGTTCCTTTAAGCATGATCAAGTCAAATCTCTCTTATGTGGTCTAATGATTTGGGGTAAATACTCAGGGTGATATGCTGGTTCTACTGAGGAGTCATTGTGTATTTGTGTACTCACTATAGTTTTATATTGGACAGTGTCTCTCCAGAAGTTCCACCCTTTTCACTATTTCAGGCAAGTGAAAAACCATTAATGGCCAAGCAGTAACAGTCATGTTAAACAGCCAATTGTAAAACCAAATTAAGGTTGTGTCAGCAAGGTATAATGCCCCATTCCCCAGGCTCTGGCTAAATACAGCAGTGATATGGGTTCGCTCATGGTGGGTGCCTTCTTGTACAGTAAAAACTTACAACTCATGTCTCAGTTGAGCTTAGCGACTCAGAAATAAACCATGAAATAGTCTTCACCCAAGAGCAGATTTTTAATCTTGCTAAAAATAAAATGTGAGGATTATTTGGCTATCTTGGACTTATCAAAAAAAATACTCATGCCCCTCTCAATACAGATGTCTTGATGTTTTGGACACTTTTCTTCAGGCCTGAACAACAGACAGATGTCTTTTGCAGCCCATTGCAGTCCATACGTGAACTATTGGCTTTATCTATAATATTCATACATTGGTCAAACAAATATGGTGGTTTGTTTTTTAAAAAGTTATTGATAATGTGCAGACATTGATTGCTTAACATGGTCATTACACCACTTCAGTACACATGCACTGGTCATGCCATTTATTCAGTGGACTAAATGTGTTCGGTCATAATAGATCAAATAGGTACATAAAGATTGTGGTTAAATTTAGTGCTCATGAACTGAATGAGCACTGGCAAGATGCTCCACAAGCTTCCCTCTACAACTCTACCACTGGACTCCACGTCCGACCTGCCGCAACCCCTTGCTATTTGACCCCTGGGCATGGCATGAGCAAGGGCCAGCAATCATGCAAATGTTTGCAGTGTTTCTTTCTGGTCTCATTTGTCACTTGTGATCCACCTGAATTTGAACCCAGATTCGCAGAGCTGAGTGACTAGTGCCCCCCCCTGTAAGGAGCACACTCCATCACCCAACCCCGCCCTCCCCTTTGTCACATCCTCAAAAGTCCTTTCAGGGGGATTTTTAGGGCACTTTTTCCAATTTATTCTTTGTAAAAGACCACTTCTTGTTACATTAGTCTTGTGTGATGAAATACTTTCCTTACTAAGCCTGTTTGGAAGTCAGAACTGTTGCAAAAAGTAACACTCAAAAATATAAAATTGAAATAAATATCAAAACTTATTGCGATTTGCATTAAAAGTCTCTGAATGTCTTTTCATAATAAACTACAATAAACCTGCCAAACTCCTCCTCCTTACACCAATCCTTTCTGCTGATCTACTGTATCAGAAGAGCCCACACATCACCCCCCGTGCTCTGGCAAACTTCAGCTATTCATTCATGCAATGCAAATTGAATTTTTTGGGGGTGGAGGAGAAGAGGAATTCTCAACGTTGTATTACACTTTTCAGCATCATATTACAGTGGATTTTGGAATTTCCAATACTATATTTGTCAATCTGACTTCTGCCTCCCAACATGTCCCTCGGTGAGCGTTTGTGCACTGCATAAAGCAATTTTGGTATCCTAATGTAACGGCAGATGCCTGGAAAGGGGGCTGGGCACTATGAGCCCAGCAGAGGGGAAACGTTCTACCTAAAGAGCAAAAGAGCTCAAATGGAAACCCAGTAGCTTTGCAGAGGACAGAACAGGCATCAATAGTCACAGAATGCAAAATCCACATTTCATGCTACAGGCCTGTTTTATTCGGGACTAAAATATTTATATTTAATTGTTAGTTTATGACACAGAAAGGGGGAGGGGGCACACTAGAGAAAACTTTTGACCTGTGCTCACTAAAATGAGGGACTAGAGGAGTTTAGAGCTTACGAACAGCTTTCCTTGCTGTAAAGGGCAACTGGCCACTTCCATCAGTCCTTAGGAAAAGAAACCACTTTCATAAACAGTAGCCATTACTTGAGATGAACAAACTAAACACACAGCGTCTTTATAGTATTTTATGCTGAATTATGAGCCAGTTGCACAACAGTCACTCTAAATGGGCTGTGGTAGCCTGGATCATCCCAGAGTGGAGAAGAAAGCGAATTTGACGGGTGATTGTTCTTTAGGGGAATAGATGAACAGTTTGAGGAGCAGCCTGACACCTGCACAACTATCAAAGAGTTAAACATTCTCTAATGGGCAAGCCCCCAAATCATTTCAGCAAAAGTAAAGCAAATGTTCTGGACCACACTGGGTAACACGGCTCCTGGTAACAGTCCTTGTGCATACAGCTCTCTAAACAGTCTTTCTGGAGACACTCATTTTTGATCTGTCGGCAATTTAATCATAATTATGTGCTATTTAGATAGCGGCATAAAACCAGATGGTATTAAAACCAAGTGACATCTTGCAACAGACCTTAATGCCTTAGCTTTGTTTATACACAACTGTAAGACAACTCTTAACTAGTAGAAAAAATTCTTGAAAATAAGGTAAGCTCAGGTTTTCTGTGTATACCTGGTATAAGTGTAAATATGCATAAAACTCAGTCATGCAAACACCAGCAGTAATTCTGGAATTTATTGAGAGGTAACTATGGAATCACAGCACTTCAGCTATGGATTTAATGACTTGATGTTTATGAACTAACTTTTTTCTCCTTCAGTTTGTTATAGGAGTTGAACGGTCTTGGTCAGAGAAGTCTCTTCTATTGAGTTTGGAGGTATTTTTAAGAACTTCTATTTAACTCTTACAGTGGATGGTTAATGCTCCGAGATGGGGGCGGGTCTCTCTCTTCCCCAGAAGGTATGAAGGGAAGATGACTCTGTTCCTTTCTTCTTTTGTGCATGTGTGCACTTAGACACCTTTCATTCAGATGTGGGGGCCAGGTTTATCTGTATTTCATTTTCCATCCCCCTATACAGAGATGGAGGTCTGTATTCAGTGCGTTCTTCTCACTGGATGAGATATTTGCTCCTTCCTGTAATTAGGTTGTGCTAAGAGATGATGTTTTGAGTATCCAGGAGGACTGGTGTGGAATGCAGTGGTTGGTTGTCAGTGGGCAAGGTAAGTTAATATTCCAGCTACCATGTTCTTGATTTCACGTCTTGTAAGGAACTGGTCTCAGGATTAGTTCTTGAACCGAATCTCCTGGAGCAGTGAGGAAGGAAGCCCCAGCTGTTATTTCCTGAACCTACGCCCGGCACCCGCAATTTTCTTTGAACTCGGGAAGCTGTCAAAGCTGCATTCAAGCCTCTCTCAGATATACTTGCTATATTTTTTTCTAACAGAATGGGAAAATGTTTAAATGGTGAAAGCGGGATAATTTTTGCCTCCTCTAGTGCAGGGGACATTGTGTTCAAAGATGTGGTCTTACTAGGACGTTGAAGGTTGAGAACCTATTCATTCCTGACTCCTCCTGCAGTGTATCCACCGAGTCATTTCTCTCTACTCTGGAGGACTGAGAGGGAGATTTTTTTGCAAGGTGGTTTGGGTTTTTTTGGTTGTCTAACTGTTTCGATTACTGTAGCCACCAAGCTCTGATCTAATTGTCCTGGAAGGATATTGGTCTAGGGATTGCAGTTCTTGAGCCCAACCTCCTGGAAAAGTGAGGTATAAAACTCTGGCTCCAGCTGCTTGTTTCTGTATTTATTGACAATGTCGGCTATCTTCTGTTTTCGGCGGACATGTGGAGGGTTGTATGAATCACTTTCTAACCTCTTTCTCCGACAAATATTTATTATTGTTTGTCTCACTAAGAAACCTGAAAGAGAAAAAAGTGGTGCTAAGTTTAAATAAAATCAATCCCACTTCTCCTCCTCCTCTGCTTTCCCAGCTAGAGGACGGACATTTCAATCTGGGCTCTGTCCCAGCTAGAGCCCAATGGCAACTGTTGTCAGCGCTATAGGTACGATACCCTTGGTTCAAGGGTAGCTAGTGAGGAATCACAACTTTCCACCACCGAGAGGTCTTTTTGTTATTAAGCTTTAATGCTTTAGAGATTGCCTGTTGGGCTCCTTGTTTGGCCGAAGCAGAGCCTGGATGAAGGATCACATCTGCTATTCCTTGACTGGCCAGCACAAGAGTAGTTTGTAAGCTGAGTCTCAGCCACCCCTAGTGATGGAACATGCTGCCTGCCCCGCTCTCCCAGTCCCGAGGGGCTGAATGCACCACCTCTATAGCATTTTGGCCCACCTGGGAGTCATGGGCAGCTGCAATCCTGCCCAGCTCTCTCGCATGGCAGTGCAGAGAATGAAAGTACTAGAGTGCGTAAAACTTAATTCTGTTAAGGCCAAGTTCTCTGGGCCACCCTACCCGAGAGGCACCAAGAGAGGGAGGGACTGACTGCATTATTCTACCTGCGTATTCCCCTGGCATGGGGAAGCCCCAGTGGGAGGAGAAGTGGCTAACCAACTCTCACACCACCCTCCCTGCAGCCCCCAACAAAGGGAGGAGCATGCTGGGTGTGCTTTCCTACCCCAGCTATCCTTAGCTGGCCAGGTGTCCTTATGGATTGCTGCCATCTGGCACACATTAGAACAGCCCTAGCGTGTGGGCCTGGCAGAGAATCCAAGAGCCATAGCTGGCTCCCTAAAGGACCCTTCTCATTTCAGTCTGAGTGGAGACGTAGCAAAGCACAATCAGACCCTTAACATCTAGTGTGTCCCAACTCTAAGGACTGGGGCTGCACACAAACGTGCACCTATTCAGCTACATCCATTTCCTGAAACTAATTTAATTCCAGGATAAGTCTGTGTGTGGGCTCCCGTTGAGTTAACTCAAGTTGATAAGACTTTAGCCACTTTTTTTCTGAAATAGAGCCCACACACCGGTTTGTACTGAACAACAGTGTGCATTTTAATGAACACTTTTGTTACGCCAGTGCAAGTTCATGTCTGGGTTCGGCCATAAGAATTCACTGCAAACACAGTTTCTTCTTGCTGTTGTGCTCCCTGGTTGTGTACAGAACTAGATCTGCTAACTTTAGAGCCAAAGTATGGTTTACTCTGTCATACTTCTGTTACAACGGCAAAGCCAGCATAGCTCTGGGAGAGTGATCTTGATTCTAACCTGTTTTATGCATCATCAACAGACTTGTCTAGTAAATTACAATCAGTTACATCTGTGCAAACTCACTGAAAGACAATAGGATCGCACAGGTATCACCAATGGCCTAATTTAGCCTACAGAACCTTTGTTACCAGTGAACTGAACACATCAGACCTGAAGTAACTGAAAAACAACAAAACTAGAGCCCCAAATTATTTTCAGAGCAGTACTGTGCTTTAATGTGGTCTTTTGACAACACTGTCAGTGGCATGGAATTCCCCTGCCTCCTTTTCATAGAAATTCCATTAGGGCAGATATCTACGAAGACATAGCCATGTATCCATCCATGAGGACAGGAAAGAAAAGTGTTAAGTGCTTCTGGAAATACAAGGCACTATTTACTGGGATGCTAGGGAAAGAGGATTTTTTTATTTTTTAGTATCTGAAGCTCAATAGCTTTCCCCTGTATCTTGGAGCTGGACTAGAAGGGGATGAACACGCTGCGACAAAATACTCAACAAGGGAGTATTTAACATGTATCCTTTGGTATCTGACTACATTTTTGTCTCAGGGGATGTCTACAAAGCCCACAGCAACAAGCCTCCCAGCCCAGGGTCAAGAGACTCGGGCTAGCGAGGCTCATGTTAGCACTCTAAAAATACCTGTGTAGGCAACACTTTGAAGTTGCAGCTTGGGCTGGAGCGTGGGCTCTGGGGCCCAGAGAAGGATTTGGTTTCACAGTGTGAGCCGCAACTTCAATGCACTGTCTACACAGCTATTATTAGAGTGCAAATGCGAGCCTTGTTACCCACATCTCTTGACCTGGGCTAAGCGGCTCACTGCTTCAGGCTGTGTAGACATTCTTAGATCTCAGGGTATGTCTACACTACGGGATTATCAGGATTTTACAGAAACCAGTTTTTTAAAACAGTTTGTATAAAGTCGAGTGCACGCGGCCACACTAAGGGTAGGTCTATACTTACCTGCCGGGTCGACGCGTACCGTTCGACTTCTCGGAGTTTGAACTATCGCGTCTAATCTAGACGCAATAGTTCGAACTCCGAACGCGCTCCCGTCGACTCCGGAACTCCACCACCGCAAACGGCGGTGGCGGAGTCGATGGGGGAGCCGCGGACTACGATCCCGCGCCGTCTGGATGGGTGAGTAGTTCGAACTAAGGTAGTTAGAGTTCAGCTGAACTTGCGTAGCTGAACTTGCGTACCTTAGATCGAACCCCCCCAGTGTAGACCAGGCCTAAGCACATTAATTTGGTGGTGTGCGTCCATGTACTGAGGCTAGCGTCGATTTCCGGAGCGTTGCACTGTGGGTAGCTATCCTGTAGCTATCCCATAGTTCCCGTAGTCTCCCCCGCACATTGGAATTCTGGGTTGAGATCCCAATGCATGATGGGGCAAAAACAGCGTCGCGGGTGATTCTGCGTAAATGTCGTCACTCAATCCTTCCTCTGTGAAAGCAACGGCAGACAATCATTTCACGCCCTTTTTCCCTGGATTGCCCTGGCAGACGCCATAGCATGGCAACCATGGAGCCTGTTTTGCCTTTTGTCGCTGTCACCGTATGTGTACTGGATGCTGCTGACAGACGCGGTATTGCAGTGCTACACAGCAGCATTCATTTGCCTTTGCAAGGTAGCAGAGACGTTTACCATCCCTATTGCACCGTCTGCCATTGTAAATTGGAGATGAGATGATGGTTATCAGTCATTTTGCACCATTTGCATTTGGAAATTGGCAATGACGATTATCAATCCTTTTGTACCGTCTGCTGCTGTCATGGGTGCTCCTGGCTGGCCTCGCTGAGGTTGGCCGGGGGCGCATGGACAAAAATGGGAATGACTCCCCGGGTCATTCCCTTCTTTATGTTTTGTCTAAAAATAGAGTCAGTCCTGCCTAGAATATGGGGCAAGTGTACTAGAGAACCAGAGAGCACAGCTGCTCCGGGTCAGAGCCCCAGAGATCCTGCAGAAATGATGAGCTGCATGCCATTCTAGGGGGTGCCCCTGCAACAACCCCACCCGTTGCTTCCCTCCTCCCCCAACCCTCCTGAGCTACCGTGGCAGTGTCCCCCCATTTGTGTGATGAAGTAATAAAGAATGCAGGAATAAGAAACACTGAGTTTTTAGTGAGATAAAATGAGGGGGAGTCCAGGGAGTACAGAATCTTCTTTAGACATGAAAGGGGTGGGGGCTGATGGAGCTCAGCCTCCAGCTGCTATGATGAGGACAGTTACCAAGCCTTCTGTACCGGGAGTCATTCCCATTTTTACCCAGGTGCCCCCGGACGATCTCACTGAGGCCAGCCAGGAGCACTCACAGGCTGATGATGACAATGGATAAGGGGATGCTGGTGTTCAGCGCTGCAGCACCCTGTCTACCAGCAGCATGCAGTAGACATAGGGTGAAATTGAAAAAAAGGAGTGAAACGATTTTTTTCCCTTTTCTTTCGGGGTGGGGTGGGGTGGGGGAGAAGGGTGTAAATTGACGACATACACTCTGAAACACCCGGGAAAATGTTTTTGACCTTTCAGGCATTGGGAGATCAGCCAAGAATGCAAATGCTTTTCGGAGACTGCGGGGACTGTGGGATAGCTGGAGTCCTCAGTACCGCTCCCCTCCCTCCGTGAGCGTCCATTTGATTCTTTGGCTTTCCGTTACGCTTGTCACGCAGCACTGTGCTGAGTCTCTGCTGTGGACTCTGTCTATCATAGCCTGGAGATTTTTTCAAATGCTTTGTCATTTCGTCCTCTGTACCGGAGCTCAGATAGAACAGATTTGTCTCCCCATACAGTGATCAGATCCAGTATCTCCCGTACGGTCCATGCTGGAGCTCTTTTTGGATTTGGGACTGCATCGCCACCCGTGCTGATCAGAGCTCCACGCTGGGCAAACAGGAAATGAAATTCAAAAGTTCGCGGGGCTCTTCCTGTCTACCTGGCCAGTGCATCCGACTTCAGATTGCTTTCCAGAGCGGTCACAATGGTGCACTGTGGGATACCGCTCGGAGGCCAATACCGTCGAATTGCGGCCACACTAACCCTAATCCAACATGGCGATACCGATTTCAGCGCTACTCCCCTCGTCGGGGAGGAGTACAGAAATCGGTTTAAAGAGCCCTTTATATCGATACGAAGGGCTTCGTTGTGTGGACGGGTGCAGGGTTAATTCGGTTTAATGCTGCTAAATTCGGTTTAAACACGTAGTGTAGATCAGGCCTCAGTGAGTCACCAACATTAGAGCCACTTAAATCTTTTCCCCACAACTTTATCCACTTGTCTTTCTCCCGCCCCCTTTCTCGCCTCTCTCTCTATTCAGTATTTGCGCCCCTTGCCTCGGTCACACCACTGTTAGTGCAAACAACAAAGTGACAAAAAAGTTTCCAAACCAGGAAGCATGGATAAAGCGCTTGTCAATTTAAATGTACTGTTCCCTCTGCAGGGGGGACTGCAGGCAGACTGCCTCCACCCACTGTGAGCCAGGAGGAAAACTCAGCAGCTATTCCTGAGTCAAAAGTATCTCATACCAGTTGGGAAGGATCCAATTCATATTTTAATACAGACTAATCATTGAACGGTCAGGTAGCAAAGGCTCTACTAGCTCCCATATATTTTATATATATATCCTTTCACAAAACAGAACTTACCAAGAGCTCGCCTACTAACTATCATTCCATCTACCAGGGGGATGACCATGTTGAATTTCCCAGTAGCGCCTTGCACTTTTATCCTGAATAACCCAGTGTTTAAGGGATGGATGAAAACTACAGGAACTTCTCTTTCAGGAGTGGTTGATCTAAAGGAAAAAAACAAACCACTTGTTAAATTAGCAACACAAAGACAGTATTTTGAGAGAACATTTAGGGGAAGGGAAATGGAGACAATGTGCTTAGCAAGAACAGACATTCAAAAATGGTTTGTAAATAAAACAAGCTTTTCTTTGTGCGAGATGGTCAATCATACTGTACACCATGTAGCTGTCGGAAGTACCACAACCTTTTAAGATGCCAGCAAAAAGGTGTCTGTGAGCCTGGCCCGTAAGAGTTTCCACTGGCCTATGATCTGTACTTAAGAATGGTGGGGGATCAACTATAACAAAGCACTTATATATCTCCTCCTGTCACAAGAGTCCAAAGTGCTGCAAACACCAATTTAATAAGTTTAAGCCATTTTGTAAATGAGTAAAACAGAGGCCGAGAGGGTTCGGTGGCTGGTCACATAACCAGGGAGAAAAATAGATGGTTACTCACCTTTGTAACTGTTGTTCTTCGAGATGTGTTGCCCATATCCATTCCACTTAGGTCGTGGATCGTCAGAGAATTTTTACCCTGTTAACACCCGGTGGGTTGGCTGTGGAGCCCCCCGGGAGTGGTGCCTTAATGGCGCTGGATATATAACCCCAGCCGACCCAGCGCCCCCTCAGTTCCTTCTTGCCGGCTACTCCGACAGAGGGGAAAGGAGGGCGGGTTTGGAATGGATATGAGCAACACATCTCAAAGAACAGTTACAAAGGCGAGTAACCGACTTTTCTTCTTCGAGTGCTTGCTCATATCGATTCCAGTTAGGTGACTCCCAAGCCTTACTTAGGCGGTGAGGTCGGAGTGAGACATCGCTGAGTGCAGAACCACTGAACCAAATGCGGCATCACCTCTAGACTGCTGAACTAACGCGTAGTGAGCAGCAAAGGTATGAACTGATGACCAAGTGGCAGCTCTACAGTTCTCCCGTATTGGAACCTGGGCCAGGAAAGCGGCCGATGAGGCTTGAGCCCTCGTGGAGTGGGGTCGGGACACCGGCCAAGTCATAGCAAGCATGGATACAGGCCGTGATCCACAAGGAGATGCGTTGCGAGGAGCCTTTCATCCAGTTGGCCACTGCAACGAAAAGTTGGGTCGTCTTCCTGAATGGCTTCGTATGCTCTATATGGAAGGCGAGAGCCCTACAAAGGTCAAGGGAGTGCACACGTTGATCCTGCCGCGTAGCTTGTGGCTTCGGATAAAAGACAGGGAGGAAAATGTCCTGGTTCACATGAAAAGCTGATACTCCCTTGGAGAGAAAGACAGGGTTGGGATGAAGCTGCACCTTGTCTTTGTGGAAAACTGTATACTGTGGCTCCAACGTGAGGACTCTAATCTCAGATACGCATCTCGCTGAAATGATGGTTACAAGGAAAGCTGTCTTCCAAGATAAGTAGAGAAGTGAGCAGGTGGCCATTGGCTCGAATAGGGGCCCCGTGAACCTGCAAAGGACCGGGTTAAGGTCCCATGCCGGAACTGGTTGTCGCACTTGTGGGTAGAGGCGATCTAAACCCTTCAGAAATCTAACGACCATTGGGTTGGAGAAGACAAAGGAAGCATGTTCTCCTGGATGGAAAGCTGAGATGGCTGCCAGGTGCACCCTGACAGATGATAATCGCCAGGCCCTGCTACTTTAGGAATAGGAGATAGTCTAGGATGAGAGGTATCGACACCTGCAAAGGGGGTGTGGTACGCTGCTCGCACCAACAGGAGAATCACCGTGGAGGGGTTTCTGCTGCACTGATTATGAGCAGAGTAACTCCAACTGAGTTAGCCATGCAGCATCCACGCTGTAAGGTGGAGCGATTGCAGGTCGGGATGACAGAGGCACCTGTGGTCTTGTGAGATCAGGTTCGGCCACAGCGGGAGTGTGACTGGAGGCTCTACCAATAACTCCAGGAGCGTGGTATACCAGTGCTGCCTGGGCCATGCTGAGGCGACCAGAATCATATGTGCTTTGTCCCTGCGTAACTTGAGCAGGACCCTGTGGACTAGCGGGAATGGAGGGAAGGCGTAGAACAGCTGGTCCTTCCACAGAAGTAGGACAGCGTCTGGTAGGGAACCCGGAGAACGCCCCTGGAGAGAACAGAACACTTGGCACTTCTGACTGTTGCGCGAGGTGAACAGGTTGACCTGCGGAAACCCCCACCTCAGGAAGATGGAGTGGATGATGTCTGGGCGAATTGACCACTCATGAGGCTGGAAGGACCTGCTGAGGCGGTCTGCCAGTGTGTTCTGGACCCCCGGGAGAAACAACGCCACCAGATGTATCGAGTGGACTATGCGGAACTCCCACAGGTGAATGGCCTCCTGGCATAGGGGGGACGACCAGGCTCCCCCTTGCTTGTTGATGTAGAACATGGGGGTAGTGTTGTCTGTGAGGACTGCCACACAATGGCCATGTAGGTGCCCGCAAAATGCCTGACACGCTAGGCGTACTGCCATCAGCTCTCATACACTGATGTGCAGAGTTAGTTCGGATGTGGTCCAAAGGCCCTGAGTTTGGAGTTCCCCGAGATGGGCGCCCCATCCCAGAGATGATGCATCTGACTAGGTACAAGGAGGTTGTGGGGTGTGAAATGGTACTCCTACGCACTCCGACGTGGGGTCCAACCACCAATGGAGGGAGGTCAGAACCGATTCTGGGACAGTGACCACCATGCTCAGGCTGTCTTGACCTGGTCGATATACTGTTGATAACCAGGCCTGAAGTGGGCGAAGGGGATTGTACTTGGCCCCTGGTGTGGCCCCAAATGAGCCAGTCGTCGAGATACGGAAACACTTGGATCCGTTGTCAACAAAGGTAGGCTGCCACGACGGCTATACGCTTGGTGAACACCCTGGGAGCTGTGGACAGCCCGAAGGGAAGGGACAGCAAATTGGTAGTGTTTGTGATTGATCAGAAAGCGAAGGAAGCGTCTGTGCGCTGGGTAAATCACTATGTGGAAGTACGCGTCCTTCATGTCGAGGGCGGCGTACCAGTCTCCAGGATCCAAGGAAGGAATAATGGTCCCCAGTGAAACCATGCGGAACTTCAACTTTACCATGAATGTGTTGAGTCCGCGCAGATCTAGGATGGGCCGAAGCCCACCCTTGGCCTTGGGAATTAGGAAGTAGCTGGAGTAAAAACCCCTGCCCCTTAGCTCCCTTGGAACCTCCTCAATTGCTCCCATGGACAGGAGTGTTAGGACCGCCTGTATAAGGAGTTGCTCGTGAGAGGGGTCCCTGAAGAGGGACGGGGAGGGAGGGGAGAAGGATATTCTCTCCAGTTTTCTCTTTTCCCCCATGCGAAGAACCCATCGGTCTGAAGTTATACAGGACCACGCATGGTGGAAATGAGAGACACGATCTCGAAATGGAGGGGAAGGATCCTGGGTGGTGACTGGTACGCCGTCCTTGCGCGCACCTTCAAAAGTTTTGCCTAGGCCCCGTCGATGGTTTGGGAGGACCTTGGTTCTGATCAGGTTGGTGGCCGGTGGATTTCTTTCTATCACCTTGTCCGCGTCTTCTATAAAAGTCCTGCCTTGAGACGGCCGGGGGGAGGGGGGAAGAAGAGAGAGAGCAGAGGGGGAGGGAGGAGGAGTAGAACTGTTACCGGGATGTGCATTCCCAGGAAGCACATGATAGCCCTGGAATCTTTCAGGCTCTGTAGTCTAGAGTCCATTTTGTCTGAGAACAGGCCCTGTCCATCAAATGGCAGGTCCTGCAGGGTCTGTTGTAGCTCTGGTGGTAGGCCAGATACCTGCAGCCAGGAGATGTGTTGCATGGCTATGCCCGATGCCAGGGTCCTAGCCACAGATTCTGCCGCATCTAGGGAGGCCTGTAAGGAGGTCCTAGCCACCTTTTTGCCCTCTTCCACTAAGGCCTCAAACTCATCCCTGGACTCCCGTGGAATTAACTCCTTAAATTTCACCATGTTGCTCCATGAGTTATAGTCATAACAGATCAGGAGCACTTGTTGGTTTGCGACCCTGAGCTGAAGACCCCCCGCTGAATAAATCTTGCGCCCAAACAAATCGAGACGCCTGGTGTGTCTGTGTCGACTCTCCGGGGCATGGTGTGTACCAGTACCGGGATCCAGATCTGGATTGCAAAGACAACTGCCTGCGGGAGCAGTGCTGGGATTGGCTCCGGAAAGGAGACTGGCACTTTGATTGGTGCCGGGAGCGACATCGGGAGTCCGAAGGGTACTGCGGCCCAGAGCCGTGCCATGAGGCAGATAGGTGCCACGAGTACAACCAGTGCCACGAGTGCGAGTGGTGTTGGATCGGGACCAGCTCCGGGATTGGGAGCAGTGCCGTGTTTCCACACTAGGAGATGGCAGGCGTATTAGGGTTGGCTTGCCCCTAAACTGTACTGTACGGGTCAGAGGCGGTGCCATAGTCTGCACTGGTGCTGGCTCTGTGAGGGCGATGAGGTCTCTCATTGTTGCAAATGTCTCTGGCGTCGACAGAAGCTGGGGCTCAGCCACGGTCCAGGTCGGGGAGCCAGTGTGCACCGGACTCAACGGCTCCTCCCTCGGTGCCGGAGTCAATGGTGCCGATATCGGTGCTTGTACCCTCGGTCGCTCCAGTGCCGGACGCGACTCCGAGGTTGGCAAAAGAGGTGCCAGCGCCTGTTGCTGAGAGACAGTCACCTCCAGCTTGCACTGTCTCTTCTGGCCTGGAGACAGGGAACAGCGCTGAGTCACTTGCACTGGACACGGTGCTGGAGAGGTCTGGTGCCACAGGCCTCTGAGTCCACCCACAGTGCAGTACCTGAAGCTGCCGCTGGGGCACTGCGCACTGACGTGCTTGGTGCCGGAACTTGGCTTGCTAATGGGGGATCCGTGCTAAGGGCCGCCTCCATAAGGAGCTGCTTGAGGCTAAAGTCCCACTCCTTTTTGGTTTGAGGTCTGAACGCCTTACAGATCCTATACTTGTCGGCCTGGTGAGACTCAGACACTTCAAACAAGAGTCGTGGGGGTCTACCGTTGGCATAGGCTTTGAGCAGGCTGAACACAGTTTAAAACCTGGAGCCTTGGACATGAGCCCGGGTGGCAGGCAGAGAGGAAGGGAGAGGACCCCTTCCAACCTGCTAAATCTAATTACAAACTTAACACTATAACTATAACAACTACTGCACTATACTAACTATGCAACTAGAACAACTATCTAAACCTGGGAAGCAAAAGCTAGGGCGAGTGGGGGACAGCTATGCCGCACTCCACAGTTCTAACGACCGCCACAGGCGGTAAGAAGGAACTGAGGGGACGCTGGGTCGGCTGGAGTATATATCCAGCGCCATTAAGGCACCACTCCAGGGGGCTCCACAGTCAACCCACCAGGTGTTGCTAGGGTAAAAATTCTCCAATGATCGTGCACGCTGTGCACACACACTTAATTGGAATATGAGCAAGCACTCAAAGAACCACCCCAAATTGTCTGATTCCCAGTCTCATGTTCTAACCCCTGCAAGAGAAGAGTCCTTTCATTAGTGGTCAGAAAAAGAGAAAAGGGAAGACTGGAAAACCATCTGAAGAGCCTCAATGCATCATTCTGAACAAGACTGCATCTTTGACGACATTTTCATGCAGCTGTCTTAAGAAAACTGAAGAAAGCTATTGTAGCCAGTTAGGAATTATTCTGAAGCCCTGCATAAGTAGTTGCTCGCAAAAAGTAGAGAAATTGTAATGAAAAGAAATTCAAAGTCATACCTGAGGGAAGTGCTACTATTTGATGTAGTTTCTACACCAGTGCTGGTCTCAGAAACCAGATCAGAGAGAGGAAAGTTTTCTGGAAGAAAAAGAGGTTTACAGTACAGGTTAAGTATTCACTTGTAAAATTTGGACAGAAATCAAAACAACTAAAGTTTAGATAATTTAAATGTGAACTACAGTGGTAAATCACAATCTACTATTTACCTAAAAACAGAGTTCTGTTTAATAAAACATTTCACATATAACTCAATTACTGGCCCTGTTAGTACATTAATTCATTATAGAAAGCAGGTCAACACACCTATATCATCATAACGTTCAACCCAGACCACAGACACCTTGGTTTCAGGTCCCATTGGTGGAATGGTCCGGCCCCGAGGCAACTTCTTTGATCTGGAAGTAGGACTGAGCTGTTTTGAAGAAGAGTAGAATGGCATTTGCAAAATAATGAAAGTTAAATTAAACATTTAAAACAAGCAACAATACTGTAGTCACTCTTAAAAGACATTTTTGGACATCAGAGAGACAAGAGGTACACTGCTAGGAAGAACACGTGACAGCCACAAGATGGAGCTGTTGTTGTTTAGGCTACCGCGGCACTGTAGTCATCAGCCAATTATGAGCCATGATTTGGTTTTTTTTTCACATTTGGTTTATAACACTTATTTTTATTGCTTGGGAGGTTAACACTGAAATCTGTTTTGTCTCAAAGATTCCAGAGCAAATTTGCTCAGTTAAATAAAAATATTGTTCTTAATTCCCTCTACTGCAAACTCAATCTGGAATTGACCAAAGTTCTTTCTGGCTCATGAATCATCAAAGATTCTGCCATCAGTTACACGTGTTCAGCCCCACTGAAAACAGACACAGCTGTAAGTAACGGAAGGTAGAATCTGATGCTGCAATGGGAATGTAGCTCATAACACTGGGGATGATGTGTGCAGCAGAATCCAGCTCCTTTTCCCATAGCTACAGGGGATCAGCTGTGCTAATGGAAGCAAAAGGCAGTCACCCTTATTTTAGTCACTACAGTATGACCACAGAAGTGGGGAGGAAGGAAGAGCAGGGGAATGGGCATCAGACCTTTTTAGTTCTCTTACTGGCTGTGCCACTAGCTCATGTTACCTTCTTGTGCCTCATTGATTCCACTGTACAAGGACATTGCTCAGAGACAAAGTGAGACTCAAGGTTTTTAAGGTACTTTAAGATACTATAATGAAAGGTGCTAGGAAGGCAAAGGAGTGATATGAAAAATATTTCATACCTGTTAAAAAAAAGTTTGACACCTCTCACCTATCAAACCCAAATTATTTTATTTTAACCTTTCAAACAGACACATACACAGCCCTGTAACAGTGGAGGGGGAGATTTTCAAACACATAAAAGGTAATTGGGCTCTTAACTCCCACTGACTTTCAAGGGAAGTCGGGCGCCCAACTGTCATTTGCCATTGAGTGCTTTGGACATTAGAAGAGATTTTGTTCTGAACTAAGTTATGGACAAAGAAAGCATAAGGCAGCCGGTTGGAAAATTCCATCAGAGAGAGAGAGAGAGAGAGAGAGAGAGAGAGAGTGTGTGTGTGAGTGTGTGTGTGTGCGTGCGCGCAAACACACACACACACACACACACGCGCTCTCCCCAGGGTTACCTGCTCATTGTTTCTTTTAGGGAACCTATGTTTTTATATAAGAGTATCTAGCCCTTCAGGTTCCTGAAGGCAGTCATTGAAATGTAAATGGAGATAGCAACGGCCTGGAATCTGCAGACACACGAGCTGGAGGAGGCGGCAGAGTTCTCATCATACTTGGAGCAGCTGATAGTATAGCTGCAATATTACACTGAGATCATAAAGGAGAGAAGGCAATAAGCATCTAGGACAAGATCTCCAGGGGGTCTTGGCAGCAAGCTAGTCTTTCACGTTTCCCTCTCCTATCATGTGCCACACTCTGGTTGTCATACGATCTATACTTGTCTGTGACCAGCCACTGGGAAGTACTGTTCAGGCTCTCCTTGGCAGCTATTTCCCAGTGGTTTGAGATTTTTGTATTCAGTCACTGCATCAACACACAGCCTAGTAGATATAATTGCCTAGTTGTCAACATTAATCTTAACACTGCTGATTGTACCAGAATTATCCTGTTCTACTGAAGTTGGTTAAACCTGACACATCTTGGTGATCCTTCATTTGAAAGGATATTCTATCGTAATAAGGCTGCAAGTGTAAAACGTGCAGAGTCTTCTCTGTCTCACTAATCTGGATAACTGATCATCTGACAATATAAACGGTGCTTTTACCCTATTACATTTAGACAGTAGCATTAGGCAGATGTTGATCCCCCATTGTGATAGGGAGGGGTTAGTGATTTTCTATAGAAATACATCCAACAGCATCAAGACAATACTGATAAATGGACCTCATAATAAGGGTTTGGGGTATGAGAATCTAAAAGCAGGTAGTGCCATGCAGAACAGGCAATGTCAGGAATAATTTGGCCAGAGATTAACTGTCCCTGGTCATAGGCATTCAGACATCTCTCCATAGTTATGGTAGCAGCTAGTTCAAGGCCCAGTGCTGCAATCTGATCTGTGTGGGCAGGCAGGCAGGAAGGCAGCCACAAGGAGCTCTACTGACTTCAATGGGGTTCTACTACCTACATGGATCAGGTTTCTGAATCTGGGCTTTATGAAGCGCATTTTGATTCTAGTCCTCCCCTTCAAATACCTTTAAAACAGGCTTGCACAACTCGTAAAGCGGCGAGGGCCACATTCCTCCAAAGAAAACAGCTGAGAAAACCTCCCGGCCCTGCAGAAACACCCCGCCCCAGGGCCACCCAGCCCTGTGGAAACAAACCCTCCTTCCCCAGCGCCGCCCCACCAAAGGAAGGTGGGCCAAAAAGGAAGGTTGGGGGTGGGGAGGTGATACTTTATTTTAAATCAACCGGGGGCTCCCAGCTGAAGAGGTGGCTGGGAGCCCTCAGGGGCAAATTAAAGGGCCCGGGGCTCTGGCAGCTGGGGGAACCCGGCAGGGCCGGCTCTAGGTTTTTTGCTGCCCCAAGCAAAAAAAATTGGCTGCCCCCTGTCCCAGCCCTGGGCTCCCCCCTGTACCCTCCTGCTGCCCCAGTCCTGGGCTCTCCCCCCACCCACACCCCCTGCCACCCCAGCGCTGGGCTTCCCGCTTTCCTCCCCACCAGTGCCCTCCCTCACCCCACTGCTGCCCCAGCCCTGGGCTCCCCCCCACCAGTGCCCCCCCACACCTCCTGCCGCCCCAGCCCTGGGTCACTGGTAACTCGCTCCCAGGGTGGGTCATTCAGCAGGAATTTTGGATGTGCACAAAACAGACAGGATTGGTTCCCATATGGTTACAGAGCTGCAGTAAAGTGGAACAATTTTCAGCTTGTGTGATTGGAGAATATCTGGATGCATATTGTAAGACTGTCCTCCATAAATGAGGAAAAGTTGAGATGCCTTTATTATTCTTTTGTTCCACTCTTTCTTTCTATGGGGAATTTGCCAATGCAATATCACTCTCTTCCTTTTAAGCAAACAAAAAGGCAATGGCTGTTGAAAATAGCAATTCCAGTCTAATAAGCATTTCTTGCTCAATTTTATCCTACTTTTTCTACAGCAAGTTACAGTGGATCAGTATATTTGATTTGGGAGAAATGAAGTACCAGCTGCCCAAACTGAGCTTGAGCACTCCTGAATTTTGAGGTGTTCAAATCTGGAAGGCAGGTGCTAGGGGTGGGGGGTGGGGGCTGTGGGCTCCGCGGGGGAGCATGGCAACAACGTGTCTGGAGCTGCTGGAGCCAGACACGCTGGTCTGAGTGGCACGGTAAGGGGGCTAGGGGTTGGAGAAGGGTTAGGGGGTTCCGGGGGGCAGTCAAGGGACAGGGAGCAGGGGGGGTTGGATGGGGCGGAGGTTCGGGGGGGGGCAGTCAGTGGACAGGCAGCAGTTGGATAGGCATGGGAGTCTCAGGGGTTCATCAGGGGACAGGTAGGGGGTGAGGTCCTGAGGGGAAGGTGGGGGGGGGGGATCTCCGGAGGGGGCAGTTGGGGACAAGGAGAAGGGAGGCTTAGATAGGGGCTGGGGTCCCAAGGGGCAGTTAGGAGCAGGGGCGGCTCCAGGCCCCAGCACGCCAAGCTCGTGCTTGGGGCGGCATGCCGCGGGGAGGGCGGCAGGCGGCTCCGGTGGACCTCCCACCGGCGTGGCGGCGGAGGGTCCGCTGGTCCACCGGACCCTCCGCAGGCACGTCTGCAGGAGGTCCACCGGAGCCGCGGGACTGGCGACTGGCAGAGCGCCCCCGCGCGGTGTGCCGCCGTGCTTGGGGTGGCAAAAAAGACGGTTACTCACCGTTGTAACTGTTGTTCTTCGAGATGTGTTGCTCATATCCATTCCAGTTAGGTGTGCACGCGCCGCATGCACGCTCGTCGGAAGATTTTTACCCTAGCAACACTCGGTGGGTCGGCTGGGCGCCCCCTGGAGTGGTGCCGCTATAGCACCAGATATATACCCCTGCTGACCAGTCCGCTCCTCAGTTCCTTCTTGCCGGCTACTCCGACAGTGGGGAAGGAGGGCAGGTCTGGAATGGATAGGAGCAACACATCTCGAAGAACAACAGTTACAACGGTGAGTAACCGTCTTTTCTTCTTCGAGTGATTGCTCATATGCATTCCAGTTAGGTGATTCCCAAGCCTTACCTAGGTGGTGGGGTCGGAGTGAGACGTGGCAGAATGTAAGACTGCTGTGCCAAAGGCTGCATTGTCTCTGGATTGCTGCACCAATGCGTAGTGGGAAGCAAAGGTGTGAACGGAAGACCAGGTAGCTGCCTGACAGATTTCCTGGATGGGGACATGGGCCAGGAAGGCGGTAGAAGAGGCCTGTGCCCTCAGAGCGAGCAGTGAGATGGCTAGCCTGAACCTGAGCAAGCTCGTAGCATGTCTTGATACAGGATGTCACCCAAGATGAGATCTGCTGAGAAGAGACTGGCATGCCATTCATGCGGTCTGCTACTGCCACAAAGAGCTGGGGCAAACGCCGGAAGGGTTTTGTCCGCCCTATATTAAAAAGCTAGAGCCCTACGAACGTCTAGGGTATGAAGCTGTTGTTCCCGGCGCGATGTGTGCGGTTTCGGGAAGAACACAGGGAGGAAGATGTCCTGGTTTACATGAAAGGCAGACACCACCTTGGGGAGGAAGGAGGGGTGTGGCCGAAGGTGCACCTTGTCTTTGTGGAAGACCGTATACGGCAGGTCAGCCGTCAGGGCGCGAAGTTCAGAGACTCGTCTCGCCGAAGTGATAGCGACGAGGAAGGCCGTTTTCCAGGACAAATATAAAAGGGAACACGTGGCCATAGGCTCGAAAGGGGCCCCCATAAGTTTGGCTAAGACCAGGTTTAAATCCCAAGTAGGGGCCGGGCGCCGGACCTGTGGGTACAATCGTTCTAGCCCCTTAAGGAAGCGGGAAACCATCTGATTAGAAAAAACAGAACGTCCACCCTCACCGGGCTGGAAGGCCGAAATTGCTGCCAGGTGCACCTTCAAGGAGGAGACCGCGAGGCCCTGCTCCTTGAGGGACCAGAGGTAGTCCAGTATCTTTGGAATAGACACCAGGTGAGGGTCGAGGTCGCTCTGAGCGCACCAGTGGGTGAAATGTTTCCACTTGGCAAGGTAAGTCGATCTGGTGGAAGGTTTCCTGCTCCCTAGGAGCACCTGCTGTACCGCAGCAGAACAGTTCCGCTCCGCTTGGGTCAGCCACGCAGGAGCCAAGCTGTGAGGTGAAGGGACTGCAGGTCCGGGTATTGAAGCCTGCCGAAGTTCTGCGTTATGAGATCCGGCCATAGCGGCAGGGGAATGGGATCCGCCACTGATAGGTCGAACAGCAGAGTGTACCAGTGCTGTCTCGGCCATGCTGGTGCAATGAGAATAAGGTGAGCCCTGTCCCTCTGGAGCTTGAGCAGCACCCTGTGAATGAGGGGGAACGGAGGGAAGGCATACAGCAGGTGACTCGTCCACGGGAGGAGAAACGCGTCTGAAAGGGAGCCCAGGGAGCGTCCCTGGTAGGAGCAGAACCGGTGGCATTTCCTGTTCTCCTTGGAGGCAAAGAGGTCTATTTGGGGAAAGCCCCACCTCTGGAAAACTGTGTGAATGATGTCAGGACGGATCGACCACTCGTGAGACAGGAATGACCTGCTGAGACGGTCCGCCAGCGTGTTCTGTACTCCCGGGAGAAAAGACGCTACTAAATGTATAGGGTGGGCTATGCAGAAGTCCCACAGTTGTATGGCTTCCTTGCAAAGCAGGGAGGAACGCGCCCCGCCCTGCTTGTTTATGTAGAACATTGTTGTCGTGTTGTCTGTGAAGACGGACACGCAGCGGCCTTGTAGATGGACTTGAAACGTCTGGCACGCCAGGCAAACCGCTCTCAGTTCCCTGATGTTGATATGCAGAGCCAGCTCGTGTGTAGATTGTTGAGATGTGCACCGCACCCCAAGGCCGAGGCGTCTGTGGTCAGTGCGACGGAGGGTTGGGAAGGGTGGAATGGGACTCCGGCGCACACTACCGCTGGGTCTAACCACCAGTTGAGGGAGTCGAGGACTGACCCCGGGATCGTGACCACCGTGTCCAAAGTGTCCCTGTGCGGCCGGTATACGGACGTGAGCCATGTTTGAAAAACTCGAAGGCAGAGCTTCGCATACAGGGTCACGAAAGTGCATGAAGCCATATGGCCTAGGAGGCTGAGGCAGGTGCGCACCGACGTTGTGGGGAAGGCCTGGAAGCTTCGAGTGATCGAAGCCATGGCCTGGAACTGAGGCAGAGGGAGGCAGGCTCTGGCAAGATTGGAGTCCAGCACCGCTCCGATGAATTCTATCCTCTGCGTTGGAGTGAAGGTAGACTTCTCGCTGTTGATCAGAAGGCCTAGCCTGTGAAAAAGGTCTGTGACCACAGTCATGTGCTGCGACACCTGCTGCTGGGACGTCCCACAGACCAGCCAGTCATCGAGATACGGGTAGACGTGTATCCGACGACGGCGGAGGGCTGCAGCGACCATCGCCATGCACTTGGTGAAGACCCTCGGTGCTGTGGACAGGCCGAAGGGAAGTACCGCAAACTGGTAGTGTTTGTGATTTACCACAAAACAAAGGTAGCGTCGATGAGGCGGGTAAATGGCGATATGGAAGTACGCGTCCTTCATATCGAGGGCGGCATACCAGTCTCCCGGATCCAGGGAGGGGATAATGGTCCCCAAGGTCACCATGCAGAACTTGAGCTTCGCCAGGAATCTGTTGAGCTCTCGGAGGTCTAGGATGGGACGCAGACCTCCCTTCGCCTTGGGAATTAGGAAATAGCGGGAGTAAAAACCCCTGCCCCTCATGCCTTCTGGCACCTCCTCTATGGCACCCAAGCTCAACAGAGTCTCGACCTCTTGTAGGAGGAATTGCTCATGAGAGGAGTCCCTGAAGAGGGACGGGGAGGGTGGGTGGGTGGGAGGGGGCGAAATAAACTGGAGGTGGTAACCTGTTTCCATCGTGCGAAGTACCCAACTGTCGGATGTTATATGGGACCACGCCGGGAGGAAACGGGAGAGAGATGGTTGGAAAAAAATGGGGAAAGATCCGGTAACGAAACTGATGGGCCGTCCTTAGGCATCCCATCAAATGTTCTGCTTCGACCCTGAAGCAGGTTTCGTGGGCGGCTGAGGTTGGTTCCCCTGGTTGCCCGACTGCCTGCGGCGATTCACCCTGCCATGACGCCTGGTGTCTGGCCGCGGCCTGGGCTGATTGAAGGGGCGGTACAGCTGGGGCCGGAAGGACCTCCGTTGGGTCACCGGGGTGTGCATACCCAAGGAGCACATTGTAATGCGATTGTCCTTGAGGCTCTGCAGCCTCGGGTCAGTCTTCTCTGAGAAGAGGCCTTGGCCATCGAAAGGCAGATCCTGAATTGTCTGTTGTAATTCAGGTGGGAGAGTCGAGGCCTGGAGCCACGAAACGCGCCTCATAGTTATTCCGGAGGCCAAGGGTCTGGCCGCCGAGTCCGCCGAGTCCAAGGAGGCCTGGAGGGCCGATCTGGACACTTTCTTACCCTCCTCCAAGAGGGCCGTGAACTCTGGACGGGAGTCCTGTGGCAGAAGCTCGGTGAACTTGGCTATAGACACCAGTGTATTAAAGGTGTATCTACTTAAAAGAGCCTGCTGATTGGCCACTCTCAACTGAAGGCCGCCAGCCGAGTAGACTTTGCGGCCTAAGAGGTCCATGCGCCTGGCCTCTTTAGACTTAGGCGACGGCGCCTGTTGGCCATGCCGTTCATGCTCGTTGACAGACTGGACTACCAGCGAGCAGGGAGCAGGATGAGTGTACAGATACTCATAGCCCTTTGACGGGACCATGTACTTTCTTTCCACTCCCCGAGCAGTCAGTGGGATGGAGGCCGGTGACTGCCATATGGTATCTGCATTGCGCTGAATAGTGCGGATAAACGGCAGGGCCACCCGAAGGGGCGCATCCGCTGTTAATATGGCCACGACTGGGTCCTCAACTTCCGCCACCTCCTCAACCGGCAGGCTCATATTCTGGGCCACCCGCCGCAACAAGTCCTGATGTGCCCGAAGGTCAATAGGAAGAGGGCCTGAGGAGGATGTTCCTGCCACTGCCTCATCAGGGGAAGAGGAGGAGGACAGGCCCGGTACCAGAGTGTCCTGTGGAGGCTCGGTGAGCGGCTGAGGATCCTCTACAGCTAGAGGAGGCTCAGGTTCCTCAGATGCCAGTGGCACGTCTTCCACGTCAGCGGGAGGAGGCCTGCTAACGGTGGCTTCTGGAGCTCGATGGTTGGAGGGCCTCGAGCGCTGAGCCGCAAATGGGGCACCTTGAGCCTCGTGGTATGCCCACGGGGTCCAGAAAGCCCATTGAGGAGGTCCTTGGTCCTGGCCTTGAGGCTCGGTCTGCTGGTAAGCAGCACTGTTGGTGTGGGAGGAGACGGATGGTTGTCTCGAAGGCCAAGGCGGAGCCGAGAGGCTGTGCGACGGTGCCGCCGATCCAGCCATTCTGTCCCTGGATGGTACCGGGGAACGGTGCCAGTCTTGTCGGTGCCGGGAGTGAGATCGGGACCATCTACTGCGCTGGTGCCGGAAGGTCGACCGGGATCTCGAGTCTCGATGGTGAGAACGGCTGCGGGACGAGCGGTACTGAGAGCCAGACCGGCGCCGACCTTGTCTGTCCGGCGACCGGGAGCGTCTCCGCGAGTACGACCGGTACCGCGATGGAGAGTGGTACCGGGACTGCGAGCGGTGCCGAGATCGAGACCGGCGTGAGCGGGAACGTCTCCGAGACCGCGATCTGGAGTAACGTTTCTCCTGCTGATCAGGGGAAGGAGGCCTCATTATGGTCGGCGTGCCTACTGATTTGATAACCCGCACTGGCGGCGCCGGGGGCTGAGGTTGCGTTGGCTCAGCTCTCTTGCCGTCGAAAAGGTCTCTGGCGTCGATGGGAGAGCGAGCTCGACTGCGGTGTGCACCGGGGAGCAGGGTGGAACCGGACTCGATGGCTCTTGCAGTGCCAGAGTCAACGGTGCAGCGCTCGGAGCTTGCGCTTGCGGTGCCGTAGGTGGCGGTGCCAGCGTACGTGCCGGAGTCCGGCTTGCAGGCCTAGACGTAAAGTCCTTTTTGGACGAGGTCGGTGCTGCCTTGTGTTTCCCCAAAGGGGAAAGAGAACGGTGCCAAGGAGCCGGTGCCGGCTGCTGTCTGTGCCGGACGTCGGTACCGGATTGAGCCGGAGCTGAAGGCGCGCTCCTCACCGAAGCTGACTGCAGGGCGGTCGGTGCCGGCGCCGCAGGGCTAAGTGCTGACTCCATTAGGAGCTGCTTTAAGCGAAAGTCCCGCTCCTTTTCTGTTCTAGGTTTGAAGGACTTGCAAATGCGGCACTTACTGGGTAGGTGAGACTCTCCTAAGCACCTCAGGCAAGATTTGTGAGGGTCTCCAACCGGCATCGGCTTCTGGCAGACCGAGCACGGCTTAAACCCCGGTGCCTTGGGCATGAGCCCGCACCGGGTTGGGGAGAAAAAAGGAGGCTAGCCCCCCAATTTCCCCGTAAGCTATATACTAACTACAACTAAACTATACTAAATATTGAACTATATACAACAACAAGGTAGAAAACAAGCGAGAAGCTAGGGTTGTGGAGAACAGCAATGCCGCGCTCCACTGTTCCAACGACCGTCACGGGCGGTAAGAAGGAACTGAGGAGCGGACAGGTCGGCAGGGGTATATATCTGGCGCTATAGCGGCGCCACTCCAGGGGGCGCCCAGCCGACCCACCGAGTGTTGCTAGGGTAAAAATCTTCCGACGAGCGTGCATGCGGCGCGCGCACACCTAACTGGAATGCATATGAGCAATCACTCGAAGAAGAATTGCTAGAGCCACCCCTGGTTAAGAGCAGGGGTCTCGGGAGGGGGCAATCGAGGGACAAGGAGCAGCGACATTTAGATAGGGGGTGGGAGTCCTGGGGGGCAGTTAGGGCAGGGGTCCGTGGAGGGGGCAATCAGCAGCCACAGGCAGGGATTCAAAGGGCTCTGGGTTGCCCGCAGCCGCGGGGAGCCCAGAACCCTATGATTCCCTGCCGCGGCTGGGATTTAAAGGGCTCTGCGCTCTCCGTGGCTGCGGGCAACCCAGAGCCCTCTGACTCCCGGCTGCGGCTGGGATTTAAAGGGCTCTGCGGTCTCCGTGGCTGCGGGCAACCCAGAGCCCTTTGATTCCCCGCCGCGGCTGGGATTTAAAGGGCTCTGCGCTCCCCGCGGCTGCGGGCAACCCAGAGCCCTCTGATTCCCGGCGGTGGCTGGGATTTAAAGGGCTCTGGGCTCTCCGCGGCTGCAGGCAACCCAGAGCCCTATGATTCCCTGCCGTGGCTGGGATTTAAAGGGCTCTGCACTCTCTGCTGCAACCCAGAGCCCTTTGAGTCCCAGCTGTGGCTGAGATTTAAAGGGCTCTGGGCTCCCCGCGGCTGCGGGCAGCCCAGAGCCCTTTGATTGCCCGCAGAGCCCCCTGTGCGGGGGGATTCGGAATCCCCCCGCGGGCCACACAGTGAGGCTCCGTATGTTGTGCAGGCCTGCTTTAAAAGGTTAATTGGGCCTGGCAGTTTGCACATGCTGTGTTTAGTCGAGGAACATGTGCTTTTATTTTCAAAGTTTTCAGGCTGTTTGTGATATTTGGAGATTTAAAAGAAAGATCCAAGTTTTTTAAAATAATGCTGATGGTTTTGGTCACATTATCTCTCAAAAATGGTCAGTCAGGAAACTTCAAACTTGTCAAATTCAAGAGTCCTTGAGGAGATATCACCTGAATAGAACTGGAGGTTTAGGGTTGGAAAAACACAAAACTGAACCCTAACTTAGAATGTCCTGGCTTTCTATAATGTTTGCTTACTATCTCTACCTAAGCTCCAGTGTGGCCAAGACTCATGTCCTGGAATATATGCTGCAATAAATATAACAATCAATTACCTCAGCTCCCAGCCTGTTACCTTGTCAGTTCTCATAAGTTAAGCTGACTGGATCTGGACAGAACTGGTACACTGACACAACAACTAGTATAGCTGGGGTAAAAAAATTGCCTGTCCCTCCCATTCTGGTTGTGTGTGGAATGAGGACAAATGTGGGCATTTCCTAACTCCAGGATCAGAGTAAGTGTACAGCTCTACTCATTAGGAAGGACTTATATTCCTCCTCCTCCTATTGCCCTGGATCCCCCCCCAAGATTGACCAGCCTCCAGAGGGCAAGGAAGAATTGCATCTGCTTCCAGGCTTTAGTTACTGTAGCGACAAGCAGCTCTCTGTAGGAGGTACTCACAAAGCACCATGTTTAGCAGGCATTTGTTTTTAAGCGGATAAACATGTCAGATTGAAGTCCCTGTGCTTCTCATTGACTCAGGGTACTACAGCCCTAAGGGCCCACTGAAGTCAGACCAACTTAAAGATGGAAGTTTCACATGATACTGCCTTACATAAAGGAATGTTCTCTGCAGACATTCCCTTGACAAATATACATGGAAGACCATTGCAATTAGTTACATCAACTGTTTTATCAGATAATGCAAAATGTACCTTAAAGCAGAATCAAGACATTTTGTTAAAAATGTTTAAGGTCCCAAATCAGTAACTGAATGTACTTTTAGATTTTGGGCCAGTGTTTCATATAAGGAATGCGTAGTTTCTAAAAATCCTTCATTTACAAAGTTATGACAGGATTGGTTCTGTACCCACCATAAACAGAACTCTTCCAGGCTTGTAATTTCAGCTGCTACAGGAGGACTCAGCACCTTGAACTCTACATATGTACTGTAACTAACATGGGATTTTAAACAGAGCAGGTGGAAAAGCTTTGCAATTTCAATACATACCGGTCCATTCTGAATTTCTAGAATATGGGTTAGAGTCTAACCAGTTTCATAAGTACAGCATGCCAATTTTCTTTGGACATATTTCAGGAGTTTGGGATGTACCCCAAGGGTTAGAATATTTAATCTAACTGCAGGGTTTTAAATATGTGTATAAATACCATGACCCAGCAGCCTCCTACTGCTACTGCAACTGTGGGCGTCAACAAAATCAGAACAGACACTCCAGATTGCTGTTAATAATCACTAAGGCCTATTGATGAAGAGTTTCAAATACTAAAAAGCTGGATTACAAATAACAGGGCTATAAACATCTACTGTATTTTCTCTGTATTTGCTTAGAAACAACAATTTGCAAACAAAACAGCCCTTTGCTACAAACAATATGTTGTCTTACCCGCTGTGAGGAATTGAGATTGTCTGTATGATTGGGGAAGAGTTCAAGTGTCAGAGATGGCTGCTTTAGTATCCCAGGCAGAAGATCCATGTTAGAGTCACTTTCTTGGTCTGAGACATTGCTTTCCAATGAATCAGCTGAAAGCCAAAGGAAGAGGAAAGAATTTTTTCCTTCTGGCAAAAAAGGCTAAGTTTAAGATTCTGAAGTTAAATATGAGTAATCATGGGCAGAGCACACAGCAAGGCTACACATATTGCTAAAAATGGGACTGGATGGGAAAAAAAACATTCCAAATCCAACAAAGGGTGTGAAGAAGAAAGATAAGAGGAAATAGCAAAAGCTTATTTCAAAGAAGCACTTGCCTTTTACAGAGCCCTCTAGCGGTGTGTCATTAAGGGTATGTCTACACTGCACAGTTGTCGCCAAAACTTTTGCCTTTCGCGGGTAATAAAAAAGCCCCCTCCCCTCCCCCAAGACAAAAGTTTTGCCAATGCAAGCGGCAGTGTGAACGCGGCTTTGTCGACAAGAGCGCTCTCCTGCTGACAAACCTTACACCGCTCGCGGAGCTGGAAGTATTTTGTCAGCAAAAGTGCCGACAAAATACCACAAAAGAGCATTCACACCCGCTGACTTTTAGCAACCCCAGCCAGGCCCCCAGAGAGTCAACACTTCAGTCAACAAAAACAAAGGCTGTTGAATAATCTAATAAAACCACCATGACACATGACCCTTGTCCTTCATTAGGAGGTGATCAATGACCATAGATTTCTCTGCAGTCTTGAAGTTATGCACAGGTCTCAAACCAGACTGATAAGAGACAGAGAAACTGTAGGAATCTAGAAGACAGTAAAGTTAGCCAGTCACTGCTAACCCGGTCATCTGCCCTTTTCCTTGGCAGTTTTCTAGACACGGAAGTAGACAGCACTTGACATCAGGAAAGGTGGTATCTTGAGCAGACTCTAAACTGACTGGCACTTTGGCTTCACGAAACAGGAGACCTTAGCAATCCTAGTTAACAATAGATCCAAGCACTCTCTTCCCCCCTCCTCCATTTTTCACCAGCCATGAATGGCAAGAGTCCATCTTCCAGATGGTAGAGAGACGACCATTCACTATATTCAAAACTTTGGTCAGCAAAATGTAGGTGAAACTTGACCAAAGCTAGCAGTCTGTTTGCCACCTTTTGTTCTGACATTGCAAATCGTATTTGCAACACATACAGGATTTTCTTTCACTATTTATTTAGATTTACCTAAAACAGAGTTAGTAACTATCCAGATACTTTTAATGCTGTATATAAATCCCAAAAGATTAGATTTCCAGTGAGACCTGAAGGTCAAGAGACCTACCTATTTAGGAATCTGAGGGTGGTGAATTGGCATGAGCTCTAAAATTCCAGGCTCCTCTCACAGAATGCCCTGCCAGTGAGTCTGGGAGCTCTAGACACTGAGAGAAGCTAAGATCACTAGGTATGGGGGTCTGCTTTTGATAATGTCCCATTAGGTTTCATGTTTCCTATGCAGTATGATTTCTCATCCTCCAAGTCTAGCATTCTCTCATTTCTGAATTCATCTGAGATTTTATCTGGGTACTGGGGTGCAGCAGAGAAGCAGTTGGATGGAATAGGCAGGGTTGGTTGGTGTGGCAGAGGGATTAGGTGAAACTGTAGTTAGCAGGATATGGGGTGGAAGCTGTGGGTGGAGAAGGAAGAGTGTGCATATGTATGCATGCTCCAGTGGAGTGGGAACAGACAGGATGAGAGATCTAAAGCAAAGGTTCTCAAACTGGGAGTCAGGACCCCTCAGGGGGTCGCAAAGTTATTACATAGGGGGGCATGAGCTGTCAGCCTCCATCCCAAACCCCACTTTGCCTGCACCATTTATAATGGTGTTCAATATATAAAAAAGTGTTTTTAATGTACAAGGGGGGGGGGGTCGCACTCAGAGGCTTGCTGTGTGAAAGGGGTCACCAGTACAAAAAGTCTGATAACCCCTGATCTAAAGGGACCCCTGAGAGAGAAGCTGGGGATTGGGTCAACGGGAGCTAAGAGACAAGGTGTGTTCAGGGGAGGGAAGGGACGTCTGGCAGTGCAGACAACAACACAACCACTCTTTGATCCAAGAGTGACTCCACTGCATATTTTGGGGTAAAGAGTTAGCAAATGCTAATTCTTGGAGCACATAATTAAGCATGTATTTCTCTACGCGTGTCCTAGGGGCACATTATCCAAGAAAAACCCCACAAAGCAGTCCACTGCCTGTGGAGCTGTTCTGAACTCTCTAGCTCAGTGGACACATGCATACTGGAATCACAGCCACAGTGCAGGGGTGCCATCCCCTATTCTACGACAAGCTCAGGAGACTGCACTCCTGCAGTGCAAACCTGAATGGCAATTCAAGGCTTAGGCTCCATCATACGAAGGAGTGGGGAATAGATGATATTCCCACATCAGGATTTCTTTAATTATACATTTTAGGAACTAATTTTGTAACAAATCACTTACAACTGACACTGCTAATTTGATTCCTCCCCCACATATATATGGTCAAGAATCTATATTTGGGGCTCTGCTTCTAATTGGGGTCTCTGGGTGCACCAGTAACATAAATATTACATTATCTCTGTTAATCAAGTTCTGGGTCAAAGAAGGGCTATGTAAACAAAGTGTTTTTAAAGTACACATGGCATGTAGACAGTGATCTTACTTAAGGACTCCACTGGGGAGGGAACAACGAATGCTATTTCTGTAAGGGCATCAGCATAATACAGAACCTTCTTTTGCCCATTGAATATGCTCGCTCCGGTGTCTTCTGAAGAAACAATTTCATCTGAGAATGAAGAAACAAAAGTTAAGTCAAAAGAAAGTGCTTCACAACTCCTCATGCACTTCACCAGTAAAGGATTTGCAAGCACCAAGACTCAACTGGGATAAAGGAGTAAAAGAAAGAAGTTACTTAGTTAAGATGAAAGCCAAAGTGCACACTCAAATCTAGTTATTACCGTGTAACAACCACAGCCGTGGCAATCTTCTGTACTTGCTTAGTGAGTACAATTAATCCATGGCCATATTGCAGTCTCCCCTCAGATATTTGTGGACAGCTATGTCTCCTCCTCTGTATGAATGCCCTCTGCTCTCTCAACCGGCCCACTCATTTCCCCACGCATTTCATCATTAATTCCTTTCCTCTGGTGGTCTCCAATTTACCTCTATTGTCAGAAATGTGGTGGCCAAATTGGATTCAAGATTCCAAGGACTAGTCTAAGGACTAGTCAGAGCAGAGCAGAATAGTTTCCTCACTTATTTGACATTGCTTGTGTGACACCGCTATTACTACAGCCCAATATACATACTAGCCTTTTTGCAGCAACACTGCATGGTTAGCCACTCAGTTATCATCTCATCTAAGCTCTATACCAGGGCTGTCAGACATATAGACCACAGACCAGATCCAGCCTGGATGATGTCATGAGAGCCACATATACATTTAGGCTCCCCAGAATCTTGCCTTACATTTAAAAAAGCTTTGAGTCCTCATAGTCATAAAGAAAACCTTCCAAAGGTGAACCAAGTGTAAACCAACACACCGATGTCTGCCAAAGTCTCCTGACAGCCTGATACAATAGCTCTGAGGGGTGTGAACTGCCATGTTCTCCAATCATCTCATTGGAGCACCAACACTAAAGCCCAAGAATACTTCAGCCTCCACACTGCATTGCTGATCATTTGAGCTGACAGAACAGGAAAATGGATGAGAATGAAGCCAACAGAGAAGTGAGAGTTGCTGCTGGGAAGAAAAGCAGAATGAAGAACAAAGAACTCTCACAAAGAAGGAAAAAGGAAGAAAGAGAGGGCAGCAACAGCAGTGGTCTAAAGGCAGCAATTTTTCCACTGAATTATACTGAATGTTACAAAAAGGGACTAAATATTAAACATAATTACTACATATAGGCTGCATTCTCCCACTGCTCTCTCTTCAAACACCCACTGACATCAGTGTGGGAATCTGCTGTGGAACTAAGGGAGTATGAAGTCCTGAATTTATATCCTGGCCAATGGACCATAAATAAACATGGAATCCGATCCTTGCATCATAATGAATTTGACACTCCTATATGGTACTTCTGAGTAGCCAATATTACCCTAATCTATATTTTTGCTATTTCTTTTAAGTTTATCTTGATCAAATCTCAATTTAATAGATTTACAGCCAGTTTCTCAAGTTGCACAGTATTTTAATCCTGTCCACTGAAACATGTCAAACCTCTGATTCTACCTGAATATTTGCTTGTATCACATCACATTACACTCCACCCTCCAGATTGTTAATTAAAATATTGAACAGGCATGGATGCAGAGTTGACCTGACTCAATATCTGCTCTCAACAGTACACAAGACCATTATTGTTCTGTACTTCAGGTTTGAGCACTTCAGACTCGACTTTAAATAAATAGCATAATTAAAAACAAAAAAGTCTTGGGTATAATAAAAGCTGTACACCAAATACTAGCAAATGTAGGCAGACTTATATGGAAAGAAACAAGATTTAAAGTGGTCCAAGGAATTAGTACATCCTGAAGCAAGAAATTTAAACAGATTATGCATTCTGAAAGAGCTACAGAGTTACAATTCCAGTACTTGTTTAGTGATCTTACCTTGCTCGGATCCCTCTTCATCACTGCAACTGTTAATGGACCAACTTGTTGAAACATGCCCAGTCCAGCCAGGGTGCTTTCCCACATCTACGGCCCAGCCAAGAGACAGTAAGAATTCTAGGAAGTGTGGCTGAACATTTCTGGAAGACTCTACATTCTTCAGAATCTGCAACATATTCCAATTCACAATATGAACAGAAAGCTGGAGGAGGCTGTTTTCACTGAATTTTTCTGTACAGCAAATGTGCTGACAAAAAGTCCTCTATTGATCCCTAGAGCAGTACAGCCTTGGCCACATTACTTAGGTGCCTCAGTTTGGTTTTAAAGAAGCTATCTCTATGAGTAACAATAGTTCAGTCTCCCTGACTCTTTCATTTCCCTTTGCTGAGACTGAGGGAGCCAATTACAAGTTGGTGAGTTTTTTGCTTTGTTTTGGGCAACACTGACATTTCCCACTCATTCCAGACAGCCCCCAGGGCCCCAATCCTGCAATGAACACATCAAGAACAGACCTTGGCGCCAACACAAAGCCTCATTTAGTTCTGGGGTCTTTCTATGCAAATCTCATTGCAGGACTGAGGCAGAGAGATGTCCGGTGCCAATTAATCGCTGCTGACCTGGATGAAACCTGAACAGTGATGTAAAGGCAAGGCCCCATGTCTTACACAGCACATTAGACTGAAAGGAATGCAGCAGGAGCTACAGACCTGTCCCCTTCGCTCTCGCCTCCTGATCCTGGGCAGTATTATCAGTATGAAGTTCCTTGCTTATTCTCAGGCTTGGAAGGATTAGATTTTTAAATCGGTAAACTTTCACCACGCACACAAACTGATGAAAAAAATATTTCCATAGATGATTATAGAAATTTACAGTCAGGCAAAGTAAGAAAAATGGTGTTTGAGAACTCAGTTTGATTTACGGATATTTACATTGTGTATTTTGATATGTTGACAATGTGTGTTTTAATGGTTATAAAGGTTTAACTTTTTTGAACGTCAAATGTCTGCAGCCATTAATTGCCTGCAACTGAAAATGTAAATAAAGAAAACACTATAAACACTATAAAACTGCATAATTTTGTGTAACTGTGAAAATGTACATCTATTTTACAAATGCCTAAAAATAAACATTGATATTATCCATCAAAACTATACACAAAAATCTAATTCTGCCATGCCTTGTTATTTGGAGTCTGAGTTCAGTTTTACTCTCCCCTCCATGCTCAGTTCCACAGGTTTTATATAGAACACACAAAGAGCTGCATTTTAGGTATATCTGAGGCCAGGTGGAGGTTTTGAAAAGCGTATCGGGGACAGTGGAGCTTCTGCAGGCAGGAAGGGGTAGGAGGCACTTGTGGTGTTTAGCACATTGGAGACAGTTATGAGTTTTGATCCTGAAGAAGGGAGCAGCTCATCTCTCTCTCCTTCTTGGGACGCAGGAGAGAGAGGACTTTAAATTTGGAGCAAGAAGGGTCTGCAGTATTCATACAGCGTTCGCACACAGGGCCCCAGTGTGCTAGGGACTGTACAACCAAAACAAACTGCTTACAGTGTCAGTAAGAGCCTCCTTGCACCCACCCATCCCAACAACGGATACACACATTACACTGAGGGCGTTGTTAACATGATCAGCAGCGAGACAGTTAATGTTAACATTCAGTGTTATGGTTCAGCCTCATTGATATGAGAGTTCACGAGTCTCAGAAGTATTGTTCTGGGCCATCTGCAAACTCAGGCATACACAACTGAATGGATTTCTCTCTCATTCACATCAGAAAGGCTGATCTTCAGAGCTCTAAATAAGGCTAGAGATGTTTTTAAGGAAAATTTACATTCTGGAACATAACTATGTGGCTATTTTTAAAAAATAGTTATTATGCAGCCATTTCCATTTGCCTGGATAAATAATTACATCATACGTGAGGCCCTACCAAAAGGCGAAAGAAGATCATGGGTACTAATAACACTGCCCATAAAGATGAGACACAAGACCAGTCAGGCTGGAAAACTGTTAGTTGTCTGAAGTGTGTAGCACCTGGTAATACATTGTTATCACTGTGCTTCCTTAATGAAAGCCCAAGAGTTTCAGAATTGTGCACACATTTCCAGATAGAGAGATGAGCACACATTTGCACATGCACGTGGATGGTTAGATACGCTACTTCCCTGTATATGTGGAGTTACTATAGTTAAGCATGCTAATGTTATTACTGCATACCACAACTAGGCAAGCAAATGCAACTCAGATGATCAGATTTTAATGACGCAGACTTTACATGTATTTTAATGGTTCTGTTACCACATATGGACTATACCCACAAATTTTTTTTTTTGATACATATAGACCTCTGAAAAACAATGTAGTAACATACTGTTTCTCGGGGGGGGGCTAGCTCAGTGGTTTGAGCATTGACCTGCTAAACCCAGGGTTGTGAGTTCAATCCTTGAGGGGGCCATTTAGGGAACTGGGTTTAAAAAAACAAACCCCAACACACACATAACTGTCTGGGGATTTGCCCTGCTTTGAGCAGGGGGTTGGACTAGATAATCTCCTGAGGTCCCTTCCAACCCTGATATTCTAGGATAATTTCCTATGATACAGCAATGTTCTATTTGAGTGTACCTTTATGCAGCTGTTTACCCAATGTGTTTCTCATAGAACCTGTTCTTACACTGATTCAAACTGCATAATCTACTTTCAAAGAGTATTGAATACACATTAAATTGCTGATATGTACCTATAAATCCATGGGAGAAGTGACATACAGAAGCTGTACAGAGAGTCAAGTGAAAGCTAATTTTTCCTTAAGATGACATAAAAGTGTAGGTTTTTCCAATTCCTAAATATTTCAATTATATTCAGCAGTTTGGACTGATTGCATGCTTGCCTAAAACCAACCACAAAATTAAATAATATATTTAGAAAAAGGTGAATACAACCCCCTACAATATGCCAGCACATAATGCTGCTCATTACTACTTCAGTTTACTATTCTGCCTCTGCAGCACTACAACATCATCATGTTTTTTCTGGGTACTTTTCATATCAGTGATTTTCAAGGACACTGTTGCATGTGTACAGTGCTGTGTTGTACAGCAGTATAAGATATTATTTGTGCATTACGACACAGAACAGCGTTGAATGTAATAGCCCATGAATACTGTAGGTGACCTGATTATTGGAATAAGAACAGGAATACTTGTGGCACCTTAGAGACTAACAAATTTATTTGGAATGTGTACTGTATGCACACTGGGTTAATTCAATAGCAGGATGATCAAGAAATGAGGACAACAGCCCAGACAACTGCCCCTCAGCAAATACCCGGGACTATTGACTCTAACACTACTGCCCCCCATCCCACCCCCACGCACAAACGCTCCTGCTGAGATACCCAAACTGGTTGAACCAGGCTCAGAAAATACAGGAGAAGAGAACTTTGGCCTGAACTAAGAGAGACGCTCAGGGAGGGGAAAGGTGAACCCAGACTCCAGAGGCGAGGGGTCTAAGGGAAGTTACACCTAGCAGGGTCCCCATAAGAGGATGGTTCAGGCCTTAGTTGTTTCAAAACCTCTTCTCTTGTATTATGCTTTGTTCCTACTGTTAAGATAAAACAATACTTTGGTTTTAAGAAGCTGTTTGGAGTCACTGATTTACTGCTATTTACATGCTCCAAAACGGAAAACCTTTAGAGATGGAGTCCAGTTGGACCTGCTGGACAAACACGGTTAACGCACAGGGTACTGTAGCCTAAGACACAATCTAAGAGTGGGAGAATCACAGGTTTCCATCCCAGGAAAGGAAAAAACTATATGAGGCCTAACACTTGTGGGGGTGCAATCAGAGAAGGAGTCAGAGCTGCAAACGGGACATGTGCATTTAAGGCTACAGAAACAATTTTATATTGTGCTATTTGAAAAGAGGATATGGCCACCATAAAGACAAACCATGGAACAATTTTAATGAAGCTGCTGAAGAGAGGAATAAGTTATATGCCATCCTGGCCCCTTATTCTGCAGGGCTGATTCACCTGGAGGGAGGGCCAACAGTGCTGCTGCTACCTGTCCTCCCTCAGAACCTGACAGTAACAACAAGTTTGAAGGGAGTAAATTCCCCCCAAAGAACAAAAAAACCCAACTCTCTCCAGCTAGGTCAAAGAGCTCCCTTCACTTGCTGTATAGAGTAAAAACAACTGGGTAGGGTCAGCCACCTAGCATTTCAGAGGCAATAACTTCACTTGGTCTTCACTCTGATCTTGTCCCTCTGCAGATAGGGCTCAGCCACTCATCTAGGCTAGCACTGGATAACTCTGGAAAAGAGGTTACATTTTATCTTAAGGTGATTAAGGTCAGTGCAAACTCCATAAAAATAAAATCTCAGTACTTTTTAAAAGTGGAAATACCCTGAGTTCCTCACCTACTTCAGTCCTGCGGAGATAGGAACACTAGTACATTTTTAATTAACTTGGCTTTGATCACCATGACTTAGTGCACGTTAGGTGATTCAGGAAATCAAGTACGTTACCTGAAGACCCTAGGGAATACCCAAAACCTTTGGATAATTAGGAGTACTTGTGGCACCTTAAAGACTAACAAATTATTTTAGCATGAGCTTTCGTGAGCTGCAGCTCATGCTAAAATAATTTGTTAGTCTTTAAGGTGCCACAAGTACTCCTGTTCTTTTTGTGGATAATTAGGGTTACTAGTGCTACAGAGTCTGAAACAGTGTGCTCAGGGCCTCCTACCCTACCACCAAACATCAAAGTCTACAGAACTGACCCCACAATTATAGACTTCTGGTTGGGCTCCTGCAGGCTGTCCTTTATCTTTATCTGCCTAAGCTCATAAAAATGCATGGATTGGAGCAGCTGGCTCAGCAGGAATAAGGTACTTTAACTTGAATGCCTTAGCCCTATTTTATCGTACTAAGATGTCTGGCCTGGGAAAAGCCAGGGGACAGGCTTTCTGCACCCAAACCTCACTCATCTGAAAGGTTGTCAGGTGGCATGACCCTGGTTTCAGGTAACAGTAAAAATATGTTCCACTTGTGCGTTTTAAGATAAACAAGGTTGTGCTGCATTTTGTTAGCTAAACATTTCCAAGCTTATAAGATGTGGAGAGGGTGCCTGGAGTAAACTAATTAGTTCTGTGGCAGACAGCTACATTTACACTACATACAATGTGGAGTACACAGGGAATGAGGGGAAGGCACTATAAAAAGGTCTCATTAGGATGAATTTATACACTCTTTTATAATAGTGGGTTTCCAAGGTACAGTTCAGATGCAAAGTTGTCACTGTTAGGCTCTGCAGTCCTCTAACCTGATACTCTCACTACTGATAACATCTGAATGCAAACAAGTACAGTCAGTGCAACATATACCTTACAAAGCAGTAATTCCTTTTTACTTGTACATTTAGTTTTCCAATTCATTGCCATCTGTTTGAAATGAAACCCTACAAAAGCAAACTACCTGAACTTTGCACACCACTGGAACAAGTTATGGTATTGCTCGTACATTGGGCCTGTGAACCTTGAAAGTGTCCCTCTAATGTCAGGTTCTGCAGACAGGTGTTTCCATACATTTAGAACAGTACTGGATAACAAAGCATTATTAATCCTTTCGGCATACGTAACTAATAAATGATCCTCATTTTACAGATTAAAAGAAAAAACAAAGCACAGTGACTTGTTGGAGATCACACAGCAACTCAGTGCAGATCCAAGAATCCTGAGTCCCAGTCCTCTGTTCCAGCCATTAGACCGCAGTTATATAACTAAGAGGTAAATGAAGCAAAGACATACCGAGACCAATCAGTGCGCCAATTTTTCACATACCTCCTGGCTTGTTTTCTGGCCTGCCTTCATGTAGAAAATGAAAACTGTATCAAAAGGACGACAAGGCAGTAGATCCAAGTAACCAAGGTCATCAAAAAACCCAGGGAGAGCAGAGTCAAGTGCGATCAGATGAGGAGGTAGACGGCTGTTAGCAGTTTCCTACCAAGCAAAGAAAGAAGTTCAATTTATTAACTATTAAAGAACATTACCGGTGAAAAGGGATTTTTTTTGATGGTTTCACCATGATCCATTTTAAAATACAATGAACAAAACAAATGCAATTTTTTTCTAAATAAGATCAAAACCATAACTTAATCTTTAACACGATATAAACGCGACACCACAAAAGCCTTGATTTGTATGGTTTCGCAAAGAAGCCTGTACTATTTGATGTCACAGTGTCTCTGGTTCATTGAAGAAATTCTAGAAGTATCAAGAGATTTCACTGAGTGGAAACAACAGAAATAATTTTGAACTTTTTAATATTAATGCTTTCCCCCACACCCAGGCTAGTGAGGACTTGCAGCACACTAACACTGTGCTGAACTCCACATGGACTTTGTTTTGTAGATCACCACTAAGTACTTCTTGGGATTATTATTTCTGCAACAGCTCAATCCTCTGTTTGTTGACAGTCTGTACATAGCTAGAAACAAACTCCACGGTGAGATATAGAGAGCCCAAAAGCAGTGTTTCCCTCTGAAAATTGGATTATCTGTACTAACTCATAAAATGACAACTTGTACATTTAGCTAGTGTTTCCATTACATGGATCCAAAAGTGCTTTATGTAGCAACTTACAAGCTATATATGTATGGATAACTGGATCTGTTTAACAGAATACTGTAATCCTACAGAAATGTTTAGGGCTGAAAGCAACTATGGCATCCAACTGAAATTGCAGGAAGAATTTCAAGTACACAATATGTAATTATCCCAATTTAGGTACCTTTTGTAAAGCCAGCTTAGAGCTCTTCAGTCAAAGCTTGAAGCATTAGACCTCTGGCTTCCAGAACTCCTGAGAAGTTCTGGGTTCATTTCCCTATATCTGAGCAGACCACAGCTATCGTAACAGTGAGTAGCTCTAGCAGTATATTTACACAAGAGAAAACTCCATTAGCAAAGCTGCTAAATGACACTGTTCTGTCCTACAGGATATTGGGGTGTTTGAAGCCATTTGTACAATATGAAGGGAGATATCAAGTCACCTTCAGTGCCTCTAGGGACAGAAATCCAAAGTGTGACAGGAAGAGGCGGGCTGTCTGGAATTCCTGGGCAGGAGGCGGGGGCTTACACTCAGTGATTGGGTCAGGGAAACTCTTCTTGCGCCACTCCTCTTCACTCTGCTGATCTATAGAAGTCTCATAAGTGATCTGTTGGGCCATACCATTCCTCAGCTTTTCATGCCGCTCTTCCAGCTGAAAAACATTATTTCACAGATATGGAATACTGATTCCAGTAACATCTCTTTCCCAGCATTTCAAAGGACCTCCCTAGCTAGTTCACAGAGCAACAAACCATAAGCTTGAACAGTTCCTGGAACATTCCCCCATGTTTATGGGAGCACTGAGTACTGAGGTCCCACAGATGTGGAGGAGGGTCAGTGGATGTGACTTGAAACCCCCCAATCAATATCATATTTCTTTAGGACAACTGTGACAAATGATGTAACCAGTGTCAACTCCAATATTGGTCCTTCAAAGGAGCTGGAAGAATGCCACATTTACAAGAGCTCTCACAAGACAGAAGAAGAGGTGCTAGCCTCTTTCCCTGGAGCAGCAGCAAGAAACAAGTCACTGCTTCAGGTCATCATAGTGTGTCAGGATTGGGGCAAAACATATTGTGTGGGGCTCCCCAATTGGCCAATAATAGGTAGGGTCATATCACAGGTCCTACTATCATCCCTGGATAGTTCCTAGACTTCACTAACCTGCAGTGAGTTTGTCACCTCGTTAACAGAAGTTGGTAACGTTCTACTGCAGGGGTCGTCAACCTGTGGCACGTGGCTCACCAGGGTAAGCCCCCTGGCAAGCCGTGCCAGTTTGTTTACCTGCCACGTCGGCAGGTTCAGCCAATTGCGGCTCTCACTAGCCGTGGTTCGCCGTCCCACACCAACGGGGGCGGCGGGAACCCGTGGCCAGCACATCCCTCAGCCCGTGCTGCTTCCCACAGCCCCCATTGGCCTGGGACAGCAAACCACGGCCAATGGGAGCCGCGATCGGCCGAACCTGCCGACGTGGCAGGTAAACAAACTGGCCTGGCCCGCCAGGGGGCTTACCCTGGCGAGCTGCGTGCCACAGGTTGCTGACCCCTGTTCTACTGCAATACCCTTTACAACAGGAAAGCTTTACAGTTAAGTGCCCCATACAGGGTGTAATTTACCAAGTGGACTCGGAAGCTGACAGGCAAAGAACAAAGGAAATCAAAGACTAAAACCTCTTACTTCCTCATTAACAATTTCATGCAAGTCTGGAATGCTCAGGTCAGCTTTCACAAAGGGGATCTTGTCCACCTCCTCAGGAAAGGGCCGGTGTTTTACACTGTATTTGAGTCCAACATCATTTTTAGGAGCTGGTCGAGGTTCTGGTAAAAACATCTGTTACGACGAAGGGAACAATTTTATGTCCAATTTAAATGCTTTGTCCTGTAGTGCAATACATTTATATTATAGAAATAATTTTCTTTAGGTGTATCACAATATCACAGATTCATAACCATAGGTAACAATAGGTTTTATTTATTAAGAAAGCATTCAGAAAACTAAATATTATTCACTTGTAAGAATTGATTACAAGTTTTAAAGCAAAATTTGATATTCAGTCCTACTCATTATGGTTCTGCTCATGGTACCTATGAACCGTGGTTTTCAACACAGTCTCTCTGCCATCAATCCCATTCGATTACATGGAAGTTGCAAGCCTTTCTGGGGTTACTTTAGTTTTAGGTTAAAGCAATTCTAATAATGTTTAAAGAGAGCTGAAGATTATTTCTGGTAGTCTCCACCTAGGCCCTACTGAATATGTGACTAGATGAGGGAAGGGTGCTGCATGTCAGGCTGATGAGCCTAGGGCTGCATAGGAGCGATACTGCAGGTCAGGATGAACTCACTGGCTGAGGTATGCAAGCAGCTTGCATACTGCTTGTAATTACAGTATTTTGCTCTCAGCAGTACAATCAGTTCCTCATGACCATCAGAGTTATTCAAACCCCAAAGTCTGAGTGGGAACACCACCACATAAGCCATGGGGGATAAGTGTCTTTGGGGTTGCCCTGAGTGCCACGTTACTAGCTTGCTTTTTTATTTATTTATTTTAAATTTAGAGGTATAACATGCTAAAAAGTAAGAAGTGCTGTATCCTTGCTACACTCCCACTGACACCAACAAGTATTTCACATGCCAAGAGAGAACCTTCCCATAGTCTCTATCAAACCTCACTATCTTGCCATTCCATTAAGTGTCTCAACTGTGTGACACATCTGCTTAAGTGCCAGGGTAGCTTTAAAAGCATCACAAGGATTATATGCTTCCCCAAAGCTTGCTTAGCCATCGGGGCAGCTCCAGGCACCAGCGCACCAAGTGCGCGCCGGGGGCGGTCTGCCGGTCACCGTGAGGGTGGCAGTCAGGCTGCCTTTGGCAGCATGCCTGCAGGAGGTCCGCCAGTCCCTTGTGTACTTGCCACCGAAGCCGCAGGACCGGTGGACCTCCCACAGGCATGCCGCCGAAAGCCGCCTGACTGCCATGCTTGGGGCGGCAAAACACAGAGCTGCCCCTGTTAGCCCTGGGCAGACTGCTAAGAGCAATTTAAGTTTTGCTTGGGTTTCCTATAGTTTTAGATTTGTGTAAGTGACCTAAATATAAAAGGGACAGCTGAGTCTGACAGCCCTGAATTTCAACCACAGTCTGAGTGTCCTTGTTTCACTGTAATAAATCCATTTCCAGTCATCCCAAAAAGCCAGAGAAATGTTTGTCAAAACCATAACGCTGGAAAATGTTCACAAGAGCCAAGAGTCCCAGAAGCCATGGCATCACCTCCACTCAAACAATTAATGCCTGAACACTGAAGGACAGACACAGTCCCACCACATGACACTTTCCAAACAATGCAGGGACTGTTTCCCTTACACACACACACAAACAATATGGAAGTAAGTAGCATTTTTGTTCAACACTCACACTGTAGTATTATAACAAATTTGTAAAGTGCACCAGAGATGTGTCTCATTACCCACAATTAAGGGCACTGTGACTCAGCCATACATACAGTAACCAATTCTGTGGGTTATCTTGCAATTTTAGTGAAATTTCTGCTGAGCATCTGTAAGTTACAGATTTCCCACTGGGCTCTGATAGAGACCTTTTGATTTGCTTTAGCTCCTCTTGGCAAAAGGCAAAGTTGCTGGGCCCACGCAAGTCTTCCAGACACCCCACGGATCAGAACCGTGACAGAAGGGAAAGAGTCATCTGCAGAGTGCACAGATAAAACATACTTTAATATATTATGTAATAATTTGCCAATTGCATTAAACACCTAAGTGATCAGCACAGACGGAAATGTATTCATACCCATAAAAGTGTCAATATACTATATCACCATGTAAACTTGTGTGATTTTCAGGGTAACTCCTCCCATCTGACCCATAAGACAGATCCCTGAAGGGTAGCAAAAATAAAGGATGATCTTTGTTGCAACATGGAAATACTATTCTGCTGCGCTCTCTGAAGATTTCAAGTGGACTTCTACCCTTGTGCCAGATCACCTTGGTTTGATTGCAAGAAGTGGTCAATTTCATTACAACTCAGCTAACAGACTAATTTCTGCATGCAGAAGTAAGGCCAGTAGATCAAAAAAAATCTGCCTGTTTAGACGTACAGCAAGTGGATTCATGGAGGGATAAGTATGTTTGTACATTTATTTTACTGTATAGGCCCTGATACAACAACATCAGCATTGGAGAACATAACATGGATTTGGACCAGTCCTTGGAGGATTTTAATGCCAGTGATATTTGACAATTTAGGACAAACAACGTTATTCTGAGAGAGAAGAACTGCTCCCTTCAGAGAGTGTGTACACTATTCCAAGAAAGTCAAGGAGTGTTATTGTAAACTTGTTGGATTGGACAGATATGGGTGTGGGTGTTTATCAGTGTCCAAACGGGACAAAAATTATCTGCTAGAATTTAAAATTAGTGATGGTCAGTGAAGTTCCAGGAGTGCTATGGGCACTTTGGGCCACAACCTGGTAACTGGATCCATGTTTCTTTTTGGCTGGGAAAGATGACAGGCCCACTGTGGTGGACACTGTCAGTGTCCATCTGAGGATAGGGTGCCAGCCACTCTCACTGAGGCATGGGTGAGGCCCCTACTCAAGTCATCCTTGATACTGATGACCTTGTAATTATAGGCTAGTATCACATCTCCCATTTTGGAGAAAGATTACAGAGATTCCGAGTCTTCAGATTTCCTTGATCCTGGTCAGTCCCACATATGGGAATGAACCAGTGTCATTGGTCAATGGCCTTCTGGCTATGGACAAGGACCATGTGCCCATGCAAACTGTTAGATCTGTCTGACGTGTCTATCTACGATATTTGCCAGAGAGGATGGAATCTTAAGTGGCCCCCTTTGTATATAGAAGGCCCAAAGAGTGATTTGGGGCTAGTGTTTGTCCATCTCTAGGACATGCTTGCGCAGGATATTGCAGAGCTCTTACACTAATTCCCTTCTTGTTCAAAGTGCACATGAAACTGCTAGGAGAGTTAGTAAGGAGCAGGGGTTATGGCACATATAATACCCTGTTGCACATCTCCTTTACAGCTAATCCCACTGGTGCAGTGGAATGGCTCACTCAGTGTCTGCTAGAGACTGGAGCGCAATTGAAGTTAAACCCCTACAGATGAAAAGCAATGACACAATACAGCTGCTGGGAGTCAGTCCCCACTGAAATATTTAATAGCAACTGAGCCTTAAACTGAGCAAATCAATACCACACACAGCAGTTGCTGGTTAAACACCAATCCATATAGTCTGACATACACTTTAAACATTCACCCTTTTATGGAGTGGAACGTGTGACTTTTTAAAATGTACTGAAGTGTTACTGGTTTTATTCCTTCAGCTGTATTTACAGAGCAGTCAGCTAAAAGCATGTGATCTCACAGGTTAGTGCACATTTATTTGGAGAATTTGGCAGGGTTTATATTAATTGTAACTACAGTGACACTTTGTTGATCTTATTGCATGAATCTCTATAATTACATGCCAGGTTTCACACTTCAATGGAACACCCTGTAGAACAGGTTTCCAGTGTGTGAAAGGCAAAAGAACTGCCTAACTAAAACAAACATTTTGCAGATATGCTACAAAGAATGGTAATCTACTGAACCAAGAGGACACAAAATGTTTAACTTACTTTGCTCATTCCCTAAAGGCTGCTCCAACATTGCCAGGATGACACTATTATCAAGGACAAAGTAGCGGAAGCTGTGTTTGTTAATGGTAGGTAGACGGGAGTATTTAATTAAGGTGGTTTCATTCACCAGGCTGCAAGGAGAAGCAGGGCCACTGGGTGAAGGAAATGCTCCAAGTAACTGCATAATACTGCAAATAAGAGAAGAATTCAGTCAACAACACATCCTAAAAAGATGCATCTTGATCCCATCTGAGATGGGAACTTTTAGACATGTTGTTCCTTTGCATCCTGACATAGGAATTTGACAACTGATCAAACCAATGATCCACATAATCCAGGTCCCGTCTCAAACAGGGACCAATAATTGAAGGCTTCAGAGGACAGTGCAAGAAACCTCATGAGGAACAAATAACCTGCCCATGTGGGAAGTTACTTCTTTAACACAAGACATAAGCAGTTTGGGAATGCTTTGAAGCATGAGCATTTCTACCCCTTTTTTATTTATTTTAACTTTTCATATACATCTGTGAATATTCTTATTGTCCATTGAAGTGTTGAATTCCTAATCCCTTCTTGAATTCCAAGCACCTGTAGCAGCCATAGTAGGTGTGCTTGCTATCACTGCTTTAGTGTTACTTTGAACAGAAATTATCCAGCAGAGCTTTCATGAACCTAGACCCCTAATTTGAGGAGTGCAGCCTTTGAAGGCTTCAGATTGCAAACTCTTCAGGACAAGGACCAGGTCTTCGTATTTGGTTGTATAGCACCTAGCATAATGGAGCCCCCGACCAGATTGGGGTCCATGGGCACTACTGCGATAAAAATATTCAATAATAATTTGAAATTATGCATATTTTTTTAAAAACTATTTTCCCAGGTATTATCTGTCTCCACCAATGCAACAGCACTATCTCAGGGTTTAATTTCCAAAGAAATTCCCTGGCTAAGAACAGTGAATGAGGGTATGATCATGTCTGGTGATGATACAACATCTAGACAGAGCTTTTTTAAAAGGCGTAATTTCTGGGGGGAGAGATCAGTTAGGTGATTGCTGTTGATCACCTACTTGATCTCCTCCCTAGAAATTACGCCTTTAAAAAAAAAAAAAGCTCCTACTTCTGGTCAGATCACCACCAGATTTGAGCATATTTAATAGTTAAAACTCCCCCCCCATTAATAATACTTATTTACATAGATAAAGGGAAAGTGCCTGGACTACAACAGTACATGCATAAGTACTTTTATGCAATACTAAGTTCATCTGCAAGTTCTGGTGAATAGTTACATTTATCTTGGTAACTACATGGAATCATTTTATAGTTCACATTAAACTGTATGGCAATTTACTGCAAGTGGAACAAAGGAGAAGGCAGGTACCCCCTTTTGCAAGCCACTTGTAAAGTTAGCAAGTTACTATCCATCCCAAGTTACCCAGTCTACCACCCATCATATCCACCCATTAAAACAGTGTTCTTCTGAATGTTAATTTCCCCAGCAGCAATATCCTGCCAGGCAGCTGACATATTCTGATGAATGCCATACCATGTTAACGTAGCTTCAGCTGCATCCTTCACCCTCATTGACGCAGGATTTGGTTCTTTATCTCCTTTGTACTTGACCTCTTGTTCACTGTTTTTGGATTTACTTCCTGAGATGCCCAATTCCACAATCTCCAACACCTCTTTTAAACAGTCCTAAAGTGGGAAAGGAACAAATTGTTTAAAGCAAAACACTCCGATCTTGTCCTCCCTAAAGGATTTCATGAGACAATGGGGAGGGATTGCCCACTGGTTTGAGCACTGGCATGCTAAACCCAGGGTTGTGAGTTCAATACTTGAGCAGTCCACTTAGGGATCTGGGGAAAAAATCTGTCTGGGGATTGTCCTGCTTTGAGAAGGGGGTTGGACTAGAGGATCTCCTGGGGTCCCTTCCAACCTTGATATTCTATTATCACCATTATAGCCACCCCAAGCACACCAAAAAATCTGTTATCTACAGCAAGGCACTCCGATACCACGGAATATGCTCCAAGGAGAAAGTCTGGAATATACGCCTTAACACACTCTAAACCACCTTCACCCAACAAGGATACTTCAGAGAAGTAGAGCACATCATATAACGGGCCACCCAAATACCCCAAGAAAACCTGCTTAAATACAGAAAACTCCCGTCAACTGTACACTCTTAAGTTGTCACTTACAACGCCACATTGGAAGCCATATGGGGTACAAACAACTACAACCCATATTCAATGAGGAACCCACCCTGAGAGAAATCTTTCCAGAGCCCCCACTTCTGGCCTTCAAACAATCCCCCAACCTCTCCAAGATCATCAACAGAAGTAAACTCCCCACAGACGAGGACATATTAACTCAAAGTGGCACCAGGCCCTGTGTCAAACAGATAGTTAAGGGTTAATGTCTCTTTTACCTGTAAAGGGTTAAGAAGCTCAGTAAACCTGGCTGACACCTGACCAGAGGACCAATGAGGGGACAAGATACTTTCAAATCTTGGTGGAGGGAAGTCTTGGTTTGTGCTCTTTTTTTGTTGTTGTTGTTCGTTCTCGGGACTGAGAGGGACGGGACATCAATCCAGGCTCTCCAAATCTTTCTGAATCAGTCTTTCATGGTTCAAACTTGTAGGTAGCCAGGCAAGGCGGATTAGTTTTAATTTTGTTTTTCTCAACTTGTAAATGCTTCTTTTGCTGGAAGGATTTTTACCTCTGTTTGCTATAACTTTGAACCTGAGGCTAGAGGGGATTTCCTCTGGGCTATATGAATCTAAGTAGCCTGTAAAGCATTTTCCATCCTGATTTTACAGAAATAATTTTTACTTTTTCTTTCTTTAATTAAAAGCTTTCTTTTTAAGAACCTGATTATTTATTTTTCCTTGTTTTAAGACCCAAGGGTATTGGGTCTGAACTCACCAGGGATAGGTGAGTTCAGATAATCGTTCATTTGTGCCATCTCTTTTTGTTTCATCTCCAGCTCTCTCCTGTGGGCAGCTTCTTCCCTGGCTGTTTCTGCATTAATTAGTTCCATCCGTCTCCTATGTTCGTTGTCTTTCTCTGTTGCTTCCAGCCTAGCCAGTTCTAGTTTGTTAGTTGCTCCACTGGTACTCATTTCCCTGCTTTCTTGTGCTGGCCACACCCCTCTGCAGTTCACTGAAACTGGGATGTATTCAGCTCAGGGTTGTTTGGTTAACAGAGATTTTCTAACTAGCTATACTCGAGAGGTAGAAAGAAAGAAAACAATTCAGCTTGTAAATTCCTCTTTGCTGTCTGTTTGCTCCCAGCTTGAAGCCTCTTCTTTAACAAAGACCCTTGTTAAAAAAACTTAACACCTCTGCCCTCAGGCTGCTTTCCAAGCAGCTAGAGAGGAAAAAAAAAATCTCACTGGCTTTAGTTCTTAAAAAAAAAATTCCCACACCGCTGCTCACCATGTCAAGGTTTCCTCCCCCACTCTGAACTTTAGGGTACAGATGTGGGGACCTGCATGGACCCTTCTAAACTTAATTCCTAGCTTAGATCTGGTAACACTGCCACTATCCAGAGATCAGTGTCTGGCACACTTTCTGTTTCCCCAAAACCTTCCCTGGGGAACACAGATCCGAACTCCTTGGATCTTAACACAAGGAGAAATTAACCATTCCCCCCACCCCCAGACTTTCCCCTCCCTGGGTTGCCTTGAGAGGCTTCACACAGATCCCAACTTCTTGGATCTTAAAACAAAGAGGAATTAGCCATCCCCCCTCCTTTTCCCCCCACCAATCCCTGGTGAGTTCAGACCCAATCCCTTGGGTCTTAAAACAAGGAAAAATCAATCAGGTTCTTAAAAAGAAAGCTTTTAATTGAAGAAAGAAAAGAGAAGAGAGAGAAAGAGAAGAGAGAGCCAAAGAGGCTGACCACCGGAAGGCTTTGGAGCTCCACAAAGAGGCCCTGGAATTAGAAAAGGCTAAGCAGGATGGAACAGCCAACCCTAACAACCCTTCTCCAAGTACTGTTACCCATCCCAGGAAATTCCCCACCTACAAGGCAGGTGATGATACTGAGGCCTTCTTAGAAAATTTTGAAAGGACCTGCCATGGGTACAGCATCTCTGCAGACCAGTACATGATAGAGCTGAGGCCACAGCTCAGTGGACCCTTAGCAGAGGTGGCGGCTGAAATGCCTAAGGCACAAATGAACGATTATAAACTTTTTCAAACCAAGGCCAGAATCAGAATGGAGCTAACCCCTGAGCATGCCCGTCGGCAGTTCAGAGCCCTAAGGTGGAAACCCGATGTGTCATTTACCCGACACGCCTACCACATTGAAAAGAATTGGGAGGCCTGGATATCAGGAACAAGTACTGAATCTCTGGAAGCTCTGTCCTTCCTAATGCAAATGGAGCAGTTCTTAGAGGGTGTTCCTGAGGAAATAGAAAGGTACATCCTAGATGGGAAACCCAAAACTGTAACCGAGGCGGGGGAGATTGGAGCCAGATGGGTGGAAGTGGCAGAAAAGAAAAAAACTACTAGCAAGGGGAGCGAATATCAGAGGGGGCAAACCGACAATAAACCCTATCACCGTGGGCAACACAAGACCCCACCTACAACCCAAGGAAAGCCCCAGACACCCTATTGTCCCACCTCACCAGTCTCCAGCAACCCACCTCAGCCCAGTGATGTTTTAAATGTAATGAACTGGGACATATAAAGGCCAACTGCCCCAAGAACCCCAACCGAGTACAGTTCATTACACCACCATTACACCAAAGATCCCCAGGCCCAGATGCCTCTCAAATACCCTCGGAGAGAAGGGAAACCTTGAGAGTGGGCAGAAAGAAGGTTATCGCGTGGAGAGACACCGGGGCCCAAGTGTCAGTTATCCACCAATCCTTAGTGGACCCCAAATTCATCAACCCAAAGGCCCAAGTGACAATTCACCCATTCATGTCAAAATCTTTAAACTTGCCTACAGCTGAATTGCCTGTCCAGTACAAGGGCTGGTCAGGAAGGTGGACTTTTGCCGTCTATGACAATTATTCCATCCCCATGCTACTGGGGGAAGACTTGGCCAACCATGTGAAGCTGGCCAAGAGGGTGGGAGTGGTCACCTGCAGCCAGGCCAAGCAAGCTTCCACACCCATCCCTGTTCCTGAACCGTCCACCCCTCTGTGTTACCAGAGACCCAGACAGAGGTGGTGGAACCAGATCCCCTGCCAACGACTGCAACAGCCATAGTACATCCAGTCCCAGAACCGGAACTGGAAGAGCAACCAGCACCAGAACCGTTGCCAGCACTGACGCCAGCGCTCACAAACCCATCTACCACTCCAACGCCAGAGAGCACCAGCGGGCCTGAACTGGCAGAAGCAGCAGACAACCCTACCCAAGAGGCTCAGCCAGAGCCTGAAATATCACCTAACGCACCAGCGGAGAGCGGTTCACAGTCAACGGAAACAACCTCATCACCTACATCGCTTCCACAGGGACCAAGCCCAAGTCCACAGTCTAAGGAGGAACTGGTGTCTCTAGCCTCAAGGGAACAGTTCCAGGCTGAGCAGGAAGCAGATGACAGCCTTCAGAAAGCTTGGGTGGCGGCACGGAGCACCCCACCGCCTCTCAGCTCTTCTAACCGATCCCAGTTTGTTGTAGAACAAGGACTTTTATACAAGGAGACTCTTTCTGGTGGACACCAGGAAGACTGGCATCCTCAAAAACAGTTGGTAGTTCCAACTAAGTACCGGGTAAAGCTTTTAAGCTTAACCCATGATCATCCCAGTGGCCATTCTGGGGTGAACAGAACCAAAGACAGATTGGGGAAGTCCTTCCACTGGGAGGGAATGGGCAAGGACGTTGCTAATTATGTCCGGTCTTGTGAGGTGTGCCAACGGGTGGGAAAGCCCCAAGACCAGGTCAAAGCCCCTCTCCAGCCGCTCCCCATAATTGAGGTCCCATTTCAGCGAGTAGCTGTGGATATTCTGGGTCCTTTCCCAAAAAAGACTCCCAGAGGAAAGCAGTACACACTGACTTTCATGGATTTTGCTACCCGATGGCCAGAAGCAGTAGCTCTAAGCAACACCAGGGCTAAAACTGTGTGCCAGACCTTAGCAGACATTTTTGCCAGGGTAGGTTGGCCCTCCGACATCCTCACAGATTCGGGAACTAATTTCCTGGCAGAGACCATGAAAAATCTGTGGGAAGCTCATGGGGTGAATCACTTGGTTGCCACCCCTTACCACCATCAAAGCAATGGCATGGTGGAAAGGTTTAACGGAACTTTGGGGGCCATGATACGTAAATTCGTAAATGAACACTCCAATGATTGGGATCTAGTGTTGCAGCAGTTGTTTTTTGCCTACAAGGCTGTACCACATCCCAGTTTAGGGTTTTCACCATTCGAACTTGTGTATGGCCACCAAGTTAAGGGGCCATTACAGTTGGTGAAGCAGCAATGGGAGGGGTTTACGCCTTCTCCAGGAACTAACATTCTGGACTTTGTAAGCAACATACAGAGCACCCTCTGACACTCTTTAGCCCTTGCTAAAGAAAACCTAAAGGATGCTCAGGAAGAGCGAAAAGGCCTGGTATGATAAACATACCAGAGAGCGTTCCTTCAAAGTAGGGGACTAGGCTATGGTCTTGAAGGCGCAACAGGCCCATAAGATGGAAGCATCATGGGAAGGGCCATTCAAGGTCCAAGAGCGCCTGGGAGCTGTTAACTATCTCATAGCATTCCCCACCTCAACCCTAAAGTGTACCATGTTAATTCTCTCAAGCCCTTTTATTCCAGAGACTTAAAGGTTTGCCAGCTTACAGCCCAGGGAGGAGATGACGCTGAGTTGCCTGAAGGTGTCTACTACGAAGGAAAAAGTGACGGTGGTGTGGAAGAGGTGAATCTCTCCACAACTCTGGAACGTCTGCAGCGGCAACAGATCAAGGAGCTGTGCACTCGCTTTGCCCCCTTGTTCTCAGCCACCCCAGGACGGACTGAATGGGCATACCACTCCATTGACACAGGTAATGCTTACCCAATTAGAACCCCACCCTACCGGGTGTCTCCTCATGCCCAAGTTGCTATAGAATGGGAGATCCAAAACATGCTACAGATGGGTATAATCCGCCCCTCTACCAGTGCATGGGCATCTCCAGTGGTTGTAGTTCCCAAACCAGATGGGGAAATACGCTTTTGCGTGGACTACCGTAAGCTAAATGCTGTAACTCGTCCCGACAACTATCCAATGCCGCACACCGATGAGCTATTGGAGAAATTGGGACGTGCCCAGTTTATCTCTACATTAGACTTAACCAAGGGGTACTGGCAAGTACCGCTAAATGAACCCGCCAAAGAAAGGTCAGCCTTCATCACCCATGCAGGGGTGTATGAATTTAATGTGCTTCTCTTCGGGCTGCGAAATGCACCCGCCACCTTCCAAAGACTTGTAGATGGTCTCCTAGCAGGATTGGGAGAGTCTGCAGTTGCCTACCTCGATGATGTGGCCATTTTTTCTGATTCATGGGCAGAACACCTGGAACACTTGGAAAAAGTCTTCAAGCGCATCAAGCAGGCAGGACTAACTGTTAAGGCTAAAAAGTGTCAAATAGGCCAAAACAGAGTGACTTACCTTGGACACCAGGTGGGTCAAGGAACGATAACTCCCCTACAGGCCAAGGTGGATGCTATCCAAAAGGGGCCTGTCCCAAAGTCAAAGAAACAGGTCCAATCCTTCTTAGGCTTGGCCGGATATTACAGGCGATTTGTACTACACTATAGCCAAATCGCTGCCCCACTAACAGACCTGACCAGAAAGACACAGCCAAATGCAGTTAAGTGGACTGATGAGTGTCAGAAGGCCTTTACGCAGCTTAAGGCAACACTCATGTCTGACCCTGTGCTAAGGGCCCCAGACTTTGACAAACCATTCCTAGTAACCACAGATGCATCTGAGCGTGGTGTAGGAGCAGTTTTAATGCAGGAAGGACCGGATCAAAACTTCCATCCGGTCGTGTTTCTCAGCAAGAAACTGTCTGAGAGGGAAAGCCACTGGTCCATCAGTGAAAAAGAATGCTACGCCATTGTGTATGCCCTGGAAAAGCTATGCCCATACGTTTGGGGACAGCGCTTCCAGCTACAAACCGACCATGCTGCACTAAAGTGGCTTCATACTGCCAAGGGAAACAACAAAAAACTTCTTCGATGGAGTTTAGCTCTCCAAGATTTTGATTTCGAAATTCAACACATTTCAGGAGCTTCTAACAAAGTAGCTGATGCACTCTCCCGTGAAAGTTTCCCAGAATCAAATGGTTAAAAATTGTTCTTGAACTTGTAGTTTTACATAATTAGTAGTATATGTAAAGGTGCATGTGTTTTATTAATCTGTTTATTCTAAAGTTGTAGGAAGAAATCACCGCCAGTGTGGTTCCACACTGTCTGAGATTTGGGGGGCGTGTCATAAACTGATGGTTAAGGGTTAATGTCTCTTTTACCTGTAAAGGGTTAAGAAGCTCAGTAAACCTGGCTGACACCTGACCAGAGGACCAATGAGGGGACAAGATACTTTCAAATCTTGGTGGAGGGAAGTCTTTGTGCTCTTTGTGTTGTTGTTGTTGTTCGCTCTCGGGACTGAGAGGGACATCAACTCAGACTCTCCAAATCTTTCTAAATCAGTCTTTCATGGTCCAAACTTGTAAGTAGCCAGGCAAGGCGGATTAGTTTTAATTTTGTTTTTCTCAATTTGTAAATGCTTCTTTTGCTGGAAGGATTTTTACCTCTGTTTGCTGTAACTTTGAACCTGAGGCTAGAGGGGATTTCCTCTGGGCTATATGAATCTAAGTACCCTGTAAAGCATTTTCCATCCTGATTTTACAGAAATAATTTTTACCTTTTCTTTCTTTAATTAAGAGCTTTCTTTTTAAGAACCTGATTAATTATTTTTTCCCCTTGTTTTAAGACCCAAGGGGATTGGGTCTGAATTCACCAGGGATTGGTGGGGGAGAAAGGACGGGGAATGGTTAATTTCTCCTTGTGTTAAGATCCAAGGAGTTTGGATCTGTGTTCTCCAGGGAAGGTTTTGGGGAAACAGAATGTGTGCCAGACACTGATCTCTGGATGGTGGCAGTGTTACCAGATCTAAGCTAGGAATTAAGTTTAGAAGGGTCCATGCAGGTCCCCACATCTGTACCCTAAAGTTCAGAGTGGGGGAGGAAACCTTAACACCCTGCCAGAACAAGAGATGCAAAACCCGCAGACATATTTCCACTGCTACAATGATCAATACCTCCCACAACCCACCTTTCAAGATTCCTGGGTCCTACACATGCCTATCATAACATATGTTGGACCTCATCCAGTGCACTAAGTGCTCCAGAAACAACTATGGGGGTGAAACCAGAATCACTACACACTCAAATGAACTCACAGGAAAATAATAAAAGACAAAAGCACCCAATCACCTGTGGGCGAACACTATTCATGAAGCGCTCACTTGTGACAAAGTTTCTCCTCTACCTTGGTGGGTCCTGAGCTTATTGGTGGATTTGCTCACCTCAGAGATTCACCATGTGGGTCAGGAAACAGCCCAGAGACCTTCCCCTCTGGTAGAAGCCACAGTCCAGGCCAATTCCTCCTGTGTCTGATCAGGAGTTGTGAGGTTTGTGGGGAACCAGGGTCGACCTCTACCCTGGGTTCCAGCCCAGGGCCCTGTGGATTGCAGCTGTCTAGACTGCCTCCTGGTACAGCTGCGCGACAGCTACAACTCCCTGGGTTACTTCCCCCTGGCCTCCTCCCAACACCTTCTTTATCCTCACCACAGGACCTTTCTCCTGGTGTCTGATAATGCTTGTACTCCTCATTTCTCCAGCAATATGCCTTCTCACTCTCAGCTCCTAGTGCCTCTTGCTCCTGGCTCCTCACGCTACAAACTGAAGTGAGGTCCTTTTTAACTCAGGTGCCCTGAGTAGCCAGCCTGTCCTAATTGATTCTAGCAGTTTCTTCTTAATTGGCTCCAGGTGTCCTAATTAGCCTGCCTGCCTTAGTTGGTTCCAGCAAGTTCCTGCTTGTTCTGGAACTGCCCGTTACCTTACCCAGGGAAAAGGGATCTCCTTAATCTGGGACTAATATCTCTGCCTTCTAACACTCTCCTGTAGCCATCTGGCCTGATCCTATCACACACTATATATCTGACCTATCAGTCTTCATTCTCAAAACTGCACAAGAGTTTCAAAAGAGAAGTCTGGGAGCTTAAATCCGTAACTGTGCTAAATACTAAGAATCATGGTCTTAATACAGACACTAGATTGATGGCTTATTACAATAATCTGCAACCCACTACCCCCCCCCTCTTTTTGTCCTAGACTGCAGGGGTGTTAATGGATCACTTCACCTTGAATGATCCCTTAGAACATGTGCTAACTACTTATGCTAAACTATTTGTTCGACCTTGCATTTAAACTGTGACACGCCTTTCCTGGACCTAAAGAAGAGCTCTGTGTAGCTCAAAGATTTGTCTCTCTTATCAACAGAAGTTGGACCAATAAACAATATCATCTCACCCATCTTGGCAGGACCAAATACTGTCTAGACAGTAGAAAGACATGAGGGCAGGGGACTGGACTCGACCTCTCGAAGTCCCTTCCAGTCCTAGAATCTATGAATCTATGAATCATGTATTGTCAATTCAAATGAAGTTCTGCCATGTGAGTTTTGCTGATCAAGTAAATTTTGAGGCTCTTGCCACTGCTAGAAGACTATCCCAACTGCACACATACATGGTAGAATGCAAAAACCTAAGCCCTCAAAAAAGCTTTGACGAATTTGTACAAAAACACATTATAGAAGAATGCTGCTAAATTGTATGTACAAGTTAAATTATATACCATTTCTTCACAGTTATATATGTGGAACACAACAGAGGGGATGTTATTAGGAGAGTGATCCAGAAAAAGTCTCTTATAAAAATATTTAAGCAGACATGCATTAAATGCATTTCAGAGAGATTGTGTCATGCGTCTGATGTTTTAAGCAGAATACCAGTGTTGCAGCTCTTTTCCATAATTTCTACTATTTCTTCACAGTCAGCTTTTCTTCTTTAAAGTTTCTAGCCCTTGTACTTGCAAAGAACCTTCATAATGTAAAATGAAACCCTTAGCTTGCTCATTCAGCCTCAATGAAAAAGCTACAACTAAATAGCTAAGTAGCATCAAATCTATTGAGACACACAAGTTGTGAATTAGTGCATCCATAGCTGTGACTGAGAGAAGGGTTGCTGGTGACGAGGCCATTCTGCTGAACTTTCCTGAACTGCAGTTATGTCACATAAAAACCCAAAGAATGAAAACTTTTCTTTGTGAGCTGTTGCAAGGTAGGCTGTAGCTCCCAGTGTTGTTGTAGAAGGGTCAAACTTGAATATTCCAGGGGAGAAATATCGTTTGCAGTAGAACCTCAGACTTATGAACACCTTGGGAATGGAGGTTGTTTGTAACTCTGAAATGTTTGTAACTATGAACAAAACATTATAGTTGGTTTTTCAAAAGTTTACAACTGAATGTTGACTTAATACAGCTTTGAAACTTTACTACATAGAAGAACAATGCTGCCTTGCCTTTATTTTTTTAGTAGTTTATGTTTAACACAATACTGTACTATATTTGCCTTTTTTATTGGGGGTGGGGGGGTTTCTGCTACTGCCTGATTGTCTACTTCTGGTTCCAAACAAAGTGTGCGGCTGACTGGTCAGTTTGTAACTCTGGTGTTCCTAACTCTGAGGTTCTACTGTATCTTGTAGAGGAAAGCCATGGAATTTACACATGGTTTACTAACACACATTGAATTCCCTTCTATCTGGGGAGCTATAGCAATTTTTCCCCCTTATAATCCAGGAAATTCCTGATGATACACTGGTCTGCACAAGATACTGCCAAGGAATAAGGTGCCAGGCCTCTAACAGACCTAAGATGGCTAGGTGACAAAGCTCTGCACTGCTGCCATCCCACGACAGTGGCCTCTAAAATATTTTTAAAGGAATTAAAGACCACCTCATGAATCCAGAATGAGCTGGATTATATGGAATGTAAAGTGATGATCTGAGTTAACTGCATATAGTCAATGTGTGATCAATGTTAAAAACCTTCAATGTGTGAAAGAACACACAAAATCCACTGAGACCATTCTGCCAAAGACATAACAGCTCAGCCCCCAATTCACTGGGGAAAGCCATTTGATAAAAATGAAAACCTTTTAGGACTCTGACCGCTAATGGTGTATAAGTGCTACTTCAAAATACAGATCTTCATATTGCTGCGTTGAGATTGTGGAGCATTGGCAGTGTGTGTATTTGTGCACACACCTAGGCTATAACTGTTTGTGGGTGCACATTAAATATTGGCCCAGAGTGTTCAAAATATGCAGATGCAGAGACAAACTGATTTAAAACAACAAAATATAAGGAGCACTGTCACCATAATGGGTGAGCTCCTCAGCTGAGGTAGGTCAGTACATCTCCACTGAAGTCAATAGAGTAATCTGCCCCTCGAAGAATGCCCTACACTTCTATTTAAGCCTACTCTTGCTAACCACCACCTAAGACCATGATTCCCAAACAAAACACTGTTTACAGAACATCGTTAAAGGTGACCAAAGGATTTTTTTTTTTAAACTCGGCGTATGTTCTTTTTTTGCTTCTTTATGATGAAGTGGTGTTTTTTTCCTCCTGCTTATTTTATCTCAGAAATTTTATGGAATGTCAACTCTGCTCTCCTTTCAGTTTTGCTGAAGAATTTGTTGTGGGTCTCAGAGCTTGTTTACTGTAAGCTCCCACACCTTAATTGAAGGTTTAAGGATGCTGGATCTTTAAGGAAGGCTTCCTTTAGCTAAAATGTTAGGCATGGAAGTTAAATGGGGGTTAACAGATAAAACAGAGTGAGATGAGATGGGTGAGGGAATATCTTTTATTGATATTACCTCATCCACACCTTGCCTCTCTAATACCCGGGGACCCACATGGCTACAATCACACTGCATAAAACAGTTTTAAGTAATCTGACTAAAAATCCCTTTCTCCTCTCAGTTATTTGACTTTCATTTCATGACTCATCACATCATCATTTCACTAGTTCTCAAGTTATCAATCTCCCAGCCTATGCAGATGAGAGTGAGCAATGAAGGATTGTGGAGCATTGGGGAATTAGCTAGAGCCCTCACTTTTTCATTTTTGGATACTTGTGAAGGTTGTTTTTAGGCACAGATTTTTGTAAAGAAAGTGAGTGAGTGGTTTGTGTGGGTTAGTTGGACTTCACCTAAACACAACTTCAACTTAACTCCCTGACAGAAAGTGAGTTTGAAAAGATTTTTCCTGTCTTTTCAATGAGTGCCAAAATTTTAAGTCGGTTTGTCAATAAGGTCTGACAGAGAGGAGTCCTGTTCAGACACATCTGTCTCCAAGTCTCCTCTCCATGCCCACCCCAGGTACCCTCTTCCCCCTTGTATATCTATGCCCTCTTACCCCCTGAATTTGCTTTCAACCTCTCACAGCCTCCACCCATTCTGAGACCAAGGAGCACAGCTCCATGACACCCCTTTAAGCCCCTACAATTCCAAATCTGTATTCCCCCAATCTAACCCCATTTTCATAAGTCCCTCAGGTGGTTCCATTTACCCCAATCCCCTATATCTTCCCCACCACCAATGCATTTCACCGTTCTCCTACCCCTCACCCCACTCTCCATGCCCTCTCACCTCTAGCAACACAACTTAGAGTCAGACAGAAGTTAGTTTATGTTTATAGGATTTCAAATTAACTGCATTTCTTTAACGCTAGAAATATACACATGAAAAGTACCCAAGAACAGGTGGTTTAGATGTGCAAGCCTTCTAGCACAGAACAGCAAGAATTTAATTTACCCTACAAACTTCCCTCCATTAAACAGGAACAGCACAGATCCTCTCACCTTCTCATCCATCATGTCGGGATGTTCAGTGAGCCAGACACAGAGGCATTGAAATGCTGCAACGATCATGGAGTGAAGATCTCTAGAGTGGAGTGGAGCTGGACGGCTGCACTGGTACACAATGTAACTGCATACTGAACTGACAGCTCGCTTTCTGTCAGCTGAATCAACAATCACCTTCACCTAAGTAAAGCAAGCAGTGGAGACACTATCAGCTGAGAATTTCTTCAGGAACTCTTTCAGAAAAGAGAAAACTTGTTTTAGTGCTTCTAAATGCTAAGAAATACAAAACAGTTGAGCGCCGCTCTCTAATATACAGGAAAGCACTGTGAGTAAGACACGTTTAATGTAATGCTGATGTGCAATGGAACACCAAAGTCACAGTGAAGAGATTGTGCACGAATCCTACCGCAGTATGTACTGGTTTACATCTAAAGAACTGAGGACACCAGCTGGTTTACTAGTGGACTTGCTGCAAGATGGATTTCTGCTTAGCTTCCTTATTTTGGAACTTACGGGTTGTCACCTCTCTCATGCAGGTAATTGGACCTATCCACTTGTCTGGGTTTTGGCATCACTAACCTCTGACAACTCTCTTTTGTGTGACTTCACTCCAAAATGGAACTTTCTGCTCTCAGCCTTCAGTTAACATCGCAGCTTTCTCGCAGGAAAAGAGGAAGTGAAAGGAAAGCAGTCTGTGGAGCAGATCCTTTCAGCAGTAATTACTTTGCTTCTTTCGCCAGGCCCCTCTCTGACTAATTAGTGGGAAACTCCCCAACATATAAATGGGAAGGAACTTCTGGCCTGGTAGGACAACCATAGAGCCAGAGTCCAACATCTTGGAAGCTAGCGAACAGTACCACAAACTAGGGGGCAAAGGTTGGCTTGATACAGAGTTAAAGATGAAAAACTGTCCTTCTGTCTTCCCTCCTCCCAAATTGGATTGCTCTAGCCATACAGCTAACACTGATGCAATCAGCCCACTTGCATTTCCCTGCTCCCTATAATTTAGCCACACCTTAGAAACTTCTCATGTAACAAGGCAGTCCCCGGTGCCTAGAAGAGGGAGCTACAATTCCTGGCCTCAGACAGTACTTTGCCTGCTAGTGTATACATCTACATCATGCCTATTTAGAAAAGCTGGACAAGCACAAGTCCATGGGGCCGGATGCACTGCATCCAAGGGTGCTAAAGGAGTTGGTGGATGTGATTGCAGAGCCATTGGCCATTATCTTTGAAAACTCATGGCAATTGGGGAGGTCCCAGATGACTGGAAAAAGGCTAATGTAGTGCCCATCTTTAAAAAAGGGAAGGAGGAGGATCCGGGGAACTACAGGCCAGTCAGCCTCACCTCAGTCCCTGGAAAACTCAAGAAGCAGGTCCTCAAGGAATCAATTCTGAAGCACTTGGAGAGGAAAGTGATCAGGAACAGTCAGCATGGATTCACCAAGGGCAAGTCATGCCTGACTAACTTAATTGCCTTCTATGATGAGATAACTCTATGATGGCTCTGTGAGTGAGGGGAAAGCAGTGGACATGTTATTCCTTGACTTTAGCAAAGCTTTTGATATGTATTCTTGCCAGCAAGTTAAAGAAGTATGGGGCTGGATGAATGGACTATAAGGTGGATAGAAAGCTGGCTAGATCATCGGGCTCAACAGGTAGATCAATGCCTCCATGTCTAGATGGCAGCTGGTATCAAGCGGAGTGCCCCAAGGGTTGGTCCTGGGGCCAGTTTTGTTTAGTATCTTCATTAATGATTGGGAGGATGGCGTGGACTGCACCCTCAGCAAGTTTGCAGATGACACTAAACTGGGAGGAGTGGTAGATACGCTGGAGGGTTGGGGTAGGATACAGAGGGACCTAGACAAATTAGAGGATTGGGCCAAAAGAAATCTGATGAGGTTCAACAAGGACAAGTGCAGAGTCCTGCACTTAGGACGGAAGAATCTCATGCACTGCTACAGACTGGGGACCGAGTGGCTAGGCAGCAGTTCTGCAGAAAAGGACCTAGGGGTTACAGTGGATGAGAAGCTTGATATGAGTCAACAGTGTGCCCTTGTTGCTAAGAAGGCTAACGGCATTTTGGGCTGTATAAGCAGAGGCATTGCCAGCACATCGAGGGATGTGATCATTCCCCTCTATTCGGCATTGGGGAGGCCTCATCTGGAGTGCTGTGTCCAGTTTTGGGCCCCACACTACAAGAAGGATGTGGAAAAATTGGGAAGAGTCCAGGCGAGGGCAACAAAAATGATTAGGGGGCTGGAGCATATGATTTATGAGGAGAGGCTGAGGGAACTGGGATTATTTAGTCTGCAGGAGAGAAGAATGAGGAGGGATTTGATAGCTGCTCTCAAGTACCTGAAAGGGGGTTCCAAAGAGGATGGCTCTAGACCAGGGATAGGCAATCTATGGCATGCGAGCTGATTTTCAGTGGCACTCACACTGCGTGGGTCCTGGCCACCGGTTCAGGAGGCTCTGCATTTTAATTTAATTTTAAATGAAGCTTCTTAAACATGTTAAAAACCTTATTTACTTTACATACAACAATAGTTTAGTTATATATTATAGACTTCTAGAAAGATCTTCTAAAAACGTTAAAATGTATTACTGGCACATGAAACCTTAAATTAGCATGAATAAATGAAGACTCGGCACACCACTTCTGAAAGGATGCTGACCCCTGATCTAGACTGTTCTCAGTGGTAGCAGATGACAGTACAAGGAGTAATGGTCTCAAGTTGCAGTGGGGGAGGTCTAGGTTGGATATTAGGAAAAACTTTTTCACTAGGAGGGTGGTGAAGCACTAGAATGGGTTACCTAGGAAGGTGTTAGAATCTCCTTTCTTGGAGGTTTTTAAGGTCAGGCTTGACAAAGCCCTGCGTGGGATGATTTAGTTGGGAATTGCTCCTGCTTTGAGCAGAGGGTTGGACTAGATGACCTCCTGAGGTCCCTTCCAACCCTGATATTCTATGCCTCTGTTGGTGGGGGGGGGACAGCTCTGAGCCCAGAGACAGGCAGCCTTTCCTACATCCCAGAGCTGGATGTCACACAGTGGGGCTGCTGTTAGAGACTGTCACACCTTCAACTTGCGTGTCATTGAAGACTTTCAATTCTCCAACTGTTCTGAAGGCTGGTCTCAGGCCAAATCATCTCCAGTGATTACAACAGACTTCCCAATGGCACTCTGATGGTTATTCCCATGTTGAATTTGGATTCTCACATCGGCTGGTATTTTTATTTATTTACTGAGTACCAAACAGTGTTAGTGATGTCCAAGACACAAGTTGGGGCAGATCCTAGCCAAAGAGCTTATGTCATTTATTATGCAAGGACTTAATTGATATTATGTACGTGGGGACGTCTGGATGGAGGTCACTAGCTGACTACAGAAGGCAACAGTGGCACCAGAACAGGAAGAAAAATGGCTGCTCTGTGGGAAGGAGACCTCAGGCAGTACATAGTGCTCCACCCTCACCCAGTCCATCAAGGTCAAGAACCAGTATGCTGTACTGGCAACAGGAGGAGATGATCAGACCTCATGGATGAGGAAGAGAAGCCATCTCCCCCAAGGCTGGGAGGCTCAGGGCCACCACCCCTAAGAGGAGACAGCATAGGGTGGGGGTGATGGTGATTCCCCCCACCCCCTTCGGAAGGGGATGGAAGCATCTATCTACCAACCTGACTTGCCATCCCAGGAAGTTGCTGCCTGCCTAAAGCCTGTATCCAAGACATTACAGAAAGATTGCCAAGGCTCATCTGTCTCTCTACTGCTCTCTTATTAGTGGGCACTAATAATAATGCCAGATGTAACCCTGAGCAGATCTGTAGTGACTACAGGGCTCTTGGAGCCAGGGTGAAGGAATCATGGGTGTATGTGGTATTATCATCCATCCTCACGGGTAAGGGCCCAGGCAGGGGCAGATGCATTCTGGAGATGAACACGTGCCTGCACAGATAGCATTGACAGGAGAGCTTTGGCGTCTGTCAAGGTTCCTCCCCCACTCTGAACTTTAGGGTATAGCTGTGGGGACCTGCATAAACACCTCTAAGCTTAACTACCAGCTTAGATCTGGTCTCGCTGCCACCATCCAGATTTCTGAGTACCTGGAACATTCTCTTTCCCCTCAAAACCTTCCCCTCCCTGGGAGAGACTTCTTCACCAAGTTCCTGGTGAACACTGATCCCACCCCTTGGATCTTAACACAAGGAGAATTTAACCATCCCCCCTCCTTTCCCTCACCAATTCCTGGTGAGTCCAGATCCAATCCCCTTGGATCTTAAAACAAGGAAAAATCGATCAGGTTCTTAAAAAGAATGCTTTTAATTAAAGAAAGAAAGGTAAAAATCATCTCTGTAAAGTCAGGATGGAAAATAACTTTACAGGGTAATTAGATTCATAGAGCCCAGAGAAACCCCCTCTAGACTTAGGTTCAAAATTACAGCAAACAGAGGTAAAATCCTCTCAGCAAAAAGGAACATTTACAAGTTGAGAAAACAAAAATTAAACTAACACGCCTTGCCTGGCTGTTACTTACAAGTTTGAAATATGAGAGACTGATTCAGAAAGATTTGGAGAGCCTGGATTGATGTCTGGTCCCATTTAGTCCCAAGAGCGAACTACCACCAAAAAAAAAAAAAAAAAAAAAGCACAAACAAAAGCCTTCCCCCTCACCAAGATTTGAAAGTATCTTGTCCCTTTATTGGTCCTTTGGGTCAGGTGTCAGCCACGTTTTCTGAGCTTTTTAACCCTTTACAGGTAAAAGGATTTTGGTGTTTCTGGCCATAGAATCATAGAGTATCAGGATTGGAAGGGACCTCAGGAGGTCATAGTTATGACAGCTTCCTTGACCATTAGATGAACATAATTTGTTGGGAAATAGTCAACATGGTTTTTGTAAAGGGAAATCATGCCTCACCAATCTACTAGAATTCTTTAAGGAGATCCAGTGGATATAGTGTATTTAGATTTTCAGAAAGCCTTTGACAAGGTCCCTCACCAAAGTCTCTTAAGCAAAATAAGCAGTCATGGGATAAGAGGGAAGGTTCTCTCATGGATTGGTAACTGGTTTAAAGATAAGAAACAAAGGGTAGGAATAAATGGTCAGTTTTCAGAATGGAGAGAGGTAAATAGTAGTGTGCCCCAGGGGTCTGTACTGGAACCAGTCCTATTTAACATATTCATAAACGATCGGTAAAAGTGAGGTGGCAAAATTTGCAGATACAAAACTACTGAAGATACTGAAGTCCCAGGCAGACTGTGAAGAGCTACAAAAGGATCTCACAAAACTGGGTGACTGGGCAACAAAATGGCAGATGAAATTTAATGTTGATAAATGCAAAGTAATGCACATTGGAAAACATAATCCTAACTATACATATACAGCGATGGGGTCTAAATTAGCTGTTATCACTCAAGAAAGAGATCTTGGAGTCATTGTGGATAGTTCTCTGAAATCATCCACTCAATGTGCAGCGGCAGTCAAAAAAGCAAACAGAATGTTGGGAATCATCAAGAAAGGGATAGATAATAAGACAGAAAATATCATATTGCCTCTATATAAATCCATGATACTGCCACACCTTGAATACTGCGTGCAGATGTGGTCGTCCCATCTCAAAAAAAGACATATTAGAATTGGAAAAGGTTCAGATAAGGGCAACAAAAATGATTAGGGGTATAGACCAGCTTCCTTATGAGGAGAGATTAATAAGACTGGGACTTTTCAGCTTGGAAAAGAGGCGCCTAAGTGGGGATATGATAGAGGTCTGTAAAATCATGAGTAGTATAGAGAAAGTAAATAAGGAAGTGTTATTTACTCCTTCTCATAATACAAGAACAAGGGGCCACCAAATGAAATTAATAGGTAGCAGGTTTAAAACAAACACAAGAAAGTATTTTTTCACACAAGGTACTGTCAACCTCTGGAACTCCTTGCCAGAGGGTGTTATGAAGGCCAATACAATAACTGGATTGAAAAGGGAGCTAGATAGATTCATGGAAGATAGGTCCATCAATGGCTTTTAGCCAGGATGGGCAGGAATGGTGTCCCTAGCCTCTGTTTGCCAGAAGCTGGGACTGGGTGACAGGGCATGGATCACTTGATGATAATAATCTCTCTGTTCATTCCCTTTGGGGCACCTGTCATTGGCCACCGTCAGAGGACAGGATACTGGGCTTGATGGACCTTTGGTCTGACCCAGTATGGCCGTTCTTATGACCATGGGATGCTGCTCCAGGATGGAGGACGGCTGGGAAAGATGGGGTCCACCTGCTCAAGAAGGGGAAAAGCATCTTTGCACACTGATTAGACAACCTGGTGAAGAGGGCTTTAAATTAGGTTAAAAGGGGCAAGTGACAATTGCCCAAAGGTAGGTATAAAAAAAGATGGCTTGACAGATAGCTGGAGTTTTTTTGGGGGTAGGGAAAATGGTAAATTACAATAGGGTCACAGGAGTAATAAAAAAAGAGAAATACAGTGGGAGGAAATCTGCTCAGCATCTGGACTGCTGCAGGGAATGCCAAAATCCAAGCTAGTGGATTGATCTAACTACTCAACTGGGAAGAGGGGAGAAGCAGCAAGCCCAATTAGCTTCAGACTGAGGAGCAGAAATACAAATTTCAAAAAGAAAGATACTATTTCCTTATTAAAAATATAATATGTATATTTTCAGTTTACAAGAATGACTGTTTTCAGGGCAGAAGGAAGGGGAAAAGCAGTATGTGGCCTTTACAGCAAGGATTTTTAAATGGGCTCATTGCCCTGGTAGATTTTCCAAGCAGTGAACTGCCCTGGAACTGCAGTGGTAGCCTTTTAAACCAAGGTTTCTCATTAAAAACCTGAATGTGTTATACAATTATCTAGTCCGCAAAATCATTCCAAGAATAGCAGCAAAACATGCTTCATATTTCAATCAACAAAACTCTTGTTTCTTTTTGTAGGACATCTTGTGGCTTGACAGAATCCCTGAATTATTTAAAACCAGAACAAGTGAAACTTCAGCTCTCACCTTTGCCAATCCAGAAAGAAGCTCTAATGCAGCTAGTGAGATACTCATGTCCTGTCTCCACTGTGAGTTGAGTCTTTGTGTTACCAGATGAATACTGCGAATCAGTAGTCCAGCCGCTGTATCTGTATTAAGAGCTAGGATATAATCCCAATACCACATCCCACAGGGAGGGAAAATAACTAAGCATTAGTAACAATAAGCAAAGCAATCTGTCAGGCACAGGCCAAAGCAGCCACAATAAGCACAGAAAACAAAATTACACAACACCTCAGAAGCTAGCAATTTAGTAAATTTCACATGGATTAATTAATTGGTTTATAACTCCAGCATGTTATATATCTAAATCAGACTAGCTTCTACTCTCAAAGCATACTCTCTTTCTGCATATGTACACATTTTACCAGATTTGCCATTTGAATGTAGTTAGAATAATTCATCTGAAAACACATTTTAGGTGTCCACTGCATGCTGCATAATACTAGCTACTACATTTAAATTGTGGAGCTGTGGAATGGCTAACAGCAGGTTTACTTTATACAGAAACTTTTTGCTATAGTGTTTCTAAGTTTCTGTAAGAGTTCATAGTTTGAGTACTTATAACTTCAACTAATTAAGACATTAATATGATGTGCAAATATTACATAGTGTTCTACTTAAAATACATATGCTGAAAATTACTATAGGATTTCATAAAGATTAGCTCCAGGCATTGAGAAAATTAATCCTGGGGAGAAAAAAAGATGCAACGGCACTACAATCATTTCCAAACATTTGATTTTTCTGCACCACAGGCTTGAAATTAAATGGTACGTTTTCAGTATCTGCTTTCTTTATAATTTCATATTTGAGGGTCATTTAGGTTCAATTTGTTAAGACTGGAGTAGGGGAAAAAACTGATTTCAGAAATGAAAGCTGTTGGGACTGGAGCACCCACCAAAAAAAAAAAAAAAATTAGTGGATGCTTAGCACCCACCGGCAGCCACCTCTTCCCCACCCAGCACCTCCCATCCCTCGCCAACCCTGCCAATCAACTCCTCCCCCTCTCTCTCAGTGCCTCCCACCCACCATGATCAGCTGTTCAACGGTGTGCAGGAGGCACTGGAGGGAGAGGGAGGAGCGAGAATGGGGTGCACTCAGGGGAGGGGGCTGAACTGGGCAGGAAGAGGCAGGGTGGGGCCTGGAGCAGGGGCAAGAAGAGGCGGGGCAGGGGTGGGGGCTTGGGAGAGGGATAGGGTGGGGGCAGGGGTGGGGCCTGGAGCAGAGTGGGGTTTGAGCACCCCTGGTGCCCAGAGGAAGCAGGTGCCTGTGACTAAGAGAGAGAGGAGAATTATGATGGAAAAAATGAATCTTCATTAAGAATACATATCACACATTTAAAAAAAACCAAAACAAAAAACAGGAATTCTTAGTAAGACATTCTTTGGAACACTAGTAACAGAACTCAAAGTATCAATTATAGTTAAAATTTGAAAATAGAGCATCCTGATTCTTTTGAACTTTCCTTAGAGGCTCCAGATGAAAAAACTGTGTTTATGAGCTTCCCAAATTATGTTTCTATTCTGAACACTATATTTTGTCTGTATAGGGTACAAGAATCCAATAAAATCAATGTTAACAGTGCTAAAAAGTCTTTGGCCAAAACATTATGAAAGTCAGTCTTTAGACTGTATCATAGTCACAGAATTCAGTAACGGATACATAGAAGAAAGGTCACTATGAACCCTACAAACAGATACTTTGCATAAGACATGCCAAAAGCACTTGTCTCAGTGCAAACTCATACCAATTAAAACATGCATATTAAAAACAAACCCATGTGCTGAAAAAGCAGCATTCAGATATCAAGTAAGCCATTTCCAGACAAACTGAATTCCTGCACAGATACAATTCAACAGCGGACATGAAACTTCGAGCATACATTGATTTCCCCTGCCATTGAAGTCAATGGAAATACTCATCTTCAATGGTGTAGGACCTGGCCCCTAGACTCTACATCTTTAGTAGACAGCATACTAAGGTGGTCTGTTCTCAGGTACATCTGGTTAACATTAATGATTTAATCAAAGACCGACAAATAGATACAAATGGGAATCCAGGCTTTCACTAAACTCAGCTGGATCACTGCATACTGATTTAGTACGGGGTGGATTTTATTATAAGGTCAAACAAACTCCAAACTATATCAAACTAAAGCAAAACAAAATTTTAACATATTATATATCAAGTGATCTGTGTAGCTGATGTCCTGTTTTAGAGGACTATAATTAATTTTCAAACCAGAATCCTTTTAACTATGATTTAAGAATGGCAGATCATCAACTTGCGTAAATTGTCACACCTGAACCAAAATCAATGGAACTATGGCAATTTAAACTACCTGACGATCTGCCCCAGTATCAGCTGCAAATTGTAAGAGGCTCAAAAACTACATTACAAAGATAAGCAGTTTATTAACTTCTTTCCCATTTTTCATAAGCTTTCAAGCTCACTCTACTATTATAAGAATACTAACAAAATACCTTATAACAGGACTGAAAGCTAATAGATAAATACAAATAGGAGCAAAATTTAGCAGTTAACGCCAGATCCAAAGGGCTACCCACAATACCCATCACCTCTGGTTGAAAATATCCTTCATACATCTAAAGGTCTCAGTAAGTCAAACACAACCTGGAAAGGAGTTTTGTAAAATTGGGATATAATGGCAATTTAAAAAAAAATAAAAAAAGCTTCACTCCTTACCGTAATCTCTTAGAAGTGCTTGTGCTGGTCTCTCACTATCTGGAGTTGTGGGCTCTGTGCTTCCTCCACTTGCTGTACTAATGCCACTGTTAGTGCGACGGTGGTTTTTCAAAAGGTTATTTTCGCCACCATTCTGTAAATTGAAATCAGCATGAATGAGGGACAAGACTGTATAGGTTAGTGGTTCTGCATATCTGAAAACAATCTTAGAAGATGTACTTAGAAGAATAAAAAGGCAAAACCTAATGGAATCAGCTTAGATATCTTGGAAAAAGTAGGTATAATACAGTAATATGTTTTTCTAAAAAAGTTCATCTTTAACACAAAAAAAACTCACCATTTCCATCTGACAGCCAATGGCTTCTAAAAGTGCTGAGTCTTGAACAATATTTAACATCGCTCCTGCAACATTAAAACACAAGAGGTGAACTGCTTACAGTTCAAATGTGTGAAAAGCAGTGTGTGTGCTGCTTAAATCTATAAAAATGTGTCAGTGCTCACTTTTATAAAAGATCTGTTTAAGGGTTTATGATAGCCACAAGAATTTGCTTCAGACTCTGAAATTCAACACAGAGGGTGATAGACTAGCTCAGATTTTGCTATACATTATTTTAAATTCACTTGGCTTGACAAAAGTTCCTTATGCTCCTCTCAACTCGGAAAGGCCTTTGTTTTTTAATAAAGCTTTTTTTTTGTTTTTAAATCTTAACTCCTTCTTCATTAAAAACTCCCTGAACTCAACTCCGAAAAAGCTGTCCACTCTCTGCAAGCATAGAAAGTATGGAGATGGGATTTTTTTTAATGCACTGCACACACTACCTTTACAAGGACAAGGCATCAGACACTGATTTAAAAGGAGCTGGGCAGGGACCGACTTTGACTATGTGTATGTACAGCACCTAGTTCAATGGGTCCTGATCTTGACCCTATCCTCTAGGTGCTACAACAGTCCTAGTGACAGATAAATATAACTACATGTTCAGAGGGCTCAATGAACTAGCTGTGCGGACGCAGTATCTATGATTTCCCCATCTGTAAAATGGGGATAATACTTACTAAACATTACTGGGACAATTTTAGTTGTCTATCGGAATGCTTTCACAGTGAAAAGTGCAACGTAAGTGATTTCTTAAGCAAAAGAACTTAAGGCTGGAACTTTGTCTCTTTCCACTTGCATAGCAGCACATAATTGTTTAAGTCCTACATGATCCCTGGTAGTTTGCACAGTATTCTGTTGTATAATATTGAGAACTCAATCCTAGAGTTCAGGATTTTTCTTATAATCCAGCATAAAACAAAAAATAAATAAATACATTCAAATAACCTAGTATCATTTGAGTGTTGTTGGGGTCTGTTTCAGTTTGCAAAGCTCCTATTAGTATATTCACAAGCCTCAACTTCAAGGAAAGGAAGGTTACTGGTTTATCATATGATGATGAGCTGTCATCATTGCTGAATTTTCCTTCCAGGACAACCTGAAGAAAGAATAAATTTCCTTTAATATCAATTAGCATAGACATGGATTTGATAATCTCAGAGCACTTGCATCGTTATTTGATTGGTTTTACTATTAAGTAATTTAACTAACCCAAAATGAAAGTATTTGTCTCTCTGCAGCATTACCAACATCTGTGATGTACCATATTATTTCTTCTGTAAGTGAAGAGCTGGATACAAGAAAGTTAGTGCTAAATGGAGCAGTTAACTAGACAGCAAAATTGGCCTTGGTATAATTGCAGCATAACAAAGAAAGCAGAGTAAGTCAAACTCCATCGGAAGATGGAGGAACCTTGTGGATTTTTAAGATATTCAGACTTTGAATATCCTTAAACTAAACTGGCCTGACATCACACGTGAGCACAGTAATATCCTAACCTACACTTTTCTTCTCTCTCTCCACAAGTACATCCCTATTGCCATAATTTCTTACCCTGAGGATGGAGGTACATCCCTTGGGAACCTTTATGGAGGCTGTTCTTATATTAGCCAGAGGGAATGCTGGAAAGCAAGGTATACCATCTGCTTTCACTTCCCCTACAGCCTGATAAGAGTTGAGCTTGCTGCTTCAACAGCCCTAACAATCTGGAAGACCGACCAAACCTGTACCCTTTTGTGCAGAGGACAAACCACAGGACCATTGAGTCAGCACTGCAACGTCACGTGTAACATTCGTAGATTATTTCTGAAAAATGCTGACAAAAATAATCTCACAGAAATCAATCATGCTAATTCGTTACCTCAGATTTTATGGTCCCAAAATGATGAGGGAGAGGCAATAATGACAGCAAAATATTGATAGAGGATCTTCTCAGCTCTGTAGGGTTTACATAGGTTTTAAACTTTGAGAGCTCTCTGCCAATAAGAAAAAGCGTTAGAAAGTTAATCAATTTTTCACAGGAGTTTGGAATTAAATGTAATTCCATACAGATTAAATTTACAAGCACAAAAGATGCTTAACAAAAAGCACACAGTATAATATGGTATCTATTTCACTTTGGGTTTAGAAGCCTTACTTTGTGTTATCAATGATCGGACTTTGAATTCATATATGTCATTTTATTTTTTAACAGAAAGGTGTATCTGTAGCTCTGGCTTCAGCATAACAACCTAAGACTTTAGAATTCAACTTTAACAACCTCGGCTTTAAGAATTCGAGCTTTAGAGCCAGAAAGACCCTCAAGGCGAATCCTCCAACTGCAACATGAAACAGTTCAACAGCTTGATATACAATGCAGTAATGAACTAATAAGTTCCACAGAACCATGTGTGATGGAGCAAGGCCGGATGGCTATAGGAAAGTACTCAGGAACAGGTATGTTAGCCCCAGGCTAAGCAAATCCCTAGTACCATGGGAACCAAAATGGCAGTTGCTCCAGGATAATTAAGGCACCTGGGGCCAATTAAGAACTTTCTAGAAGGCACCAGAGAGAGCTACACTGATTGGAGCACCTGCAGCCAATCAGGACAGGCTAATCAGGGCACCTGGGGCCAATTAAGAACTTTCTAGAAGGCACCAGAGAGAGCTACATTGATTGGAGCACCTGCAGCCAATCAGGACAGGCTAATCAGGGCACCTGATATAAAAAGGGGAGCTCACCCCAGTCAGGGGTGGAGGAGCCAGAGGAAGGAAGTGTGTATGAGGAGCTGGGAGTCAGAGACACAAGGAACTAAGAACTGAGAGGGTATACTACTGGAGGATTGAGGAAACACCATACAATCAAGCAGTATCAGACACCAGGAGGATCCTATGGTGAGGATAAAGAAGGTGTTTGAAGAAGGCTATGGGGAAGTAGCCCAGGGAGCTGTAGCAGTCAAGCAGCGGTTACAAGTAGCACTATAGAGACTGCTGCAATTCCGGCCCTGGGCTGGAACCTGGAGTAGAGGGTGGGACCGGGTTCCCCCCAAGTCTTGCTACTCCTAAACAGACATAGGAGGAGTTGATCCAGACTGTGGGTTTCATCCAAGGGGAAGACCACTGAGGGGAGGAAAATCCGCCAATAAGCGCAGGACCTACTAGGGGAGAGAAGGAACTTTGCCACACATGGTAAGTGTTGTCATTTCATTTTCAGTGAGTTCAAATGAAGCTTATCTACCCCAAATAAGAACATACATGCTTCCATGGCTGGTTTTTAAATGCAGTTTGAAACCCATCCATTAAGCCCTTCCAGTCTCATGACCATTTCACACCTACCATCTTCAATAGCATGTCATCTCATACTAGTCCAATAGTCCTCTTAGTCCTGATAAAACATTCTAAGTATTTTATCAGGTGCCAACCCAGCAGCTGAGTGTATACTCTTTGGTACCCACGAGCTAGACAAGGATACAGCAGCAAATATTTCCTCTAAACCATTCACACGCTACATTTTAAACCAGGGATCGGCAACCTTTGGCATGCAGCCCGCCAGAGTAAGCCACCTGGCAGGCCGGGCGGGTTTGTTTATCTGCCGCATCCACAGGTTTGGCCGATCGCAGCTCCCACAGGCCGCAGTTCACTGCTCCAGGCCAACGGGGGCTGCAAGAAGCGGCATGGGACAAGGGATGTACTGGCCGCCGCTTCCCACAGCCCCCATTGGCCAGGAGTGGTGAACCGCGGCCAGTGGGAGCTATGATCAGCCAAACCCGCGGACACAGCAGGTAAACAAACCAGCCCAGCCTGCCAGGGGGCTTATCTTGGCAGGCCATGTGCCAAAGGTTGCCAATCCCTGGTTTAAACTAAGGTAACCAGTTGTGCATAGGCACACAGTCACACACAAGTTAGCTATATATGGTATTGCATCCATTGCATGAGACCTAGAAACAGGATCTCTTTTTACAAAGAGAAGACAAATTGCCTCTTCAATCAAACTGAAGGAAAAAAGAAGCATGTGACATAGTTTTAATCTGTACTTTCCTTGTCAGAATAAGGCTCTTTAGCCTCCACTCTAATCTAACATTGAAACCCAGTGTGATTGCGCATACAATCAAAACACAGGGGGCAATTGACATTTAACCTCTTACACTGAACTCCCAGAAGGAATAAACACTTCTGTGAGTAAATACACAGATATACACTATATTTCAAATATAGAGATTTGGTAAAAAGGGGTTTAAGCCCTTTGGCAAAGTCAAAGCCATGCTAAAACCTGGACCCAAACAAGGGAACCCATGATTGAGAATGTGCTCTTAGTCCTTTGGAGGGATAACTTGTGCTTCTGAATGGTAGTTTAGGAGCAATATGTACAGCAAGGAAATTCACTCCATTTTCCATTAAATGCCACCTCCTTTTTAGCAAAATGTGCTCTCTTCTTTACCCTGTACCACATACTCTCATAGAAGGTTAGGGTTGGAAGAGACCTCCCTGCTCAAAGCAGGACCAACTAAATCATCTCACCCAGGGCTTTGTCAAGCCGGGCCTTAAAAACCTTTTAAGGATGGAGATTCCACCATCTCCCTAGGTAACCCATTCCAGTGCTTCACCACCTTCCTAGTGAAATAGTTTTTCCTAATATCCAACCTAGACCTCCCCTACTGCATGAGACCATTGCTCTTTGTTCTGTCATCTGGCACCAATGAGAACAGCCAAGCTCCATCCTCTTTGGAACCTCCCTTCATGTAGTTGAAAGCTGCTATCAAATTCCCCCCTCACTCTTCTCTTCTGCAGACTAAATAAGCCCAGTTCCCTCAGTCTCTCCTCCTAAATAATGTGCCACAACTTCATCAGGTATCAGAGGGGTAGCCGTGTTAGTCTGGATCTGTAAAAGCAGCAAAGAATCCTGTGGCACCTTATAGACTGTTAGTTCAAAATCCTGAACTCTAGGATTGAGTTCTCAATATTATACAACAGAATACTGTGCAAACTACCAGGGATCATGTAGGACTTAAACAATTATGTGCTGCTATGCAAGTGGAAAGAGACAAAGTTCCAGCCTTAAGTTCTTTTGCTTAAGAAATCACTTACGTTGCACTTTTCACTGTGAAAGCATTCCGATAGACAGCTAAAACTGTTAGTCTATAAGGTGCCACAGGATTCTTTGCTGGTTTAACGTCATCAGATTTCTTTTGGCCCAATCCTCCAATTTGTTTAGGTCACTCTGGACCCTATCCCTACCCTCCAGTGCATCTACTTCTCCTCCCAGCTTAGCGTCATCCACAAACTTGCTGAAGGTGCAATCCATCCCATCATCCAGATCATTAATGAAGATGTTGAACAAAAAGGGCCCCAGGACTGACCCCTGGGGCACTCCGCTTGACACTGGCTGCCAACTAGACATTGAGCCGTTGATCACTACCCATTGAGCCCGACAATCTAGCCCGCTTTCTATCCACCTTATAGTCCATTCATCTGATCCATACTTCTTTAACTTGCTGGAAAGAATACTGTGGGAGACCGTATTAAAAGTTTTGCTAAACTCAAGGCATATCATGTTCACTGCTTTCCCCATATCCACAGAGCCAGTTCTCATCATAGAAGGCAATCAGGTTGGTCAGGCATGACTTGCCCTTGGTGAATCCATGTTGACTGTTCTGATCATCTTCCTCTCTTCCAAGTGCTTCAAAATGGATTCCCTGAGGACCCGCTCCATGATTTTTCCAAGGACTGAGGTGAGGCTGACTGATCTGTAGTTCCCTGGATTCTCCTTCCTTCCCTTTTTTAAAGATGGGCACTATTTTTGCCTTTTTCCAGTCATCCAGGACATCCCCTGATTGCCACAAGTTTTCAAAGATAATGGCCAATGGCTCTGCAATCATATCAGTCAACTCCCTCAGATGCATTGCGTTTGACCCCATGGACTTGTGCATGTCTAGCTTTTCTAAATAATCCTTAACCTGTTCTTTCACCATTGAAGGCTACTCACCTCCTCCCCACACTGTGCTGCCCAGTACAGGAGTCTGGAAGCTGACCTTGTCTGTGAAGACTGAGGCCAAAAAAAACCAAAAAAACAAACAAAAAAAACACAGAGTACTTCAACTTTTTCCAGATCATCTGTCACTAGGTTGCCCCCCGCCCATTCAGTAAGGGTCCCACACTTTCCCTGACCACCTTCTTGTTGCTAACATACCCGCAGAAACCCTTCTTGCTAGCTGCAACTTGCTAGCTGCAACTCCAATTGTGCCTTCCTGATTACATCCCTGCATACTCTAGCAATATTTTTATACTGCTCCCTAGTCATCTGTCCAAGTTTCCACTTCTTGTAAGTTTCCTTTTTGTGTTTAATCTCACCGAAGATTTGTTAAGACAAGATGGTTGCCTACCATATTTGCTATTCTTTCTGCACATAAGGATGGTTTGTTTCTGCACTCTCAATAAGGCTTCTTTAAAATACAGCCAGCTCTCCTGGATTCCTTTCCCCCTCATATTAGCCTCCTAGGGGATCCTGCCCATCAGTTCCCTGAGAGAGTTGAAGTCTGCTTTTCTGAAATCCAGGGTCTGTATTCTGCTGCTCTCCTTTCTTCCTTTTGTCAGGATCCTGAACTCGACCATCTCATGATCACTGCTGCCCAGGTTGCCACCCACGTCTACTTCCCCTACCAATTCTTCCCTGTTTGTGAGCAGCAGGTCAAGAGGAGCACGGACCCTAGTTGGTTACTCCAGCACTTGCACCAGGAAGTTGTCCCCAACACTCTCCAAAAACTTCCTGGATTGTCTGTGCACTGCTGTATTGCTCTCCCAGCAGCTGTCATGGTGATTGAAGTCCGCATGAAAACCAGTGCCTGTGATCTGGAAACTTATGTTAGTTGTCTGAAGAAAGCCTCATCTACCTCAGTCTCCTGGTCTGGTAGTCTACAGCAGATGCCCACCACAACATCACCCTTGTTTCTCTTGCCTCTAAACTTAACCCAAAGACGCTCAACAGGCTTTTCTCCAGTATCATACTGGAGCGCTGAGCAATCCTACTGCTCTCTTACTTACAGAGCAGTAGGATTGCTCTGAGCTCTGCTATGAGATCTGCTGCACAATAGGTCTAAACATGTATGACTTGCCCCTATCCTTGTCATGGTTCAGTTCACGCACATGGGTTGAAATCTTGGCCCCACTGAAGTCAATGGAAGTTTTACCATTGACTTCAACAAGGCCAGGATTACACCATGGGTATTTGGCAAGTGAATTGATGTATCAGGTATCATTCAGAGACAGAGCACCCTGAAAACAGGAACGGCACTGTCACAAACTACTAAACTTATTACTTGTGAAACCAACAGTACCATCAATGATGTTAAGGTAGCTCTTCGCATGCATACTGCACCAGATAGAAATTGCCTAGGAAAATATCTTTAGATTAACTTTTTTTCCAGTAGCAAATACCAGGTAAATTCTCCTGCTCAGAGTTAAGACCTTTTCCAGGCCAAAAGGAACAGCAGCTCAAAATTTCACAAGGGACAGATTTACATAATAGTTCTTTTACATGACTTCAGGATAACAGCAATATTAATTAATATCTAAGAAATATAGTGTAGAAAGCCTGCACTGAATAAAATGAAAGATTATTAACTATTTGTCAACATGTCAGACGTATAGCCTCCTGGACATAAGGCTCAAGTAAAGTTTTATGATGATCTTTACCATATTCAAATCAAGTTTATTTTTTATATACCAAAACAAAAAAACCCTAAGTGGCAGCATTATTCTCAAAATTAAGAAATTAATTCACAGGAATAATACAAATGTAAAATAGAAGAAAAATTCCATTGTGCATCAAATCTTTAAGAATAAATAGGTTATAAGGGCATTTGGAGCTAGGCTGGGCTTTTCCATTTCTTCATCTCTCCTTTTTGCTGCATATTTTTTTTTTAAAGAGACAAGTATATAATCAACGCAGTTTATGTACACTGCCTCTTAAAATGTAATTTTAATTGTTAACAGTAACAATTATGTAGATATATATTTGAGAATCTTAAAAAAATCGAAGTATTATTTAAAAATCATTAACAGAGAGATGCATTGCTTACATAAAAAAGGCATTGATCGTCGGTCATCTCAGGGAAGTTATCCTTGACATGTAGGACTGAAAACATTTATTCATCAAGCTCATAGTCAGTATCATCTCTATCCAGGGTACCACTGACGGACACGTTATCACACTAATCCTCATCCGTGCCACATCTGCACAGCTCCATACAAAGCAAGCTGCTGGTCAAACATTTGCAGGGTGGTGAGCACCTCATCTTTGCACACAAGCATTTCATTAGCTGAAGGATTGGTACAGGAGCATATAGCATTTCACATGTGACTGGTGTGATCAATCCATCCACCAAGACCCATCCATGCCTGATAGCGACGGATAGATTTGGATGCACTCAATTGCTTGATAATGTGACCTCTTCATGGCAGGTATAAATGCACTCTTTGTTGGTGGCAATTTTTCTCTGTTTATCTGCTTCTTGGAAAACCATCCACCAATGTAGCTCTGCAAATGCTGAGCTGGTCTTCAAATGGTAAACTCGGCATACGAACACCTCTAGTGCATTTGTTACCTCACTAGTTTTATTAGTTACGTCCAAAACAGATTGCGAAGAGTTACAAAGGGATCTCACAAAACTGAGTGACTGGACAACAAAACGGCAGATGAAATGCAGTATTAATAAATGCAAAGTAATGCATATTGGAAAACAATCCCAACTCTACATATAAAATGATGGGGTCTAACTTAGCTTTTACCAATCAAAAAAAAGATCTCAGAGTCATTGTGGATAGTTCTCTGAAAACATCCACTCACTCTGCAGTAGCAGTCAAAAAAGCAAATAGAATGTCAGGAACCATTAGGAAATAGATAGACTATATAAATCCATGGTATGCCCACATCTGAATACTTCATGCAATTCTGGTCATCCCATCTCACAAATATTAGAATTGGAAAAGGTACAGAGAAGGACAACAATGATTAAGGGTATGGAGCAGCTTTTCTATGAGGACAGATTAAAAATATTGACTGTTCAGCTTGGAAAAGAGACAACTAAGGGGAGACATGATAGATGTCTATAAAATTGTGATTGGTGTAGAGAATGTGAATAAGGATATGTTATTTACTCCTTCACATAACAAAAGAACCAGGGGTCACCCAATGAAATTAATAGGCAGGAGGTTTAAAACTAACAAAAGGAAGTACTTCTTCACATAACACACAGTAAACCTGTGGAACTCTTTGCCAGAGGATATTGTGAAGGCCAAAACAATCATGAGGTTCAGAAAAGAACTAGATATGTTCATAGAGGATAGATCCATCAATGGCTATTAATAGGGCCCTCCCAAATTCACGGCTATGAAAAACACGTCACAGACCATGAAATCTCATCTCCCCCCATGAAATCTGGGTCTTTTGTGTGCTTTTACCCTATACTATACAGATTTCACAGTCCAGACTAGCGTTTCTCAAATTGGGGGTCCTGACCCATAGGGAGTTGCAGAGAGGTCGCAAAGTTATTTTAGGGTGGGGGGTGGGGGGATGCGGTATTGCCATCCTTACTTCTGCACTGTCTTCAGAGCTGGGTGGCTGGAGAGTGGCGGCTGTTGGCCGGGCATCCAGCTCTGAAGGCAGCACCCCACCAGCACCAGTGCAGAAGTAAGGGTGGCAATACCATACCATGTCACCCTTACTTCTGCGCTGCTGCCTTCAGAGCTGGGCGGCCAGAGAGTGATGACTGCTGACTAAGGACCCAGCTCTGCAGGCAGCAGCACAGAAGTAAGGGTGGAAGTATCACACCAGGCCATCTTTACTTCTGTGCTGCTGCTGGCGGCAGCTCTGCCTTCAGAGCTGGGCTCCCAGACAGCTGCCACCACACTCCAGCTGCCCAGCTCTGAAGGCAGCACCACTGCCAGCAGCAGCGCAGAAGTAAGGGTAACAGTACCACAACGTCCCCTACAATAACCTTGCAAACCCCCAATAAACTCCTTTTTGGGTCAGGATCTCTACAATTACAACACCATGAAATTTCAGATTTAAATAGCTGAAATCATGACATTTATAGTTTTTAAAATCCTATGACTGTGAAATTGACCAAAATGGATAGTGAATTTGGTAGGAGCCTAGCTATTAACCAAGGTGGTCAGGAATGCAACTCCGTGCTCTGGGTGTCCCTAGCCTCTGATTGCCTGAAGCTGGAAGTGGAGAACAGGGAATGGATCACTTGATTTCCTTTTCTGTTCATTCCTTCTGGAGCACCTGGCATTGGCCAATGTCAGAAGACAGGATACCAGGCTAGATGGATCATTGGTCTGACCTAGTATGGCCGTTCTTATGTTCTTAGTGGGAAAAGTCTCAGCCATCCTATGCACCTTCAGAGTGAGAGAGTGTATTTGGAGGCTGAATCAAATGCCTTCCAGTAAGATATTTTGATTTTTTCCAGTCAATCTTTCAGTAGTGTCACATCCTGAAAGGGCGCAGTAACCCAGCAGTGTGGCAGCTTTTAATGGTCTGACCAATAGGAGTATCTCTGAGGGATATACAGTGATCTGTTCCCCAGCATCGGGGTTAAAACAATGTTGAAGAAGGCTCATACTTTCCCAAAGTCTCACACATATCAACATCACACAGATCTAGACACAACCAGGAGACTAGCAAAATAATGACCTGTCTGCAGTTAGCTCTGTAATAGTCCCTGCCATCTTCACTCTGATTTTCTTCTTTGCATTCAAGCACAACTTTAGGCTGTTTTTCTTGATTGTAGCCCACGATAATTCTTTGGATTTTGAAGGCTTCATACAAGTCATGACCCAAAGTATCCATTCAACTGACATTTTTAGCTATCTCATCACTGAAGACTACTTTCATCAAAATATTAATGAGCTCCTGTCTGTCATATGTGAATGGGTTGCCAGTCCGAGCAAGCTCAACGGTAGCTTTAAAATTGCCCCTTTTTGGCATTTGACAGCACCTAATGAGTCTAGCCGGTGCTTGGTTATTTCTGGGGAAGTCACTCAAAATCTGGGGTTGGGGTGCAACAGTAAGTGATGTAGTTCTGAGGTTGCCAGGAAAAACTGGGAAAGGCCATTTGGAAGCTGTGTTATGCCCACAACTCCCCTTTCCTCCCAAAAAACTTTTAATGCCTGTTTTCCACGTTTCCATATTTTATGGCTTCGCCTGAACCAAGCACACAGAAAGGAGCTAGTGATCTTTTAACAACCCAATTTCCTTTTCAAAATTCCTCCCCGTTGTCAGGGTCAGACTTTTCTAAACCTCTTATTTCAGCGAAGCCCCAGGCAACCATTGCAGAATAGTTGGCAAAAAATATTTCAAAGTCTTCCAGTGCTGCAAAGTGCAAATTCCAATTAGTAGTCCTGACAGATCAAATAAAGGGTAGCAAAGACTCAATCATGTTCATATATTGCTGCACTATCTCAAAAGTTGGCTGATTCGTCGATTCAACCTCACTGAATTGCTTGATCCATTCTGCAGTATTGCAGCTCCCCATCATGTGGCAATAGGTCATTAAGAGCAGAACGTACACTGGATGTGTGGAACTGGTCTTGCAAATCCTGTGCCCCTTCGAAAAGGACTTCAAACACATTCATCTGTTTTTCAAAGACAACATCTAGGTATCACTTTTAAAGGGCAACAAGTGTTCAGGTGTGTGCTTCTATACAACAAAAGAAGCAGGTGTTCTTTTTGCAATGCATGCCCTGGGACCTAATATAAGGTGAGTCTTGCCGACAGCTGGCCATTGTCCCAGCATCTTCAACTTTTTCTTGATGTACTTTTTCTCTAACCTTACCAAATTCAGTTTATGAGTGCACTTCTTATAGTAAGGTGCCATTGAGCTTAACCAACTCCCCTATTGGGGTATTTTCCAAAGATTTAGCTACTAGTCAGTACTCTGTCTCCCCATTGATGCCTGAAAATTATCAAGACCAAAAGTAAAAAACAAGGATTTTGTAATAAGTTATTTTGATTATAATTCATTGTGTTATGTTATGTATGTTATATAACTATGTGCATACCAATTATAGATGGATTCAAGTAATTTCTGGCTGGATGCAGACATCTTAACCAGAGTCTCATTACAACTCTTTTGGTATAATAAAGCAAGCTGATAATCAATACGACCGAATCACTTTTTTTGCCTATCATGGCAAATCAACGTGAAGTGCTCCTTCCATTTATAGTCATCCGTAACATTCAAAAAATTAATCAGGGATCATGTTCTGAGCATTGCCTGATAACAAAGCCTTGGCAATTGAGGGCCACAATTTAACGTTGTGAGGAGTGCATGTCTGACATGTCTGTGTTAAAGAATAATTTTTAAAAGTTGATTTTTAAACATGTTCTTGAATACATATCTACATAATTATTCTAGGTTTGTCACATTCAGTAGCATTGTGTTAGCAGCTTCCTCCACCCACGAAGATATTATGATTCAGTAGATTTTTATCAATCAAAATGACAACTCCCTTACTTTTCTATCATTAAACTTGCCCACAGAATTAAACATGCTCCCAAGCAGAGGTTTGCTGGATTCTCATGGGCACCCCAGAGACAAGAACATTATATTCTTTGGAAAGGTAACATGCCATTATTGGGTCAAAACCCCAATAACAATTAGTTAAAGCTAGGCTTGGAGGGATTCGATTTTTAATTGGTAAGTGTTGATTTCACTGTGCACACACAAACAGACAATAAATATTTCCAGCAATATTAATCAAAATGTACAGCTAGGAAAAGAAAGAAAAATACTGTTTGACAAGTTATTAAAGTTGATTTAAGGATATTTACTTTGTATATTTTGACATGTGATGTTGGCAATTTGGGTTTTAACTTTTATAAAGCTTGAACATTTTGAATCTCAACATACAGAATCAATTAAATAATTATTGTCTGACTCCCTTACTGGCTGAGCTGCCCATAATTTCCCAGAAATGCAAAAACTTAAATAATTAAAAATAAAAAATGCTTTAAAATAAATATTATTATCCATCAAAATTATATACATATAAAAAAAATCAAATCCGCCAAGCCTTGTTAAAGGTAAGGAAATGCAAGAGCCTGTATGCACTATGATTATCATTATAAAGCCAGAGTTATTACCAAGCACTAATGTTGCTGTTTAACATATATTTACTGGGTCAATGACCCTCAGGGTACAGTTTAGAATGCACTAATGAAAACTATTCACAAGTAACATGTCACAATTTTTCTTTTGACATCTACATGGGGGGAAAAAAAAAAGAAAAAAAAAAGTATTTTACCTGTCAGGTAAAATTGTTTCAAGGGCAGAAATGAAGTAAGGAACCACAACATCAATCCCTTTCAGGTCGCAGCAGAACAACGGAGGAGAGTTTAGAATAATGCTGGCCAGCACTGGGTGGCAAATGAAATCTGCTATCTGCAAACCCTGAATTAAAAGCATGTAAAATCTGAAAGAGAGAGTCAGGATTAAATGGTTTATACAACAAGAGCCTTTGCATTAGCAGTTAGACTGGTCATTAGTCAATAACTATTTTTAACCTTTTAAATTAAAATTCAGACCAAAATGTTTCATTAAGCAGGAGCCTACAGTTATGCTCCTGAATCCATATGCACCTAAGGGTGGAATTTTTAAATGCTCCTAAATGACTTCGGAGCACATATTCCATTGACTTCAGACTGCAAACCCTGATGGAGTAAGATAGCCAGATCAAAGCATTTCAGCTTTGATTTGTGGGAAGTTCATATTTGGAAGGTGATGTTGGTCACAAATATAGCACAGGTTAGAGTCTTACCAATTTTGTTTGAATTCCTTAGTAGAATTTCAGATTTTTACAGATGTTTCTACTAACGTTTAGAAAACTAAAGAAAAAAATATAAAGCATTCAATTTAGCAATATAAAATGAAAAGTAAACAACAAGTATAAAAAAAAAAATCTATTTTGGTTTAAATGACTACTTTTATCCAGCCTGCGATACTTTCTACTGAGTCCTCATGCATAGGTTTTGGGGTTTTGCCATTCCTGCTTTAAAAAAAATATTTCCCTCCCACCTGTTGGTTGCGTGAATCTTCCACAAAATACAAAATGTACAGTGCTCACTTTATACTGTTTTTGATTACAAATATTTGCACTATAAAAATGATAAAAGAAATAGTATTTTTCAATTCACCTCACACAAGTACCGTAGTGCTATCTTTTTAACATGAAAGTGCAACTTACAAATATAGATTTTTTTTGGTACATAACTGCACTCAAAAACAAAAGAAGTAAAACTTGAAAGCCTACAAGTCCACTCAGTCCTACTTCTTCGCTAAGACAAACAATTTTATTTACATTTACAGGAGATAATGTTGCCCGCTTCTTATTTACAATGTCACCTGAAAGTGAGAACAGGCATTGCAAGATATTTACATGCTAGATTAGCTTAATATTTGTATGTCCCTTCATGCGTCAGGCACCATTCCAGAGGACATGCTTCCATGCTGATGCTTATTAAAAAAAATAATAATTACATTTGTGACCGAACTCCTTGTGGGAGAATAGTATGTCTCCAGCTCTGTTTTACCCGCATTCTGCCATATATTACGTGTTATGGCAGTCTCAGATAATGACCCAGCACATGTTTGATTTTAAGAACACTTTCACTGCAGATTTGACAAAAATGCAAAGAAGGTACCAATGTGAAATTTCTAAAGATAGCTACAGCACTCCACCCAAGGTTTAAGACTCTGAAGTGCCTTCCACAATCTGAGAGGGACAAGGTGTGGAGCATACTTTCAGGAGTCTTAAAACAGTAACATTCTGATGCAGAAACTACAGAACCTGAACCAAACCAAAATCAACTTTCTGCTTTTTTCATTATCTGAGTTAGATGCCAAAAATGAGTATTTGTTGGTCCACACTGCTTTGGATTGTTAGTGAGCAGAAGCAGTCATCAGCATGGATGCATGTCCTCTGGAATGGTGACTGATGCATAAAAGAACATATTAATCTTTAGCGCATCTGGCATGTAAATAGCTTGTGACACTGGCTACAACAGTGTCATGCGAATGCCTGTTCTCAGTTTCAGGTGACATTGTAAACAAGAAGCAGGCAGCATTATCTCCTGCAAATGTAAACAAATTGGTTTGTTTGAGCGATTGGCTGAACAGGAAGTAGGACTAAGTGGATTTGTAGGCTCTAAAGTTTTACATTGGTTTATTTTTGAATGCGGGGGTTTTTTTTTTGCTTTTTGTTTTTAAACACATAATTCTACATTTGTAAGTTCAACTTTCATGATAAAGAGATTGTACTACAGTACTTGTATTAGGTGAATTGAAAAATATTTCTTTTGTTTTTTACAGTGCAAATATTTGTAATCAAAACTAAATATAAAGTGAGCATTGTACACTTTGTATTCTGTGTTGTAATTGAAATATATTTGAAAAATGTAGAAAACATCCTAAAATATTTTAATAAATGGAATTCTATTATTGTTTAACAGCGCAATTAATCGCACCATTAATTGCTTGACAGTCCTAATCATAATGGTTCTGGAAGAGAACATCTCATGATATTTCCAAACTCAAATTTAAGCCTACGTGGCTTCATTTTTGTAAAACTGGAGACCATATAGGAACATCTTTCAACGTCTAATACACAAACATGCCTTGTGTCTGTGTAGTAAAAAAAATTTTAGTCTTACAGTGGATAAGAGAAGAGAAAAGATCATCATGGAAGAGCCAAATAAGACCATCAAAAGGAAGGGACATATTCTGCATCCTCAAGAAAACCCTGATATAACTGAGGTCATGAGAGAGGGCAAGAAATCCCTCCTAGATACAGCATCTTTAAAGACCTGAACAATTATCCACTGATTGGCATTACAAGATTCAGAAGCAAACTGGATGCTGTTTACTCAAAATAAGTTAGATTTTCACCACAAAATTATAGCAAGAAAGCAACTGGAAGATGCTTTAGTACCGGGATAAGTAAGCTGACAGTATATCCTCCCCAGTCTTCTTGCTACAAAATATCCTACATAGTGTTCCACATGCCTCTGCTCTTCCTGCTTCATAGTTATCAGGAAAGTCACTTGAATCAAATGTGGAATTGGAAGTCATGGTGTCTGTTGACATTTGCGATCCTTTCCGACGAAACTCCATGCTAGCTTGGGTTGCTATAGCTGGAAAGAGAAAAAGTAAGAGAGTTTTCATTGTGTTTGTCAACATACAAAACAGGCTCATGGGATCCAGGACACAAAGATCATGTCAAATTTAGGGATTATGATGAAGCTGCTAGTTTACTGTATTTGAATCACTGCCTCTGTTTAAAAACCTATTTCAGGGTATTTGATTTCTTCCCTAACACAGGAGTGATTAATTCTTCAGACCCTATGTATAAGTATATTCACCCTCAGCATTGTGTACTGAAGAAGAGTACACGTATGTTGAGTATGTGCGCATCGGTGTGCATCAGTCCAATTCCCTGAGTTGTGCGCAAACAAAAAGATCCACCATACCCCTCATCTCGCTTCCCGCCTCCTCTTCCCCTTTAGAAAAGTAGACATTCTAATTTCCCTTCCCATCTCCTAAGCTATCTTGTCACTATCTGAAGTTGTTCCATTCCCCTCCCGCCCCCCCCAAAAAAGCAGAGGACTACTTTTATGCTTCCTGACTCCGATTTTTTTGGCTGTCTCTTGAGCACAGAGCTACTCTGGCCCAGCTTATCCCTCTGGCCTCTACTGTTGAAGTAAGTCTCCTGCCTATTTCCAGAAGTCAGGAGAGAGACAGGACCCATATCAGAGTGAAAGGGATGGCTGTGAGAGAGGTGGGACATGTCTGAATGTGTTGAAAGTTGCTGTTATAATCTGGTCAGTGCCTGTAATTGCCATGGGAATCTTTGAAGTTAGCCAGTCCCGGGTGTCAGCTACCAGGAAACTGGGAAGTTGCCTAGTGGCTACTTCACAGTATTAATGAAAGTTTTTAAATACTCTACAAACATTTCTAAAATACCAAAATGGCTTTGGGTGGCCCCATGGACCTAACTGGGGTTGGTCATTCTTTAGCACTGTTTTCTTTTCCTGCAGAATATATCTGAGAGTGATATAACAAATGTAGTTTATGAATTCCTCTTAGAGATATCCCTAGCCCCTACGTCAGTGCCACGTGCACAACATGGAGAAAGCTAGGCACTTTGCTTGCCCCATTATTTCTTCTGGAGTGGCAGCCAAGAAGGATGTACTGTGTACTCCCTGGGCAACAGAAGAACCACTTCCCTGTGGGATCCCCAAAGACTGGAACAGCACATTGCTTGTGATTTTCAGGAAAGGCAATCGTGCCAGTATTACTTCAAAAACCATAGCGGCTAGTTTGGTTTTGTGAAGAAGCACATCAGAATTCCACTAGTAACAGACACAATTTAGGGCCTGGGACACTGCAGGGGGGAAAAAATCAGATTTGCAAAGGATGAGGAGTTTGAAGTTGTACTAACAGAAGTCCTGATTATGCTTTGCCAGTTACATTATTTACAAAATTATATGGAGGGTTAATTTTTAGAAAGTTCCTAACAAAAGTCTTTTCTCAGTTTTTCTTTTTAAAATGCTTGGGTGTAAACTATTTGATGTTTGTTACTTATTCTAGAAAAATCTTTAAGGTGACAAATAAGCACAAATCTTTATGCATCTTCCCATGAGCCATTTGTGTCCTAGCTATCCAGCAATATAGTATAGTTGGGAAAAAAAAAACAAAAAACACTACATGCACAATGCATACAAATCAAACATTAGGTCTGTATAAAAATAAGCTTTAAGTTAAAAAACAAAACAAAACATGGTTAGTGCAAAGTCCTGAAATTCATGACATGATCACAGACTATAGTACATAAATGATGGGACTGATTCAGGCAGATTAATTTGCTTTTGCCAACAATCTTCCCCATTCAAAAAACATACACACAAAAAAATTACTTGTCTTTCCCAAGTAAAAGTGCAAAAGCTACAAGAGACAATGACAATGACATTACAAATAAAAATATGGGATTATGAAAAAGAAAAAAAAACATGACTGCAATTAAGGAAAAGCTACTGGTTCCTACTTACAAGATTTATAAGAAAGAAGAATTTGGATAAAAGATGCTGCAAGATAATAGAAATAAAATGGAAACAAATCAAAAGGACAGCAGTAGTTATAAAATACTTTAAAGATGGTGAAATTGTAATATAAGTTAAGAAGCTTTTGGCTTTTTTTAAAAAATAGATTAAAAGCTTTATGACATAGCAAGCTTGTTAAACACACAGGAAATTGGCATTCAGGTCCAAAATTATGGTTTTGAAAGTACCATGCAAAACAATGAACAAAGAAATCTACAAAATACTAATAATGTTTAGTTGTGTTCATATTAATGTACATTTGATCTTTAAATAAATGTATTAACCCATCCCAGCTCAAGCTGTGCTTCTCCTGAACTATCATAGAATCATAGAATCTCAGGGTTGGAAGGGACCTCAGGAGGTCATCTAGTCCAACCCCCTGCTCAAAGCAGGACCAACCCCAACTAAATCATCCCATCCAGGGCTTTACATGCTGTACATGAAGTATATTACAGGACTACACTAGTACAATAATCATAAGACTTGCTTACTTTGGGTGAACCCACATGGGAAAGTTACTTACCAGTAATGCTGCTTGCCCCAATTTTCCTCTTTCCCCAACCACAAATTCTTTATACTAAAGTGTTATGGCTCCAGTTTCCAGGAAGCAAGATGACAAAGAATCCTTAACAAAGGGCATTATAAATGTACAAGCCTACCCACTTCCATCTCAGTCAAACTTCCAACGCAGAAATAAACAGGTAGCAGAATAATGACAAAGATTCAACACCTTAGACGCAATTCCCAAGGAAAGGTGGAAGAGAGGGAAAACTTCAAAGAATTACCAGTAAGGGAAAAATTACTTACCTTGTAAAAACTCCTTCTCTAAATATTTTGGGACAGATCATGAGCTGAGATGCAGTCCCTCAGCGATATTCTGGAAACAAACCGCTGGGAATTCCCACAGCTGGACCCTGACTCCTCACATCACATCCCCTAGAGTAAGGCATATGTTGGGGGCAGAGAGGAGCAAGTAAAGAGCATGGCTTGAGCAAATTCTGCCCTGCCTGAGACTTACTAGACTTTCTCCTGCAGGCAGGTTATAGATCCCCAGAGAATACAAAGTGGTCCCTGGAATCCTTTAATGTGTACAAAGATTCGTCTGTGCTGTCAACAAACAGTTAAGTGCCATCAAAAGAAAGGTCTTCAACCATATTCTGGACCTCCTTTGGAAATCCCGGGACCTGAAGTAAGGAGGCCCTCCTCATAACTACTACCATAGAAATCAGAGTGGCAGTATCAGCAGCATCAAGAGAGGCCTGCAGAGATGGTCTGGTGAGCACTTAGCATTCTACAATTGCTCTCTATGTTCTGCTGGTAGATGCTCAATAAAGGAGTTAAGCCTGGTATAATTGGTATGGTTGTACTTTGCCATCAATGCCTAGAAGTTGGTGATTCTGAATTGTAAAGCAGCTGATAAGTATGATAAGCAGCTGATAAGTATCAAACAGGTCAAGGTGCTTATGATCTTTATATAGGGCACAGATTTAGAGTGGTGCTGCTTTCCATGTTTATTAACTGCCTCAACCACCAAGGAGTTAGGTAAGGTATGAGAAAATAAAAATTCTGAGTCCTTAGAATGGACATAATATTTCTTATCTGCTCTCTTGCACATAGGCAGAATTGTGGCTTGGGTGTCAGATAATGGAGCCCTCCTGAACCCTGCAAAGGTTAACAGGCAGGGTAACTCAGGCAGATGAAGCTGTATGAAAGATGTCAAGCAGCTTATGATGTGATTCTTTAACATCCTCAAGAGGGCTCTGTATATCAACTCTCTTGATAAGGTCTTGAAACTGCTCAAAATCAACAGCCAGAGATGGTAGAGGTTGCATAACCGCTTCATCCATGGATGAAGAAGAGGAGTTGCTGGCTGACGGAGAGACCTCTTTATCAGCCATAGCTTCCTGTTCCTCAGTGGTTTCTTCCTGAGGTTCTGGTCTCCTAGAGAGGAAGGGTGATGAAAGTTGTCTCTCTCCATCAGGTGGTGTTCAAGGTGCTAAAGAATTGCTGGCAATACTGGGACCCCTGGTGGCCTCAGTATGGCCAAGGGGGTGATGCATGTAGCATGGGTGGAGGCATCCATTGGTATGAGTGCTCATACCAACAAGATGGTGGTTGTGGACATTTCTCACAAGCGAGATCCATTTCCTCAGAGACTCTGAAAAAAAGCCTCTCTGGGGATGGAAACGAGAGCCTTGGACAGTATTTGAGAAACCAAGGCATGGTCTTCATCAAAATCTTCCTCTTCCAAATCACTACGACATTGTGGAGCACTGGAAGAAACATGAGTGTACTGGACAAGTGTTTGAGGATCTAGAGGTCTTTGGTACCGAGACCAGATCACAGCTGAGCAATGGCGAGCCAGGTGTCTCAGACACAGCAAGGTCTTAGGGAAAACTAAACTCCTGTGATACAGAGTGTCATAGATACAGTGTTCATAGCCTGAGTTGAATTGATGGTGGCTGAGGGAGTTGACAGTACTGAGTCTCAAACACTCCAAGGGGAGTCCAGATGGGGCCTGAGTGAACATCTTCAGTATCGAGTGAGCAGAGACACCTGATGGCTTATTGGAGCCTGATAGTTTTAAGTCTTTAAGCTTAACAGTGCCCTGGAACCTGCGGAACAAGCAACCTCGTAGGTATTGAGTAGGAGACTGACGAGTGCCGAAGTCATCCGCAACTGCGACTTCTTTGAGGCAGATTCCCTACCTGGAGAACTCGATGCACGGTCTTCAGATAACTTATGAAAAGAATCTTGGTTCATCCTATTAGTTGCCCCCAAGGACTGAGGCTCATAGGCAGCCGACTTATTCTGAGACTGGCATACTGGAAGGATGAGTCCCGCTTGCATGGATCAGAGGCTGGGCACAGCAAGCTCCCCATCATATGTAGTTGAAGTTTGATCTCCCTATTTTCTCTGGCTCTAGATTTTAATTCCACACAGAAGCTGCACTTTTAGGAAACATGAGATTCCCCGAGGCAACGGATGCTCTGAGAGTGTCTTTCACTGTCTACACTGCAATTTTAAAGCCATGTAACCCAACCCTGCTGACCCGGGCTCTGAGACTTGGTGTCGTAGGTTTATCATCACAGTGTAGACATACTACAAGAGGCAATCAAATCTCTCTGTCTGTTAACTGGACCCAAGGGATATCATCCCACATGCGCTAAAAGAAATTTAGTCTTAAAAGATAAATTGTCAAGAGGGCTGGGTTAACATCATTACATTTTACTTGACACATGGTCTGGAGAACTCAGCAGAGCAAAGCTCTATTAAGAAAATAGACTCAGCCATGACTGTAGCACTCAGGGGATATCCTTTCAGGGTTTCCCAAATGCCCAAGAAAAACTCGTTAGCAGCTGACATTACACAACTGAGGGGAAGCATTTGTTCTAAGGCAGCCAGGATAGCAAGCCGACCAATTACTGAGATCCAATGCATCACCCATCTGGAGTTTCCAAACTGCACAGCTGAAGGTATCTGCTGCCCAGCATGTTGCATAAAAAGTCATACAGAATTCCTCACTGAATTTAAAATTACTGAAGCAGTTACAGCATACAGAGGAGAAATTAATATCTATTGTTGATCAAGTAATTAGCCACCAGCAGCTAATGGGCAGCTCTGCTGACAGAAAGACGAACTGGACATCAGACAGACTAATGAAGGAACAGTCCTTGGAGTGGGGACCTGCCATGTGATCTAATTCTAGAGAATGAGACACACAAAAAACTGACTTTCCCCACAAAGCAAGTGCCTGATTCTAGAACAGATCACTTCTCCTTTACTCCAAGACTTCATAAAAGGAAGAAAGGAAGGTAAGTCTTTTGGATGCATATTATGAAGCAGTAGATCTTAATATCATCAATCTCTTATCAGAGATGGAAATTTCTAGCCAGCTGGAATGCAACTCAGTCCACTGAATTCCTGCACTAACTGACATAGGACCCCCAAAGCATAAGAATCTTGGCTAGCCAGCAGACAAGTTGCTGCTTCTGAGTCAGAATGCAAGAGATCATGTTGAAAGATAGGCCTGAGAATGCAGTGGCAAAAGATCCTCCAGATGTACTCAGAGTCAGATGTACTCAGAATTATACAGAAGTTACCCTGAAGTGGAGTCTCATTAATACTCTTTGCTTGAAGGAAGACATGCCACACATACCCCACAGCAGAAGCAGACAAGAATGGACTGCTTCAAAATAACTTAAGAGATGTTGCAGGCTATACTCAGCTGTGCAAGGGACATCATTGTAAGTTTTCCCAATGACAGCAAAGATTAATCTGAACTGGCTGAAAAGGGGCAGTGACTGCATTCATTGTGAATGAAGGTCCAAAATCAGAGAGTCAGAGCCCCTGAAAACAGAAAGGGTTCATTACATTTGGGTTTACCTTGCCAGCTGCTGTGGTGGCTAGTAATCTGTCATTCAAACAAAGACTGCAGAGAGATCTCAGCTCAGGGAGGAGTTTGGAGGCTGGCTGCCTAAACAAGCAGAAAAGTCATGCCATGTTGAAGGAGCCAGATGATCTGTAGGAACAGCTCATGTTTGCCAAAGGAGGCAGGCTGACCCTAAACTCCCCTCTGGTCATGAGAAGGTTAGGTGGAAGGGACAGTTTTCCTGCTAGATCCTTAGAAGATTCTCTCCTGTTTGACCAAAGATGCTTTTAGCTGTGATCCAGCTGTGGAATCTGTAGGAAAGCTTATTTGCTTGCTGTCCAACCCTCCCTCTCCCTTTTTCTCCCCAACAGCCACATTTTTCTCATTCTTGCCTTCCCTATGGAACGAGAGAGTGTTAGAGAAAAAAATTAAAGCGGAGTCATGAGGTATGGAGTTCTAGGACAAGGAGACAAAGAACTGAGGAGAACGTTTATGGGTTGGCTCCTTTATACTGGCTATGACCGACAGCTTTTTGCCTCCTTGTTTCATGGAAGATCGAGCCTTAAAGACCATCACAAGGAATCTATCGTAGGATGGGAGAAGAAGTGATGTGTGACACAAAGTTTAATAAAGGGATCTTTTTGAAATTGCCCATGTTCTCCAGTGAGTAGAATGTCAGAATGCACCTTGTTCGTATGGCAGAACACACTGTGTTGCTCTCTGGCAGCAGCCTCTCTGCTCGGGTACACAGACTCATAGCAGCAGCAGTGTGGATCTTGCTGCACTGGTGGAAGCTCGAGCTAGCCACCCAAGCTTGGACTCAAAAAGTCAGGGAGGATAGGGGTCTGAGCTTGGGTGGTGAGCCCAAGCCTCTGCTGGTGCAACAACATCCACACTGCTATTTTTAGCGCACTAGCTCAAGCCCTGCTAGCGCAAATTTGTCTACCCGGGTTGGGATGCTCTCTCAGCCTTAGCTAGACAGCATTTTATTTATATGGGACCTGGCACATGCTGAAGCATTCTAGGTGTCTCACACAATACAAATAAGGTAAGTATAGAATTCTGGGAAACAAAAAGGTCTTCAGGATCCTTTCAACAGGGAAAGTTGCAAGTGTGACCATCTGAAGGATTAAGTACAATTTTAATGCTACTAGTGGTAATTTCCCACCTCTATTTTGGTTACTTCAAATTCCCTCTATTCCATTCCACAAAGTAGGTGTAAGTCCTTCAACCATCAGATGGAGACAGAAGCATAGCTCTGTGGTGTTACTCATCTATATGATGAAGATGTCTGGCTAACACTGTGCAACTAAGATCTCCTGAGCACTAAAAGTGTTATAAAATATTTAAAAAAAAAACTATTAACATTTCTGCACTGATATCACAACAGGCATGAATTACAACCGATGTAGTTATTTAAGTGCTAGTGTATGTGCAGACAAGTCATAAGCATACAAGCCACTGTGATGAACTGAAAGCCAAAGGCCCCTAACGATCAATACTGACCCAGAATGAAGAAGAGAGGGGTTTCAGCAAGATGGATTATTGTACAGGCAAATAGTCTGTAGGTGGCCAGCACAAAGCAAACTACCTGGACAGCTTGAGTCATGGAGCTCGAGTCTTCATTCAGCAGGGCAGCAAGTGGAGAAGGGACTTTTTACTGACTTCAGGTTCAATACAGAACGGGTCAGAATCCAAATGCCTCGACATACCAAAGAGTATGTTCTGAATCTGTTTTGTACTAGAGCTTGAATCTTTACCAGATGACTCAATTTCCTGGATTGCATTCCTTTTTGTATGAAGATGAGGAAGAAAGGTATCTCACCAGGCATATAGGCAAACTCAAGTAAGAAGCCATGAGGCACAGTGACCAGTCAGTTCACATGAAGGCAAACCACTAGAGCCTCCTAAGAGGCTGGCTGCTGTGGACCTAAGTCCATTTGTATGCAGGAGCTGCCAGGGCTAGACTAGTCACTCTTGCCCTGAAGAAAGGATCAGGCAACCTATAACTCTGAAAAGAAAAGGAACTGTATTTTCCCTAGTCTACAGGGTTTGGGAGTCTCAAAATCAAAAGGGCTGACCCTGAAAAGGATTTTTATTTTCTGGGAGTGTTATATTAGCTTTCTCCTTAACGGATATCACGATGTAAATAAGACTGTCCCCAAGAAGGCACTCCTCCTTGTGGGAATGGGAGAAATGCACAAGTAGTGAAATCAAGGAATTGCATGGACTGAGTCTGACTTCCAAATTCAGGAGGTTTCTGCTCACAAATCAAACTGCTACCACTGAGAGAAAGAGGGACACACTAGAAATAGAACACTATTTTCTATCTATCTGGATCTTCATCATTGTATCTTAAGTGCCTTCTTGCGGGGCAGTTCTTGCTAACGGAATCAGCAATACATGTCAGGCAAAGGTTGGCCTCTTCCTGTAGGGCTCTGGAGAGCATAAAAGAGGGACAGAATTGACTGCAAAGCACTCCATTCATGGGCAAAAAAGGCAGGGGTTAAAATTTCCTATTCAACTACAGACACAGGTCTACCTCAGCCATCCAGAGAGCTATGTCTAACTGCTGGAGGCAGGAAACAACTGCAAAGCATCATCCAGAAAGTCAAGTCCCTCCACTGGGGCACAAATATTACACTCTCGCTCTAATGGCATAGGACTTATATCCACTGGCTAGGCTAACACAGAGCAGCTTTGGAGAATGAAAGATTTACTTCAACCAAGTTACAATTTTTGGATGACCAGATGTTTTAGTTAACACCCCAAACTATTCCTTGGTCTCTCTCTCGGTCTCTGACATTTACTGGTATGTAAAAGTAATTTATGTGTAAGAACTACTTATAAAAACCCACGCAGCAAGAGCATCTGTAAGGAAGTGAGTGGAGTAAACATACAGCTCAGTTGTTGTGCACACTGGAAAAACAATGCACATTTTATTCAAAAATTGCTCAGACTATATTTATATCTACACCTTGTTCTAAGAGATTGCCTGTAAACTTTTAAAATAGTCCAACAAATAGACCAAGCAGTAAATTCAATGTTTAAAGTGGTATGAAACTCCTATTAAAAGGGGAATGGTATTAGTTCCCTCACTTGCGCATGCAGGTGTGAATTTACTCTTAAATTGTTCAGTTTTCCTAAGCTCAGCCACTTCTCTCTCTCTAAATGTGTATTACCGGCTTGATTTTTCAGAGAAACTGAGAACATATATTTCCTACTGAAGTTAAGGGACTCTGCAGGTGGACCTCTGAAAATCAGGCCTTATATGCCTGACATACGTATTTAGAATGAACACTGCAAAACTCACTGAATGATATCATCATATCAGCTTAACACATCTAAGAACGTATTTTCTGGCAGGACATGCATGGAAGCTAGCCAGTATAATTGCTATTGAGTGCCACCTCTAAACCTAAACTTGCTAATACAAACCTCTCCTACCCGGTAATTGATTTGATTTTTTCTTTAGACCACTAAATCTGACCTATTACATGAAGAACATGTTGAATAGACCACCACCAATACAGAGAGCACTTCTTCTGCAAGATGTCATATCTCAAACAGATCTAACCATGGAAACCAGGTACTCTAGAGTACTAAAAATAAATCTAACAGTTAGGAGGACTGAAAACTACCAGTCTGTTGATGTGGTTAACCATCACTGAAAGTGAATGATTTTGCTTGACCTTTTGCTTTTGTGAAGATGTAGAAATCCTGTTCTCCCATACTAAGACCAAGTGAAGTTACATGATGCAGAACGGCATCTGCAATGATGCTGCCAGTCTTTTCATACGTGAATTTATTAAAGCACTGCCATTATAAGAAAAAACTGTTCTTACTCAAAGTGATGCTTTTCCAAGACACAAAGGGAAACTCCCTCACTACACTGCATTTCTTTTATTTAATAACAGTCTCCTATCTGACATAGTGGAAACTGCCTGGTTATCTAATTAGTAACATTTGATTTAACAAGTATGTACTACAAAGTCTAGGTGATATTTTATTTCTAAGATAAAACCAAGCTCAAGAGATATCTTTGCTGAGCTGCTAGCAAAGGTGCCAGTTTGGGTTAGTTCAGCTGGAAAGGGTTAACCATAATAGAGTGCTTTATCAAGTTATTTATTTCTTTTTGATTAAGCAAATATTAATCTTGCAGGTAGGAAATGTCAGTAAGCAAGGAAAGAGTTGCATATATTTGGTCAGCAATATTTACCAGTCATGCTGCTGTCTCTATTTATTCCATTATGAAGTTTACAGTGAACAAATGCTGCATCAAATAACCACGATCCAAAGAGGTTCAAGATGCTGTTAACCTTTGGCCTGTGAGGAGCTGGTAGTGGTCGAGGCTCAGAACTAGTCTGGTTTGGGCTAGACAATGGAGAGGTGGAGGACGACGGCTGGTGCTGCACTTTTGATGTGTGAACAGTGCTAACCTATTTGAATAAAAGAAAAAAGTTTCACCCTATTAGAAATTTTTAAGGAAATTTTATATTCCTTCATACTCAGAAACAGATCAAATGGAAAAATACTGAAGTACTAATCATAACATCTTACAGTGCTGGTTTTCATTGTTGCCTTATTCACAGTCACGGCCCGATGCCTTCGGTTATGAGGTGGAGTTGTGTTGATAGCGGTATTCTGGGGCATGCTCAGCCTATTTACTGGCGTGGGGGGAGCACTGTCTGACCGGGGTCGTGAAATGCCTGAAGAATGAAATAAAGCAAATCTCAGTGCAAAGTACTTTTAGAGCCCTATGGCATAGATATTAAGGCATTCTGTAAATCATTAGCATCAGAGATTTCCCCCAAAACACCAGAGGGTTAAAAAGCATCCATCATTCAGTATTAGTAGAGATTGACAAGTGGTCCAGAAAAGCATTTGAGTTAAATCTACATGACAGACCACTGCTTATCAAAGGTGAGCAAACACCAACATAAGCACCTAAGAAAGTGGAGGAGTGAGGGCACCAACAGATGGTAGAATGGAATGCAGACGTTTTGTAGAAAGCCATTTTCTTTCTAGTCATGGGTTCAGAACAATCAATTCACTTTTACTCTACATAGAGCGGTCTGAATGAAACTCAAAGGACAATCCACTTCACCCCCCATTTCAATGAAAAGACACCCCCTCCCCAACATCTGTCCTAGAAAATGTAATGGGAGATCATTTGTGGGATAGAGTGCTTAGTTTCTCTGCAAACCACAAAGATTCATATCTTTAAGGCCAATCTGAGAAACCCGGATACAAGGTGAAAGTGTGCTGCAAGATTGGGGGGGGGGGGGGGAGATTAATGATAGGCTATGGCAGGGCATTTAAGAACATAAGAATGGCCATACTGGGTCAGACCAAAGGTCCATCTAGCCCAGTATCCTGTCTTCCAGCAACTAGCCAATGCCTCAAAGGGAATGAGCAGAACAGGGTAATCATCAAGTGATTCATCCCATCATCCAGTCCCAGCATTTGGCAGTCAAGAGGTTTAGAGACACCCAGAATATGGGTATGCATCCCTAACCATCCTTACTTATACTGATGGACCTATCATCCATGAATTTATCTAATTTTTTTTTGAACCCAGTTATAATTTTGGCTATCACAACATCCCCTGGCAAAGAGTTCCACACATTGACTGTGCACTATGTGAAGTGCTTCTTTTTGTTTGTTTTAAACCTGCTGCTTACCCATTTTGTTGGGTAACCTCTGGTTCTTGTGTTTTGTGAAGGGATAAACAACATTTCCTTATTCACTTTCTACGTGAGATGCTTAAGATATTGAACCTGTCCAGACACTAAATCACAGAAACAATCCACCAATATTTTCAGGACAAAGAGAAAAAGAGTTTAGTTACCACTATCATGGTTTATTACCCATATTTAGTTTGAATATTTTAAAAAAATGATGTTTCAGGTGGGTAGTCTAAGGCTCCATGCCCGCAGAGGAACTGAAGAATGTAAAAGAAAGCTACACAGAAGCAATATTGCGTATCTGAAACAAGTATTTGTAGTTAGCCCACAGGCTTCTGCTCTGAATCCCAAAGTGACCACCTTATTTTCTGCTGGGTACAGCATTCCAGACTGATACATAACTGGAAGTAGGGAGCTACAGTTGGTCCTTATTCACTTTCACCCCTGACCTTTCACTGTATAGAGTCTCTGACACTAATGGACAAAGCAGTTTTGCTAGGTTAGTTACTAGGTCGCAACAAAAGTCTCAAGACCAGCCTCCCAATCTAAGCCAGGAGTTAGCCAACCCAAAGGCTGATTTTCCCATTTGGGAAGAACCAAATATGTGGGAGCAGGCTTAGAAATGCACAATCAAGCACTATACTTTAAAGCTCCATCTCTTCATAAATATTTATACCAGTGAAGTTTCTTTTAAGATTAAAATGTAAATTCTATATCTGCACTGTTCGACAACTTACAATAAGTCTGCTGTGTAGAAGGTCACTAATCTATTATTTACAAGGCAGTACCAGGTTATTAATAGACATTTTTATCAAACTGCTGAATTATAAATTCTTCACATGTAACATATTAAAAATAAAATCAGCTCCAGGTCATTTCATAAAATCAGGGCAGGAAAACAGTGCAGAGAGTCAGAAATGCAAGACTTGGCAGCCTTATCTAGCCCAGTACAAACTGACAAGGACAATACTTTATTTTCAAGTACTTTTACCCTGAAAATTCATCCTGAACACAATATGTACTTCAAACCCTTAGTCACCAAGTAATGTATCAAGAGTATATTTAAAGTATGTATGAATCTAAACAAATTCAAAAGCTTAACCCATGTAAAACTGAAAAGACAGTGGCAGTTAGCCAATGTGTAATGTGACACCTCTGCACTTCTGCCTGCACTGGTGCAACATGTAGCACAATACACAAAGCAAATATGATTTACACAGTGTTGAGAGGATTATTAATTTTGTAATTACAAAGAAGCAGTATTCTGTATTAAGCAAACTAACTCAAACGTCCAGTTTGAACTTTATGCTTGATAGCAGTTAAACAAATTGTTTAAAGGGACACTATTGGCAGGAGCCCAGGAGCATGATTAACCTTGGTTTTTTCCCTATAAATGTCTAAGGGCACCTCTTTCACACCGGAACAAACTTGAAAAGAGTCTATATACGAAGTGAAAGTGGCTTCAAGCACTCTGTGTTCCCCACCAGAACTAAAGCTATTTTTTATTTTAAAAAGTCCACATTCATCAAAGCCCAGCTTCTATTAGATCCTGCAGTGAGGTCATAATTCTTCATTTATGACATCATTCTTAGCATGGTTATTGCAGCACAATTGCAATGTTATGACTTCACTGAAGCTCAAATAAGCAGCAACGATAGCTTAGGGATCAAAATGTTGTAATCCGTAGTAATTCTGAGTAAGATTATGTAAAACAGAAAATATTTTGTTAATACAAATATTTTTTAAGTTGATGCATTTGGAAGTTTGTTCCAATGTGAAAGTTTTACTCTACATTTGTTTGCAAAGTCACTACAATTTACATACAATGTTTTAAACACCAAATACTTCATAGCTTTGTTTAAAAGCAAAAACAAAACAAAAAACCAGCCCTGTGACCAACCCTTTGACAAACCAATGGGTAAAAAAATTGGAACAGATTTCAAATTTAGATCTCTTCAAGGCTATAATAAATAGTTAACATTTTTAAGTCACTATACCATAACAATGTCCTTTTAGCAAATTCAAATATATTTCTTATTACACAAAAATTGAAACAAACACTTTTACAAATAATGACAGAATACTGCAGCTTTTACAACATTGTTTGGTATATCAGTATTAGTTATCAACCCTTCTGCCCAGATTCTTGCTACCAAAATGAGTGCAACAAGACTTAATACCATAGCTGGGTAATCTTTCACACCCACTGTTCGTAAAGGCTGCAACTCCTAGAGAAGAAAGAAATTAATTTGCTGCTTTCTGCAATATACAATAGAAGCATTTAATAAAGCCATTCTTTAGAAAATGAAATTGTTTGCAACAAGCAACATGCTAGTGAAAAAGAATTAGTAGTATACAAATATTACATGTTAATATAAACAAGTATTACTAGTCAAAAAAATATTTGTTGCTTTATAAAAGCAGTGTGGCAAATAAGATTTTTCTTTTTATTTGAGGGAACTAAACTCTCCGGGTTCCTTCAAAGGAGGAAATGTAAACTAGGTAGCATTATGTTACAGATTAACTTTTTTTTCTGAGCATAGTAGTGACGTGTTCATTCTATAGTCTGCCACAACCTGTTTTATCAGTTCAGACTTCTGGGAGTCATAACAGATTATTTGGTTTTTAATATTAAAAACATCAGTCAAAAAGCAGAGAAGGGGCAGTAAGATCTGAAGTACAATATAGCACACAGAACTCTGATGAAGTTTTAAGTCTAGATAAACCTTCAGGAAGGCAAGAGGCATAATGCCCAATGGTCAAAAACTCTACATAAATTATATAATGTTACCAAACAACATTTTTAAACCTGGGGGCCTAAATTAGACTCCTAAGAGGCACCTAAATAAAAGTGGCTCATTTTTCACCAAAGCTGAGCATCTGCAAATCCCATGGACTTCAATGATTATTAATTTGTATTGCAACAGCAATACAATCAAAGACAGTGCTTCACAGGAATAACCACTGTGCCTCAAACAGCTTTATAAATTAATTGTTGGTGCTCAGAACCTCTGAAAAAAGAAGGTGACTTAGCCCTGTTCTACACCGGGAGGAGAAGGGGGGGGGAGGGGAAAATCAATCTAAGTTACACAACTTCAGCTACGTATCGACATACTTAGATCAACTTACTGTGGCATCTTCACCACAGTGAGTTGACTGCTGCCTGAGCCTCTCACAGTGGTTGAGTACAGGAGTTGACAGGAAAGCACTCAGGGGCCGATTTATCACGTTTTAGACTAGACACGATAAATCAACCCCCACTGGATCGATCACTGCCAGCCAATCCGGCAGGTAGTGTAGACATAGAGACCTGATTTTGGAGGCTCAGTTTACAAATTTTGGCCATACCGTATTAAGCCCAGCTTTTCAGAACTGTGTACACATTTGTAGGATGATTTACACAAATGTAATAACTATGCACATAACTGGCCAGTTAGAAGTCTTATTTGCCATTTGCAGGTAAATTCGCTGTGAGAATGTGGGCAATAGCGTTGTGCATGAAAAAAACAAAACAAAAAAACACATGCACACAATTCTGAAAATCCGGACCTAAAAGCATAAACAAAGATTACTTGAAGTCTTGTATTAAATTATGACAGATAATACACAAATAAGTGGAAAGATTACCTAGGAACGCATCCACTAAACAGCTGATCCCACGCATGGCACGAAAGAATATATGAGGCAGATGTTTAAGGCAGGGATACTGATTCAATTCTTGAGTCATTCCACTCACATTCAGAAACTGCTCCTGAAATTTGGGGGTAGAGCTTATAATGGCTGGGTTACTCAAATCCACTGGATTACTATTTTAAAAAAAAAACAAACAAAAAACAATCAAACCACATTTTAGTGTACTCGTAGCAGTTAAAATCTTAACACCGAAATATGCAACCTTTGATAGTCAGACAATGTGTGTAACTTAAGAAAATTTAAAAGGACACTCAATTTAAGATGGTTTGGTTTTACAAAACTAATTTCTTTGCCAACACATTAGATAATAAGAGAATTGTTTCTAGTTATTCTCGCAGCATGGACAACTAAAATCAGTTTCACTTTCAGGGTCTTAATGCTACAACATTTTGGTTTTAAGGCTGCAAGAGCATGCTTTCAGGTGTTATAATTATTTTTATTATAATTTTTTTTAGAAAGCAAAGAAACATTTCTACTGACCTGAAGTTTTATAAAAACAAGTTTTTATAAAAATCATCAATTATAATCACGGTCAGTGAATTGAGCTACCATCTCAAATTAAACTTGGTGAAGATCTAGAGAATACATTGTAGATAACAATCCCGTAATTGCAGAGGGATGGATCAGTTACAGAGAGGTCTTTTCCATACGAGTTCTGACTAGCTAACAGAACCTAACACTGGTTAAGAGCCGTAGCCCTCGTTAGGGTATTTCTTCTAAAACGACGGGCAGTGAATAAAATATTGACATTAAGCATTATAGAGCAGTGACCAAATCTAAAGCTAAGCTTTGTAGAGGGTTGAGATGGCACTTATTCAGAATATTTGAATTGCTGCCATCAGATTTCAGACCTGCTAAAGAAGACCTACAAAGGAAAAAAGTGTGCCCTTTTCTTTTCTTTTCTTATGATTGATACAAAACCCTTGAAAGCCTATTGAAGCTGGAAGAATATGGCAAATGGAGAACTAGCCCAATGGTGACATCAAGAGGACCAGGAATGAGAGATGAGCATTTGAAGAGGGGGTGGGGAAGGGGAAGGGATTTTTAGTTAGTAACAACAAAAACAGTTTTAACAGAAACACCTATATAACCACAATAACTAGTTACATAAAAATTTCCTTTAGCTAAAATGTTAAGATATAACAGCCATTCATAAGATATCAGAGTTCACAAGGAATGCCTAAAGATTCTTTAAATAAACCAGTGCAGACCAAACCTGACATATTTGGATATTTCTGATTTAAAAAAACAACAACAAGAAATACACACACTGTAACAACCTTCCACGTCTTCGTCATAGATAAACGGTTACTAACCTTCCGTAACTGCTGTTCTTCAAGATGTGTTGCTCATGTCCATTCCAATGTGCCACATGCACCACCACCAAAAAGTTACCTCTCAGCAGTATATGTTGAGTTGGCTCTGGTGCCCTCTAGAGTTGTGCCCTCATAGCGCCAGTATACAGGGGCCTGTCACCCTGCCAATTCCTTCTTGCCAGCTAACTCCGACAGAGGCACAGGCGGCTGGAATGTGGAAGGACATGAGCAACACATCTCGAAGAACAGTTATGGAAGGTTAGTAACTGTTTTTTCGTCAAGTGCTTGCTCATATCCATTCCAATGTAGATGACTCCCAAGTAATTATGCAGGTGGAAGGTTTGGAGTTCATTAGCATGCTGACTGAAGTACCACTCAGCCGAAGCCCACATCATCTCTGGCTTGTTGGGTGATGGCATAGTGTGACACGAACATGTGGACTGACGACCAAGTTGCCGCTCTACAGATACCCTCATTGGAACTTGTGCCACAAATGCCACCAACAATGCTTGAGCTCTCGTAGAGTGAGCTGTCAACTGAGGCTCTGGGAGCTTTGCTAGTCATAGCATGAGCGGATACAGAAAGTGATCCGTGATGACATTCTCTGGGCCGAGACTGGATGGCCTTTTGTTCTGTCTGCAATGGGTATGAATAGCTGGGCAGTCTTTCTAAAGGGCTTGGTCCCCTTTAAACAGAAAACTAATGCACGCCTCACATTCAGTAAGTGGAGTCTCTGTTCCTCTCTGTTTGTTTGTGGATTAGGATAGAAGACTGGCAGAAAGAGGTCCTGGTTACTATGGAATTGACAGACCACCTTTGGTAGAAAGGATGGGTGTGGCCGCAGCTGCATCTTGTCCTTGAAGAAGACAGTATACAGTGGCTTGGAGATAAGAGCCTAGATCTCTGAGACCCTTCTGGCAGAAGTAATGGCGACTAGGAAAGCCACCTTCCAAGACAGACAGAACAGGGAGCATGTTGCCAGTGGCTCGAATAGGGGTCCCTTTAGCCTAGTCAGCACCATATTGAGATACCTGTGGGTACAGCCGTTCAGATTGAGTCTGAGAAGACCGGCTGCCCACCCAAGGGTGAAATACAGAAATTGCAGCTAGAGGGACACTTATGGATGACCCCGTCAGACCCTCCTGCTTTCAGTGAAGCAGGTAATCTAAAATGAAGGGCAGTGATGACTCAGTAGGCGAAACACCCTTCTGCATCGACCAGATCGAGAATATCTTTCACTTTGCCAGGTAAGTGGCCCTAGAAGATGTCTCCTGCTACCCAAGAGCACCTCATGAACTGGCCCTGAGCAAGCCCATTCTGCTGGGTTCAGCCATGGAGCTTCCATGCTGTGAGGTGGAGAGATTCAAGGTTTGGGTAACATAGGCGACCGTGATCTTTGAAGGATCAAGTCCAGAAATAGTGGTAGGGTGATGGAGGTGCCCATCGAGAGATCTAGGAGGGTGTTGAAGTAGTGCCTGTGTAGCCAGGCCAGGCCTGGCCCAGCCCATCAGGATCAGCCCTGTCCTATCCCTTCTGACCTTCAGGAGGACCCTGTGTATGAAAGGAGTGGGAGGGAATGTGGCAAAGACCTGGTCCATCCAAGGGAGGAGAAAGGTGTCTGTGAGTGAACCCAAACTGTGGCCTAGGAAGGAGAAGAACATGACGTCTGCGCGAATGGACACTCGAGATGGTTGGAAAAGGATTTGCTGAGATGATCCACTAACTTGTTCTGCGACCCTGGGAGGTAGGAGGCTTTGAGGTGAATGGAATGGGCTATAAAGAAATCCCATAGGCACAGAACCTTCTCAACAGGGGAGAGGAGCGAGCTCTGCCCTGCTTGTTTATGTAAAACATTGTTTTTATGTTGTCTGTGAGGACAGACATGCAGTTGCCCTCCAGATGCAGTTGGAGAGCTCGGCAGGCTAGGTGCACCGCCCTCAATTCTCTCCCACTGATGTGCAACTCAAGTTCCTCTGGGGACCAGCAGCCTTGAGTCCTGAAGGTCCCTAGGTGGGCCCCCCATCCCATCTCCGATGCGTTTATGACAAGAGACCTTGACGGTGGAGGTCTCAAGAACGGGACTCCTGCACACACCGTCTCCAGGTCCAGACACCAAAGGAGGGTGGAAACCACCAAACAGGGGAAAATGAGACCACCTTGTCTAGATGACGCCAACCTAGACTGGAGGGGTCTTAATCGCAGTCTTGTGCATTGCGCCACATAGGTGCATGATGCCATAGGCTCCAGAAGCTTTAAGCAGTTTCTTGCCGTGGTGATCTCTCCGGCTCTTTAGGAGTGCCTCTATAGCTCTGAACTGACTTTCTGGGAGAAAAGCTCTGGCCTGGTTTGCATGGAGGACTGCTCCTATGAATTCTATTCTTTGAACTGTGGAAAAAGTGGATTTCTGCATATTTGTCAATAGCCCCAGGTCCTGAAAAGTTAACTGTATCAGTTTTACATCTGCTTCCACATGGCCCCTGGACCAATCTCTGACACCAACACCCCTTGTCTCCTCAGGAAGGCTGCAACAACTCTCATGCACTTCGTGTACACCCATGGATCTGCTGACAGACTGAAATGGAGTACTGTAAACTGGTTTACCACAAATCATAAGTACCTTCTGTGCCTTGAAAGATAGCAATCTAGAAATATATGTTCTTTAAATCAAGGATGGCGTACCAGTCCCCTGGATCCAAAGAACAGATAAAGGAGGCCAAGGAGACCATGCAGAACTTCAGTTTCTTCATGAATCTGTTGAGGTTTTGCAAATCCAACAATTGTTCTGAGGTCGCTGCGATGCTGTATGGAATATGATACCAATATGATAAAATTGTAAGGAATCTGATCAGATATGCCATGTAAGGTGAAATGTTGTGATTTGCCAAGTATGATAATCTTGTTTGTGTGTTCGTATCACTTTTGTATTGTGAGTTATAGATATGTATATCTGTATTTCAAACTTGTTCTGTGCATCTGGATGACACCCCAGAGAGACAGGCTAGGCAGTGCTGATGCCAGTTTGATGGCCCATCAAGGGTTCAGCTGTACAATGAACCCATTGAAAGGAGCCAGGGAATACACTTTAGGAGTCAGCAGGGCTTGTAGGGACATGCCTATGGACAGAGAAGAACTCTAAGGCTTTTCTATGTGCTGTGAAGCTTGTGTTTGGGACACAGGAAGTACAAGCCACATGGAAAAAGGAATATAAAGGGCAGCTGCATTGTCTCCATTTTGTTTTCATTCCTGCTTCTTACCTCTGGAGTAACTTTCCTACAAACAAAACTCTGAAAGACCTATCTATGCTGTGGATGTATTCCAGAGGGACTTTCAAGCCAGCAAACTCACCAATACTGCCAGGGGCGGCTCTAGCCATTTCGCCACCCCAAGCACAGCGGCACGCCGCGGGGGGGCGCTCTGCCGGTCACCGGTCCTGTGGCTCCGGTGGACCTCCCGCAGGTGTGCCAGCGGATGCTCCACCGAAGCCGCGGGACCAGCGGACCCTCCGCAAGCACGCCTGTGGGAGGTCCACCGGAGCCGCCTGCCGCCCTCCCGGCGATCGGCAGAGCGCCCCCTGCCGCCCCAAGCACGCGCTTGGCGTGCTGGGGCCTAGAGCTGCCCCTGAATACTGCTAAGAACCTCCTATATGGACTTTGAAGTCTCTGTATGTATCTGAGTGCTTTGTCACTTAGAACCAAGAAAAGAGTTTTTTTCTTTTTTTCCCTTATAAACACAAACACTAAAGGACTGGCTAGCAGTGTGGTATTTTGGGGAAGATCCAAACTAATATTGACCTAGTAACATGGCTGACCCTTTGGGGTCAAAAGGGCATTTTGTAGATGTCAGCAAAAAGTTTTTAAATAACTTCTCACGGTACTGGACCTAGGTGCTGATTGGGAGCCAGAGAACTGGAATGCAATAAAGGAGGCGGTATGATTTCTTTTTTTTGCTTCTCAATAATCAGTGTGGGGGACCAGTAGCACAGTTTGTGACTGGTTGGTGAGTTTAACTTCAGCGTTAACCACCAGTTTTGGGAGTGTCTGCACTCTTTTTTGCAGCCTGCCCTGACCTTGGCATTTTCAGTGAGGGCTGCCCCAGGCACCCCGGGTCACGGTTGCCATTGGTCTTTGGGATTAGGAAGTAATGGGAGTAGAACCCTCAACCCCTTAGCACTGCTGGAAATTCCACCACTGCTTCCACAGATTAGGAGTGACTGCACCTCTTCGGCTAGAAGTCTCTCATGAGAAGGGTCCCTGAAGGAGGACAGGGAGGGTGGGAAGGAGGGGAACATCTCACTTCCACCATGCACAGCACCCAGAAATCCATGGTAATTCAGACCCACGCCTGATAGAAGTGGGACAACCAGTCAACAAACGTAGGGGAAATAGGCTCCAGACACTGTCCTGGTATGCCATCCTCAGGCATACCCTCAAAAGGCCTGTTTAGACACCGTCAAATGGCTTGGGCGGCAGGTGCTCGGGCACACAAGGACTGGGACAAAGGCCTCCTTCTATAGCATGTTCTTTTTCCTGCTGTATTCCTCTCTCTCTTCTGCGGAGGGTAGAACCTGGCCATTGGTTGGGGCTTATAGTGCTTCCTAGCAGGAGCTGATGTATGTAGACCCAAGGATTTCAGAGTAGCCCTCAAGTCTTTCAAGCTATGAAGATTCAAATCAGTTTGCTCTGAAGAGAGTGATTTGTCTTCAAAACAACAGGTCCTGGATTGCCTGCTGGACCTCATAGGGCAGACCGTCATGATCACTACCACCAAAGCCATGGAGCAGGCTACTGTGTCCAGAGCCGCCTGGAGGGACGCCGTGGCCATCGCTTTGCCTTCCTCCACTATGGCTGAAAACTCACCCCTGGATTCCTGCAGCAAGAGCTCCCTGAACTTTGCCAAAGCATGCCAAGAATTAAAGTCATACCAACCCAGGAGCACTGGGTGGTTGGCAATCCTGAGCTGGTGGCTCAGTAGAGTAGACCTTTCTGCCAAAAAGGCTGAGGTTTTTTGTCATCTTTTGCCTTAGGGGCTGGCCCCTGTTGCCTCTCTCTCTCCCTTTTGTTCACTGCAGAAACAACCAGCGAGCCTGTTGGGGGGGGAGGGGTAATATACAAAAATGTATACCCCTTAGGAGGGACAAAGTACTTCATAGAATATCAGGGTTGGAAGGGACCTCAGGAGGTCATCTAGTCCAACCCTCTGCTCAAATCAGGAGCAATTCCCAACTAAATCATCCCAGCCAGGGCTTTGTCAAGCCTGACCTTAAAAACCTTAAAAAGGAAGGAGATTCCACCACCTCCCTAGGTAACTCATTCCAGTGCTTCACCACCCTCCTAGTGAAAAAGTTTTTCCTAATATCCAACCTAAACCTCCCCCACTGCAACTTGAGACCATTACTCCTTGTTCTGTCATCGGGTACCACTGAGAACAGACTAGATCCATCCTCTTTGGAACCCCCTTTCAGGTAGTTGAAAGCAGCTATCAAATCCCCCCTCATTCTTCTCTTCTGCAGACTAAACAATCCCAGTTCCCTCAGCCTCTCCTCATAAGTCATGTGCTCCAGCCCCCTAATAATTTTTGTTGCCCTCCGCTGGACTCTTTCCAATTTTTCCACATCCTTCTTGTAGTGTGGGGCCCAAAACTGGACACAGTACTCCAGATGAGGCCTCACCAATGTCGAATAGAGGGGAAATGATCACATCCCTCGATCTGCTTGCAATGCCTCTACTTATACAGCCCAAAATGCCATTAGCCTTCTTGGCAACAAGGGCACACTGTTGACTCATATCCAGCTTCTCGTCCACTGTAACCCCTAGGTCCTTTCCTGCAGAACTGCTTCCTAGCCATTCGGTCCCTAGTCTGTAACAGTGCATGGGATTCTTCTGTCCTAAGTGCAGGACTCTGCACTTGTCCTTGATGAACCTCATCAGGTTTCTTTTGGCCCAGTCCTCTAATTTGTCTAGGTCCCTCTGTATCCTATCCCTACCCTCCAGCATATCTACCACTCCTCCAAGTTTAGTGTCATCTGCACATTCCTCTTCATCTTCTTAGCAGTAAGTTGGAGGGATGTGGGAGTCTGCCAGAGAACTTTTATAGGCTCCAGGACGGCATCCTCCAATGGCAGGGCTACCCGTGATGGTCCTGAGGCCATTATAATATCCACTAAGACATGGGAGGATTCAGAGAACTCTTCTGGTTGAATGCCCAGGTTCTGGGTTACCCTCCTCAGCAGTTCTTGGTGCACCCTATAATCCTCCTGGGTGGCCACCATAGCTGTTCCCATCACTGTCTCGTTGAGAGGGGAAGATGGAGAAGCCTGCACAGGCACCTGGCCCTATATTTCTCCCTCTGCTCCAGATTGGTCCTGTGAAGGGGCATCCTCCTGCTCAGCACCAGGCTCGGCAGAGGGGGACCGATCCCTGTTCCAAGAGGGATGGCTGGGCAGCTTGTGCCGCCAATATTGCAGAATGCAATCTTATGGACTGGGACCCCTGGATAGGTTGGAACGCTCAGGGATTCCAAAATGGCCACTTCTGGGGCATTTGCCATTGTGCTGGTGGCCATGCCACCAGCAGCATTCCTTGGCTCATGTCCAGTCGCAGAGTGCTGCCTATCGGAGCAACATCTGCTCCTGCGTGAGGCTTAGGACTCTGCTTCCGAATTTGAGAAGTGGCTTCTTGGCAACCAAGGCGGGGCACTGCCGACTAGTGCCAGAGAGTGGTGCCATGAGTGAGGGAATTTGTGCCACACCATCATGACCAGCTTGCCCTTCACCAGCACCTGTCTTGGTGCCATGGTGGCCCTCAGTTCTGGTGCGGCCACTGACTGCTCCCGAATGGCAAAGGATGGTGGCACCCTGGGGGAAAGCGGGTCTCTCACAGCCTCCAGCATAGACAGTAAAACCAGGGCTGTCACGCCACGGTGGCTCTCCCTTAGCGGGGAGTCCAATGGTACCAGTCTCAACAACACCCTTTCCAGGGCTGGAGTTGACGATGCCACACACCCTGTTGGCGTCTCCAAGTGGTCCACCCCAGGTCGCACTCTACCAGAAGCCCTACCACCTGCAGACCTTGGGGTTGGAGAGTGCCTCCAGTCTGTCTTTTTCTGCTTTTTCTTAGGCGATTGTGCGCGGTGCCGAGAGTCCCGTGCCAAATTGATTTCCTCTGTGCTGGGGACTTTCATCGGTGCCGGAAGCCCCAAACCATCAGTAGCAAAGTCCTTTCTTGGTAACAGGGATGTGGAATGGCAATGCACCTAGGATGACCAGACGTCCCGATATTTAGGTGTTTGTCCTGCGTCCCGACCAATCTTTGGTCAGGACGCAGTTTGTCCCGACATTTTGCTCCGGCAGCACTCGTCTTTTTTTTTTTCCTCTCTCTCTCTCTCTGCCGGCAGCACTTGGCTTTTTTTCCCCTCCACCGGCAGGCCCCCCTCCCCCATGTCTCCCGATATTTTCTCCCTCTCATCTGGTCACCCTAACTGCACCACCTTGAGAGACTCCAGAGCACTTCTTACTAACCTAGAAATACATGGTTGCGATTCCCCTTGAGCAGCTCCAAAGAGGGACGAAGCGCTGCTTCCATATGGGGGAAACTTAAGTCTAGCATCCCTGTCCTTTTTTGTCCTGGGTCTGAAGCTCCTGCACCATTCCTGCATGTGGGCCTCTCCCAGGCACTTAAGACAGGTATGGCGTGGGTCACACATGGTTTGAACCCTTGAGACTGAGGCATACTGTGGTGCAGGGCGGCCTAGCCCCACTAAGCAGGGATCGCTACTACCTGTATTACACTACGTAGCTAACTACTAACTTAATCCTAACAGTAACTATGATCAATTTTTTCTGGAAGAAGTCCACTGAAAAAAAGGCATTTGCAGAATGCAAGGGATGAGCAGAAGTTCCAGCAACCATCACGGGTGGTAAGAAGGAATTGAAGAACTGGTGGGGTGGCAGGTCCCTATATGCCGGCGCTATGAGGGCACGACTCCAGAGGCACCAAAGCCGACATGATGGATACCACTGAGAGGGAAAAAAAAAACAAAAAAAACCCTTTCCCGCGGTCGTACATGCACACCTACATTGGAATGGACATGAACAAGCACTTGAAGAACAACAAAAAACGGATGCACACCCATTTTAAAAAACGTGACCTACAAAGATTTAATACCCCCACTGAGATGAATGGAAGCAATTCATATCTCCTAGAGCTATTGTTTTAGTCTTCCTGCTTACAATCTCGTAAGACAATCAGGTCACATTTTTTTCCTCCAAATCATAGGTTGGAATTTATTTATTTTTTAATATTTTTATTTATATTTTTTAAGGCAGACTCTTAAATTCTGCAAAAATCAGTAAGTTCAAAGTTGTACGAGAAAAAAGTGTTCTAACTCCCACTCACAGCGCTTGTTCTTGTGGCACTGTCACAATGAGCACTTTTGTAGTAGTCTTTATTCATTTCAGACACTTAACATTAGTTCTCTCTCCTTCCTGGGATAACTTCACTCACATCCAACATGGATTTGTTGATATTCTTGAACGCTTTATACCATGGTCATTTATAAGTATTACATTACCTCAGCATATGTAAAAAGCGAAACCAAGTCTGTGCAATGCACTCGTTGTCCATTTCAGGAGGAATCAGACTTGCATCTTCATCAGGAATTTTAAATGGAGGAAATGAAGGTCCATATGTAAAACGCAGCAATCTAGGGGACAAGTCAGTAAGGCTGTCATTGCATTAGTACTCCTCGCACTTGCACTGTATTTACATTTGTAAAAAGATGCACCATATATTGTTTTAAGTACATGTAAAATAAAAACTACTTACAAACCTTACTAAATAAATCATGAACTTTGTACAGTCATCCATTCAAAATTAAACATCACTGAGGGATAGCTCAGTGGTTTGAGCATTGGCCTGCTAAACCCAGGGTTGTGAGTTCAAACCTTGAGGGGGCCATTTAGGGATCTAGGGCAAAAATCTGTTTGGGGATTGGTCCTGCTTTGAGCAGGGGGTTGGACTAGATGACCTCCTGAGGTCCCTTCCAACCCTGATATTCTGTGATTTAACCCTCTCTATCCCATTCTTCTCAAAAGCTTCAGCTTTTAGCCTTGGAGCATGCCTGAAGTTCAGTGTGCTTGGATTCTGTCAGACTAAGAAGGCATTCCAGATGCCGGGGCCCTCTATGGAAACACTCTGCCAGCACCCCTTCACTGTTTAAAACCAGGGGAGCACCAGCTTGTGTGCCATGTGTTTTTTAACTGACAAGATATCGCACAACGAGAGAGGCAGTTTCTCAAGTAATTAGGTCCCAAACCACTTAGGGCTTTTATTGATCTGAATCAACACATTGAATTACACCTGGAAACAAAGAGCCAGTGCAGATCCAGGTGTAATGTATGCTCTCCATGAGGTGCCAAGCTTAGCAAGCAGACCCACTACAATCTGAAGAAGCTGAAGTCTCCAAACCGTCTTGAAGTATAGCACCATAGAGCACATTACAATGATCCAATCTCAAGGTGGTAAAGGCCTGGAAAACTGAAGTGAGGTCACAGTTGGAAAGAAAGAGTGATAACCTTCTGGCCAAGCAGCGACGGAACAAACCTTTTTTACCATCCAAAAGAAACTTAGGATCCAACCCACCGCCACCGCCAATTCCTCTACCTTGCAAACCCATGAGAAATGACAGACAGATTCCAATCAGAATTGTCTCATTCTTCTCCAAATTGAGTCCCTGCCACCTCAATCTCAAGTTTTTACTCTTCTCAAAATTATGCTTTGCCCCCCCCAATCTGTGTGTGTGTGGGGTTTTTACAAAACCTCACTTGGTATTTTCCACTCCAACTAGTACCCCATCTGAGCTAATTGAGACTGCTGTCTGTGACGCTGCATGGAATAAGGGTGAACATTTAAAATACTGATACCAATATTACAAAATAGCAATTAATAGTATACAAGATATACCTTACATGGCCTCAGTGGAAAAGTTATAACAATATCATATTTGGTAGATTATATCTATCTAATCTTTGTATCATGAATTATAAATGTGTGTGCTATATCTGTATCTCAAACTTATCCTGTGTTTCTGGGAGACACCCTCAGACAGATTGGCATCAGCACTATCCAGCCTGCTTGATGGCCCATCAAGGGCAATCAGCTGTACAATGAATCCATTGAGAGAAACTAGGGGCTACACCTAGTTGGGGGACATGTAGGGACACGCTTATGGACAGGGGACTCCAAATACTTTTCCATGCCCATGTGCTGTGAGTAGTGATGAGCTGCCAAAATCTTAACAACCGGTTCCCTATAAAAAGTTCTGATTTAAGGGGTGGGAGCAGGGGAGGGGCCGGGGGGGGGGAAGACATACCCATGGGGCCAAGGGCAAACTGCCCCACTTGCCCCCCTGGCAGCCCTAGAGCTTGCAGCCCCCTCCCCCCTTACCTTGCCGGCAGCTCAAAGCAGCAGGACGACTCAGGAGCTCAGCTGAGCTGCCCAGCTACTGGCCATGCTGTGGCTCTTCGGGGTGGGGGAAGTGGGGGAGGGCCCGGGGGAAGACATCCTCATGGGGCCAGGGACCCCTGCAGGGCCCGGGCCAATTGCCCCACTTGCCCCCTCCCATCCCCTCTGGCCAGCCCTGGAGCTTGCAGCAGGACCTGCCCCCCACCTTGCTGGGCCTCTCAAAAAGTGGCAGCAGGATGATTCGGGAGCTCAGCTGAGCTGCCCAGCTGATGCTGGCGGCTGGCCACGCTGCAGCTGGGGGGAAGCTGGGGAAGGGCCGGGGGAGCCTCAGCCTCCCCAGCTGGGAATCCTGGGGGCAACAGGATGATTCGGCCTGCGGACTGGAGTTCTTTGCCCACTCCCTGGCCCTTTAACAACCGGTTCTCCACGGAGGTCTAGTTTTAGCAACCGGTTCTTGAGAACCTGTGGGAACCGGCTCCAGCTCACCACTGGCTGTGAGCTTGTGTTTGGGACAAAGGATATACAAGCCACATGGCAGAGGATATAAAAAGCCAGCTGCATCATCTCTAGTTTGTCTTCGATCCTGCTTCTCACCTCTGGAATGAGTTTTCTACAAAGTGAAGCTTTGAAAAAAGGACTGATAGACCCATCCAAGCTTTGGATGTGTTTCACAAATACTTTAAAGGCCAGCAAATTCTCCAGTGCTGTTAAGAACCTGATATATGAACTCTGAAGTCATATGTACATGTATCTAATTGCTTTGACTCTTTAACAACTCTTCTCTTTTGTTTCTTTTCTTATATAATAAGAACATTTAGTTTTAGATAATAAAGGATTGGCTGGCAGAGTTGTATTTTGGGTAAGTTCTAAACAAGTATTGATCTGGTACTGTGTCTGGTCCTTTGGGGATAAGAACATCATTTTGTAAAGTGAACAGACTTTTAAGTAACTTCTCACTTTACTGGACTTAGTCACGGATTGGGGGCCAGAAACTGGAATGCAATAAAGGGGGCTGTGATATTTATTTATTTTTAAGCTTCTGGATAACTAGCGTGGGGGATCAAGAGCACAATTTTGTGACTGGTTACTGAATCAAACTATAGGGTTAACCACCAGTTTGGGGAGAATCCACTCTCCTTTTGCAGCCTGCCCTGACCGTGGCATTTTCAGTCTGGGCTACTCCAGGCACCTCAGGTCACAGGCCACACTTTTCATAGCAGCAAATTTGGGAGAACTTGTCTGTCCTTATGAGCACATGGGGCAAATTGTGGGAAGGCACTGGAAGCAATTTAGCATGTGAGCAATTTAGCCTGTGTCCTCACTGCAAAATGGGTGGGTTACCAGCTCAAGTGAAAGCAGAACCTGAGTCTAGCCTATACTCCAGCAGGGCCAACTAGCCTGGGTTTAGAGCATGACTAAATTTGGGTGAAAGGTTTGTTTTCTGGTGGGAGAGCCGGTAAAGGGCAACATCTCAGAAGATTCCCAATTAATTCTGAAGTGAAGAAATACTCTTAGATATCAAAATATTAAGTTTTTACATACACATGAACTCCTATGTGACTAGCCAATCACCACTGTTTTGATTCAGGAAACCTACTCTGAGCATATTACTAGCAGTCAAATTCAGGAAAGTTGTTTATTAAAAAGTCACTTTGCCCTTTGGAAGTTGGATTAGAATTTCTTTGGGCTAAAGGTACTCATGCAGATTTGAAGCACCACTGATCTTAAGGTTAGCATAAAAAAACCTCAGCTCTTTATATATTAGATTTAAATAAGCAAACAAATCCACAACAGAAGTACTACATTTTACACAAATGTCACAGAACCCACAGGTTACTCTATATGCGTGGCATTAAAACTGTTAGACATCAGAGGGCTGTAAGATCTGAGCATAAAGCGTATGGAGTAGCAGTGGAACAGAACACTGATGCATGCTTTAAGGGGGTTACAACTGTTTTCAAATCAGTGAATCATAAAAACACAAACACAGCTAAATCTAAGCAGCTAAAAATAGCCAGAAGAATTGTGTATTTAGTTGTGCAAAATAAAAGATGCCTCACAAATATGTATATATATGTATGTATTGGGAGGAGGTGAGTAGCCTTCAGTGGTGAAAGAGCAGGTTAAAGACTATTTATAAAAGCTCGACATGCACAAGTTCGAGGGGCCGGATCCAATGCGTCCGAGGGTGCGGAGGGAGTTGGCTGATGTGATTGCAGAGCCATTGGCTATAATCTTTGAAAAACCCATGGTGATCGGGGGAGGTTCCACATACTTGGAAAAAGGCAAATACAGTGCCAATTTTTGAAGGAGAATCTGACGAACTACAGCCTCACCTCAGTCCCTAGAAAAAACATGCAGCAGGTTCTCAAGGAATCCATATTGAAGCACTTGTGATCATGAACAGTCCATATGGATTCACCAAGGAAAAGTCATGCCTGACCAACCTGATTGCCTTCTATGAGGACATAACTGGTTCTGTGGATATGGGGAAAGCAGTGGATGTGATATGCCTTGACTTTAGCAAAGCTTTTGATAAGGTCTCCCACAGTATTCTTGCCAGCAAGTTAAAGAAGAATGGATTGGATGAATGGACTATAAGGTAGACAGAAAGCTGGCTAGATCGTCAGGATCAGTGGACAGCGATCAATGACTTCACTAATTGGCAGCCGGTATCAAGCGGAGTGCCCCAGGGGTCAGTCCTGGGGCTGGTTTTGCTCAACATCTTCATGGATAATGGGATGGATTACACCCTCAGCAAGTTCACGGATAACACTAAGCTGGGGGAGAGGTAGACATGCTGGAGGATAGAGATAGGGTCCAGAGTGACCTAGACAAATTGGAGGTTTGGGCCAAAAGAAATCTGATGAGGTTCAACAAAGACAAGTTCAGAGTCCTGCACTTAGGACAGAAGAATCCCATGCACTGCTACAGTCTGGGGACCAACTGGCTAAGCAGCAGTTCTGCAGAAAAGGACCTGGGGATTACAGTGGATGAGAAGATGCATATGAGGCAACAAGGGCACACTGTTGACAAGAAGGCTCACAGCATATTGGGCTGCATTAGTAGGAGCACTGCCAGCAGATCGAGGGAAGTGATTATTCCCCTCTATTCGGCACTGGTGAGGCCACATCTGGAGTACTGCATCCAGTTTTGGGCCTTCCGCTACAGAAAGGATGTGGACAGATTGGAGAGAGTCACAGAATCATACAATATCAGGGATGGAAGGGACCTCAGGAGGTCATCTAGTCCAACCCCCTGCTCAAAGCAGGACCAAACCCAACTAAATCATCCCAGCCAGGGCTTTGTCAAGCCTGACCTTAAAAACCTCTAAGGAAGGAGATTCCACCACCTCCCTAGGTAACCCATTCCAGTGCTTCACCACCCTCCTAGTGAAAAAGTTTTTCCTAATGTCCAACCTAAACCTCCCCCTCTGCAACTTGAGACCATTACTCCTTGTTCTGTCATCTGGTGCCACTGAGAACAGTCTAGATCCATCCTCTTTGGAACCCCCTTTCAGGTAGTTGAAAGCAACTATCAAATCCCCCCTCATTCTTCTCTTCTGCCGACTAAACAATCCCAGTTCCCTCAGCCTCTCCTCATAAGTCATGTGTTCCAGCCTCCTAATAATCTTTGTTGCCCTCCGCTGGATTCTTTCCAATTTTTACACATCCTACTTGTAGTGTGGGGCCCCAAACTGGACACAGTACTTCAGATGAGGCTTCAACAATGTTGAATAGAGGGGAATGATCACATCCTGCAGAGGGCAAAAAAAAATTATTGTAACAAGACTAGGTAATACTGTAACGCGTTGGATAACAGAGATATTAAGATTATACACAGATACAAAAAGACAATATACTGAACTGTTCATTTATGGAATGCTAACATTTACTAAAAATATGAACATTAAAAAAAGATTCCATACAACCAAACTTCATAGATATTGAAGTTTACCTGGTTTTAATAGATATTTGCTTTGTTTACCAAAAGGTTTTGGATGAGCTGCTCATTATTCAAATTTGCTATTATCTGCAAAAAAGTATGACCAACCATATGATAGATATGGTTACTGTAGCTGCAGTTATGAAATAATGGACATGCAGTTATTCTGCAAATATTGGAATATATTTGTCCCTTTAAAACTGGATTCCACAAATGAACAGAAAATACAGAGCTATGAAAGACTCCATTATCACAGAAAACTGGCTGAACAACATACACTGTAAGTGTGTTCATCTCAATGTCAGTTTCTTTTGAGGTTTCACCTACCTGGAAGTAAGGGCACAGATAACCTTGCTCCACTGCTCCACTACAGCAGGGTGATGCCGCCAGTTGGCCACCATTTCTTTGGCAGTTTTCCAATAAGGGGGTGTTGGAAAGCACCGAGTGCAAGCTAGCAACCACACTTCAAACAGCACACCAATCAGTTTCTCAGCCAGATTTTCAGCAATGCCACCTTATGCAGGAACAAAACAAACATTTAAAGCCATTTAAGATGCTAGAGCTCTTTCAGCCATCTCCCTAGGAAACCCTATTAATCCTAAAAGGAATCTCATGGCTATCATGCTCATATCACTTTGAATTTATATAGATTTTATTTTATAAGCAATGTTTAAATACCCTTAAATCTATTCTGATCTACAACAGTACCATTTGCTTACTTTCTACAGGTGCATCCATGCTTTTAAAAAGTCGAAATGTTAATAACTGATAGTGTAAAGCCAAGCCATATGGTAATGCGAACACCTATGCAACAAGGGATTCACCTACTTAGACATATTAGCATCACAGTAACACATCACAGAGAGAAAAAGAGAGAGAGAGATCGATCTGACCATGAACTTATTAGTTTACAGGTGGGCAGATACTGACATGTCTTCACACTACCTCTCTAGCTAAGGGAAAATAAAGATAATATGTAGCTGACAGACAGAACTATGGGACCACCAAGACAGAAGACCCAGTAATCTGAGTTTATAGTTGGATGGACCATCATGTGTCTTGCAGAGTATGTTTTGACAATTCGTATAGGACAAAAATTGTTTAAGCAGGTTCACTTTCAGGCCATCCAACTTTAATTCAGAGTTTAAATACTAGAGATGAGTTGTTGTTCTTACATGGCCACCAGCAACTTTTGATTGTTTTTCAACATGAAAACAAACTACACTCAGGGGCCAACATCCCTTATATCCATAAGAGAAGCAAATGAAAAAAGTTAAGACACAAACCTTGCACAGTGGGAGCTGCCAGAAGAGTGTCATTAATCTGTAGGAGAAACAACAATAAAACCTCCCAAGTTTCTCGAGCCATGATGGTTGACTCACGAGCCAATTTCTGGACAGCCTTCAAAACCTGCAAGCATAGTCTATTCTGACTGGACCCTGGGTCCTGCCTATAAGAGAAGAACATTATTTGAGTCTCTCTCTCTCCAAAAAAAAAAAAAAAAAAAACACAACAAAAAAAAACAACACCCTATAACTTTGAGATTGACTACAGTACCTAAAATTCACTGTGTTATATGCAAAAGAACTTAAAATGGCAAGATTATTGAACCGAACTTTGAGCTAAGGTGATTCACGGGAATTCAAGTCTGCCTCAGTGCAGTGAAGTATATAGTACAATAGCTCTTTCATATGACACTACACAAACATGCACTCATACAAAATGCTACACAATGTACACATTTACAGTTAGAGAAAGTAGAGCTCCTTTGCATTATATTCCAATTGCTAAGTGAATGGCTCATCACCTAATGCCATGAGACCATGTAAAACGCATAAAGACACATATGGGGTAGGCAGAGAGGCAGAATTAAAGTGTGGTATGTATTATTTTGATTTTTTAAGAGTGTTCCTAATTATTCCAGGCACATGTAAATTACAAAGCTTACCAAATAAACCAGTCCCCAATCTTCCTCACCCATTCATCCCAGGAATGATGACTTTCACCTACTCCTATCTATAGTCACAGCATCCTTATTTAATATGTATATTACACTAAGCTCAGTCAGGATGGGGATCCTATTGTGCAATATGCTGTATAAATATGGACAGTGACAGGATCCTGCTCCAAAGAGCTTATGATGCAAAAAGGGTATGCTGAAGTCACAGTTAGATTGGCAAAGATGAAGGAGCTGACTACCACATTAAGTATTTTTTTAAATGGCATAAGGAGAGCAAAAGGGATCCTGACTTGCTTTTTGTCAGTCTAATCTGCATATCCTGCACTCGATACCTCACACGTCACCAAAAAGGAGCCCACTTATCCAAGAGAATATATCCTAGACAAGACAAAGATAAACCTGAACATAATGGAGATATCAGGACTCACTTATGGCCAAATGGTATCTAATTCAGAAGCAGGAGAGAATGGTGCTAGCAAACTAGTTTGACTTCTTTACCACCTCCTCCAACACTTCCTATCCCCAACTGACCATAAACCTACACCCTCCTAAGCTTTTTAAAAATTATAGAAAAGTCACTGGAATAGGAAAAACAGATTAAGGAAGTCCTCTTTATATAGAGAAAGCTTGGTCACGGAAGCCAGAGTTTTAATACATTAGCTCTTAGGGTTATCCCATCATGAAATTATTATTGACTGACTCTCACATACCACAGCAGAGTGAGTTTTGATGAGATTGAAGGGGTAGAGAAATCCAGACAAAAAGCCATTTTATGAAATACAAAGATGAGATAGGGCAAGTGACAATGACAAAAGCTTTTCCACAGCACTAGCCCTTATATATCTTCTGTCACTCCATTCTTGATGACAGGATGCCATTAACATCATAAATTTAGAGCATGCAAATGTCATGCATGAATTCCACCTGATTAGGAAGGGCAAGGCAAAAGCACTCACTCCATGCTCACATGTTCAGGAGATTTTTGTGATGGAGGCAAACAGTTTGAAGCAGCAACAAACAAAAGGAGTTCAGGGTTTACAGAAAAGGGAAATTTGGGCCAGATTAAGGCATTTCAACAGAGTACCATCTATAAAAGATGCCCCATACATAGTTTTAAGGCAAGATCTGCCAGAGCCGGAGCATTTTGTTCATCTAATGCAGTGGTTCTCAAACTATTGTACTGGTGACCCCTTTCACATAGCAAGCCTCTGAGTACCACCCCCTTATAAATTAAAAACATCTATATATTTAACATTATTAAAAATGGTGGAGGCAAAGTGGGGCTTGGGGTGGAAGCTGACAGCTTGTGACCCTCCATGTAATAACCTCACGACCTGCTGAGGGGTCCCGACCCCATTTGAGAACCCCTGATTTAACGCAACTGGAAGCCTGTGTGGCACTGGGGCATTATCTGACTGTAATAACTGCCACTGCTATTGAATTTTAGTAATTCAGTGCTTCTTGAATCAAGCAGGGTAGCTAGGGTTAGGGTTCATTTCATCAGGGCTAGAAGTCAGAGGCTAATATGAGAGAAAAGAATGTAGGTGACTTCTTTCTGGTTGATCATCCAGCTAGGAGCAATTCCAAGTTACCCTGCTCTCGCTCTCTCATTCATATTCATTGTTCTTGATGCTATTTCAAGGCTATGGGTCTCAAATGTGAGCACAGAGTAACTGTTTTAGCACTATAACTATTGCAGGCATGGGTTCTGTACATATTGCTGTTTTAGGGGACTAAATGTTGGTATGAGTATTATAAAAATGTTTATAAAAACACTTACTTTTGGGGGCATCAAGCCTTTTTCAACCTGTCTGTTCTCTACCTGCCATTTCAAGTCTGCTCGTTTGTAACGAATTAGGTTGACCCAGGATAGCCAGCCTTCCTCATGCATTCATCTCCTAGACTGAGGATGTGCACTTGAGCTACTTTAGATATCAGCACCCTCTTATCACAACTCTGGACCACTGTGCTCCTGGCAGCCAATAGCTACATAACTTCCTCAGGGTGGGGAAGGAAACTATTTCACCAGGACCAAGAAAATGTATTTATGGTGTGGACTGAATGCTGTAATACAGGAGTATGGAATACTTTTATTCCACAAAAAGAGCCCGTAGAAGTATTCTCCTGAATTCTATCCCCACTAGCACTTCCCATAGTATCTGAGCCTCTCCCACTTAGAAAGAAAGGGGAAAAAAAATCTATATAAGGCTCTTAGTAGACGCATCATCTCTCACATAACCATTCAGCAGTCTCCCCGGCCTACTTTATTTCTAGCCTACATACGACAGGTAAAATTCCTCTGAACTCTGACAACGTGGACCTTAATTCTGTAGCAAGGTACCTGGAGCTGTAGCCTCTGTGGGAATTGTGGAATTGCTCTGGAAGCATCTCATATATTATAACTGATGTTTTTATTGAACTAAATATGAAAATGCAATCCGCAGAGCCTTACTTATGTGGATATAAATTAAATTGATTCTATGCAGGCTCCCTATTTTCTGGTTTTCATTGTGCCACAGAATTTTAGGTTGATAATGCATAACTTTCAGAGCTGTCAGGGGAAGCTGAAAGTTTTGGCAGTCAGGTAGGAAACAGTTGGGGCTTTTGGCACCTGGAGAGGGCCAGGAGACCATTGGGATAAGCACATTGGGTGGGTGTTCCTGTTAATGTGATTTATGTCAATCACTGGACAGCTGAGTCAGTACTGCCATGAAGAGAGAACTTCACACCTTTTAGATCATCATACTAGGCTCTTTACAGACTCATGAAGACAACACTTTAAGGATGCACTTGGTTCATGCTTTCAAAGTCTTCATCACAGCTTCAAAGGGGAGCTAGGGCTCCTAGATGCTACTATAATACTGTTTTTAAAAATTGATAAAACAGAAGCCTAATTTTAATGTCATTTTTCTTAGTCCTCACCTTTTCCCTTACCCTTCTCAGAAGTGAGTATCTGAAAATTAACTAGAATTTAAGTAAGTTTAATACCCTTAGAAGGATGGCCAGTGGTTAGAGCATTAGCCTAGTAATTGGGAGACTTTGGTTCAAGTCCCTGCTCCACCAAACAACCTCCAAGACACTTTGACTCTCTGTGCCTTAGCTCCCCACCCATAAAATGGAAATAGCAGCACCTCCCTACCTGAGAGTGTTATGAGGGTAAACCTATTAAAGATGATTAAGGAGGACTCACTGCTGTAATGGGGGCCAGTAGGACTGCCTACATACAACTGAGACTGCTGAATATTTCCTTCATACCCTCCACAAATCTTATTTAATCCTTAAAGATAACAATCTTATCTAGATACTGCTGCTTCTCTAGCCTGCAAGACCAGCTTGTGAAATCTCACCCACAACAAGCACTGACTTAACAGAAATTGTGCCATCACAGAGCACCTAGTCTACAGCTGCAGGGATCAGAGTAATTACAAAAAGACAATATAATAAAATCACTAAATGCCTTTGAGAGTTTCCCTTAATCGGTGCTTGAGAATGCAGATAGGAGGACAGGGTTGGGGATTTCTCTGCCATGGTTTTTTGCTTGTTTAAGTAGTCTGATGATCATTTTATGCTTACTTTTGACCTTGCTTTAATATAAAACTAAAATGCCACTTCTATCTGTGGTCTGAGACCAAGTCAAAACTAAGATTATTAAATATTCAGCTATTAGAATTTGAAGCAAGTTACTGAATATCCTTTTGCTTTGCACTTTAGAGCTAATCATACAGATTAGCATTAGGTCTAGTCCTATGCTATAGTGTAAGAGTAGGTTGCGGTAAGCGCTTACTATGTGGTCATGATATGTGTTTTGAACTCACGCTACAGGCATGCAATATAAGCACAGTACATCCATCTACACTAATATATCCTGCAAGGCAAATGGCTTAGTTGCTAAAAATTTTTATTAAACAGGCATGTGAACTGATGTGTTAAGCTTGGTGATAGATAATGTAATTTTAGAGTCAGCCACTGACAGATATGCTCCTCTTCTTCCTCATTTAATAGTTGTGCGAAGTGCTTAAACAGATCATTGATTTGTATGTTGTCATAATAGGCCAATCATTCTTAATCACTAGATCAGAGTGTAGATTCAAACTATTGAAAACACATGAATGGTGGTTGCTGTAGACTGCAAAAACTGCTATCCATGTATTCAACGGCAGCTTCAAGGATATAGATCTGATCTTCCTGAAGCTTTGCCTCAACAACCAGAAGTTTTTACCTCTTCAAATTCACCCTCCCAGTGGACATAAAGAGTAGGATAGCCTTTATCAGTTTCACCAGGCACAGCACTTCCTAAAACATATTTTTATGCCCTGTGTTACATCAGCTGTCCCAGATTCCATGTCTACTTTGACAAAGTAAAAAGTTTTCTAGCCTGCATAAATCTGATGTAAATTGTCACCTGCTCAGCTTCTGACATAGTATTTCTAACTCTCAATGTGCACCTGAGACCTCTAAGATTTTGCCAATAGTTCTCTTAAATATTTAAAATCTGCACTTGATTTCTAATCTGAATTTTTCTAGTTTCAACATCAGATCTCATTATGCATGTCAATTTAGTTAACAAGATAAATAAGCAGGAGAATATTAAACTATCTGCAAACTTACTATTACAATGATTTTATCCTCATAGTGTTTACACTGGCATCCAATAAACTGATCATCAAAAAGGGGTCTTCGATGCAAAGGTGAAGTAATGCAGTAAACTGGCAGAATACCACAGGACAGGATGGGACTGGGAAAGAATAGCAATGAAACTCTGCTATTCAGTGAATGTTTTTCCACCTACCAGACCAAATGGCATCTTATTGACTATACTATCATCTGGCAGCAAGATCTACAGGACATATGAATAACTGCAGCCTTGCACAGGATAGACTGCTGGATAGACCATCACATGATACGCTCCAAAACTGTATTTGTTAATATGGCAAGCACCCCACAAGTCATCATTTAAATCGGTGGTGGGCAACCTGCGGGCCGTCAGGGTAATCTGCTGGCGGGCCACAAGACAGTGTTTACACTGGTCGTCTGCAGGCATGGCCGCCTGCAGCTCCCAGTGGCCATGGTTTGCCATTTCTGGCCAATGGGAGCTGCGGAAAGGTCAATGTAAACACTGTCTTGTGGCCACTGACCAACTGGATTTAAACCGATCAGATAGCTCAACATACAGCAATTACGAGATGCAGAGCTGCGCTTATGTAGCTTCAACAAACATCAGAGCAGCTCTGCCTGACCTTGCTGGCTTGACTACTAATGTAAACAGCGAATGGGCATCTCTTCACAATACTATACATTAAGCAGCTTTTGCCATCTTGGGTACAGCAAAATGATGTCACCAAGCCTGGTATGATTAGAATGACGCAGAAATCCAACAGCTACTAATTCATCTTCCGCTCACCCCCTGGTTATTTTTAGTAAAGTCAGACAGGTCACAGCTCCTGTGAATTTTTGTTTATTGCCCGCAACTGTCATGACTTTTACTAAAAATAACCATGACAAAGTCATGAGATCAAAGACTTCTATGCTGCTTTGAAAGATATATATGGTTCTGCACAAACTACTAACAAAGGAGACATCTTATCAGGGATGCCAACAGCATTTCAGTGATCTTCTGAACCAGGGATTGGCAACCTTCGGCACGCAGCCTGCCAGTGTAAGCATCCTGGCTGGGCCAGTTTTTTACCTGCCGCGTCCGCAGGTTTGGCCGATCGCAGCTCCCACTGGCCTGGAGTGGCGAACCATGGCCAGTGGAACCTGCGATTGGCCAAACCTGCGGATGCGGCAGGTGAACAAACCAGCCCAGCCCACCAAGGTGCTTACCCTGGTGGGCTGCATGCCAAAGGTTGCAGATCCCTGTTCTGAACACAGCAGCCAACACTGTAGACGAGGCACAAATAAAAGCAGTGGATCCGTCAACATGGACGCAGCCCGATCCTTTGATGGAGTCGGCACTGCAATCAGTGCCATGGGGAACTGCAGGGATCTGATGGTATTCCTGCAGAAATAGTCAAGCACTGAGGAGAGACCTTACTGAGACAACTACATGGAGATTCTCTCAACATACAGAGTATTGAAGATGTACTGCAAGACTTCAATGATGCCACTATTGTCACCACATACAAGAAGAAAGGTGAAAGTCCAACTGGGGCAACTATCACAGTAGCTCATTACTTACGTGCACTGGAACGATTCTGGAAAGAGTACTCTGTCTGCTATGCAACATCACTAATGGTGTGCTATCAGTCTCACAATGCTGTTTCAGGACAATGCAAGGAACAGCAGACATGATATTTGTAGCAAGTCAGATGCAGGAGCAATGCAGAGAATAACAAGAGAACCTTTACACCTGTGTTCATTAACTTGGCTAAAGCATTTGACACTGACAGCAGAACTGCACTTTGGCAACTATTACATAAGTTTGGTTATCCAGAAAAATTCAACGTTCTGAGGCTATGGCATAAACGAAATGCTCAGACGAGTCTGTGCACATCGGTTCAGTATGACCCATTTCCTATCACTAATGTTATTAAGTTGGGCTGCATAATTAATCCAATTCTGTTCAATGTCTTCTATTGAGCAACACTAAGTGATGCTACAAGAGACCTGAACACTGGTATCAAGATAGGAAACCTATCATCTGGAAAATTATTCAACCTAAACATGCTGCAACCCTCCACCAAGATCTGAGGCAGTTGTTGATGAGCTGCTGTATGCGAATGACTGCACTCTAGAGAGACGTACTCAAGAAGAGATACAATTGATTACAGACAAAATTGTAGTCTACAAAACAGAGGCTGACAATTTTTATTTTATTTTTTTAAAAGAAGTCATGTGTCAATCTGCACGAGGAAACCCTACAAGAAACCGGAAGTCACCATCAGCACACACAGCTGAATGCTGTTATAGACTTCTGCTATCTTGGCAGCATATTGGTGAATGTGATGCTACTCTAGACAAGGAGCTGACAAGTTGCATTAACAAAACCAGTTCCTCATTGGCAGACTATCAGGCAGAATCTGGCAGCAATATTGTATTAAGCTTCAAAACAAAGCAAAGAGATCAAAGCAGTTGTGCAGTCCAATTTGTTTTATAAGTGTGAGCCCTGCATCCCATCAAGCTTCTAGATCAGGGGTGGGCAAACTACAGCCCACAGGCCGGAACCGGCCCCTCAGGGCCTGTGGGATTGCACCCCTGTGGCGCCGTGGACCGCGTGTAGCTCTCAGAAGCGGCCAGCACCATGTCCCTGCGGCCCCCAGGTCGGGAGGGGGATAGAGTGCTCTGTGCATTGCCCTTGCCTACAGGTACCGCTACCCCCTCCCCAGCTCCCATTGGCTGTGGTTCCCCGTTCCCAGCCAAGGAGAGCGTCGGGGGAGGTACCTGGAGGCGCAGCAAGGACAGCACACACAGAGCCCTCTGCCCCACCTCCCACAGGGGCCACAGCACTTCCTGGAGTGGCATGGGGCTGGGGACAGGGCAGGTATGCAGGAAGCCTGCCCTGGCCCCAGTGCGCACTGCTGCCACCCCAGAGCTGGTTTAGGTAAGCGGCGCTGGGCCAGAGCCAGAACCCCTCCTGCACTCCACCCCCCCAAATCCCTGACCTAAGCCTCCTGCCTGCACCTCGCACCCCAACCCCCTTCCCTGAGCCCCCTCCTGGCCTCCGTGCCCCTCCTGCACCCCAACCCCCTTCCCTGAGCCCCCTCCTGGCCTCCGTGCCCCTCCTGCACCCCAAACCTCTTCCCTGAGCCCCCTCAGACACCCCACACTCCTTGCCCTGAGCCCCTTCCTGCACACCCTCCCACATCCCAACCCCCTGCCCCGGCCCTGCATACAATTTCCCCACCCAGATGTGGCCCTCGGCCCAAAATGTTTGCTCACACCATCCTAGATAAATTCCATTTATGACAACTGCATACCATACTCTGCATCAAACAGCAGAATAAAGTTCTGGAATGCAGCCACTCCGCAGGGATGCTCATCGCATCACAGTTACACTTGGCTGGTCATGTGTTCAGGATGAATGATACCAGAACGCCAAAGCAGCTGCTGTACAGCAAACTGGAAGTAGATAACCACACACAAGATGGCCAGAAGAAATGCTTCATAGACACACTGAAGCATAACTTGAAGCAGTGCATCATTGACGTCAACAGCTGACAGTCATCAGTAACATATAGATCACCTGACAAGCAGTAGTCAGCAATGGGATATTCAGAGACTAATCACAGTATGGCTCTTGAGGTACAGAGGCTGAGTTATAAACAGCAGCAGCTTCAGCAGACAGACTGTAATCCCTTCCTCGATCTTGAGCTACATATGCATTCAACATAGAAAGGACAAAGCGTATTACCACTGTCAGCATGATCTTCGGTCATGGACAACCACCACCTATCCAAGAATCATGTTTGCCCTCTTAGCTACAGAGCCACACTAGGAGCTCACATTCCCTTGGTTATCTACCATGATCCTAAGTCCTTTTCAATGTCATTGCATTCCAAGATACAGTCACCCACCTTGTATGACCTACATTCTTTGTTCCTATGTATAATGATCTTACATTTGGATATAATACACAAGTTTCTAATTTCTTAATCTGCTCAGCCTCTGGTGCTTTGTACTTATTTGGCACAGTCTTCAGTATCACCCTCTGTTGATTCAAGCTAATAAGTGCTCTTGGGTTTTCTGTTTTTGAAACCACACACCAAAAGCCTGGCAGGGTGATCTGATGTCCAAACACATTTTTAAATTCCCCTCCCCCCCAAAATCATGCAACTATCCATGGACGTAGTCCTTGTAAGAAGTGTTTAGAGTAGTTAGTGTGTAAGTCAAGGACTGATTTGCAAATTAAGTTGTCTAACCATGGCAGCAAAAGCAGCTGCCTAGTTTGCAATTCAAAGCTGCAACAAATTAGAGTGGCCACCTCCCCTGCTCCCCCAACTTCAGAGCCAGTTGTGTTTTGCAGCAGAGACAAGTAATAGTTTCATTTGCTAGCCAAACCCGAGTAGGATTTGTAGTAAAATAAAATTGCTGGCCTTTCTGGCAAAAGAACTACATGACTACAGCAGAGACGCCCAGACCCAATCTCTTCCCTCCCCAGTCACTACAGATCTGTGTCTCACCTTGGTACGAAGAGATTTTGTAGATGTTTGAGAATGCTCTGAACATAAAGGTTTGGTTCCTTAATAACAGGTAAAGGAATGGAGTCTTTAGGTAATACAAGAGCCATAATCCAGTCAGTATATACATCAACACAATACTTCACAGTATCACCCTCCAATGGGAGGGTCAGTCCATAACAAACCACCTCCATGGTCCATTTTACCTAAACAAAGAAAGGTGAGATTGTTAAAATACTGTATGTACCAAACATAAGAGCATGTCTACATGTTCCTAAACAAGCCCAATGGTGCCAATAGCCCCCTTTTTAGCTTTTAGCAATGAGCTATGAACATATGCATCCCTTCAAGAAGTATTTCAGGCTGTGTGCGTTTATAACGTATGTAAAGGGACAGTCTCCCTTAAGGGACAGGCTGGAGCTTGCAGCTTGGGGATAATCAAGGAGGCCATGCCACACCCTCATGTCAAGCTATATAGAACAGGGGAGGGCAGGGAGCAGAAGCTGGGAAGACTTGCAATCACTCCTGTCCTGAAACCTTACTAAAAAGGTGACATGGTATTTGGTTAGTGTGTGTTGGCTTCTCCTTGCCTCGGGCTATAAAAGCAAGCCCATGCCTCCCCACTTATAGGAATTAAGGAAGGACACACCCACAGCACCACAAGGGGTTTGTGGGGATGGCCCACAACTTTAAAGAAACTTTTTAAACAAACCCCAACTTACAGATTGTAAATCATGCTACCTAGTAGACTTAACATGGAAACAAAAGCAACACATAGGAAAAGCTGTTTTATCCAGCATGTTGGGGAAGTGGGGGGTGCCAGTAAGTGAAAAATGTCGGTTAACTAAGAGGGAGGGAGTTTGGGTGCAGAAGGGAGCTTGGGGCAGTGGGTTGGGACATGGGAGTGCAAGGTGCCAGATCCAAGGGGGACGCCATTCACCTTGGGCAGCTCCCCACAAGCAGAGACTTGTCCCGGCTGCTCCTAGGTGGAAGCGTGGCAGGTAGCTCTGTGAGCTGCCTCCACCTGCAGGCACCACCCCTGCAGCTCCCACTGGCCACAGTTCCCAGCCAATGGGAGCTGCAGAGCTAGTGCTCAGGGTGAGGCAGGGGCAGCACGCGGAGCCGCCTGCTGCACCTCCACCTAGGGGCAGCCAGGACATGTGGCCGCTTGTAGGGAGCCACTCGAGGGTGAGCGCCCCCCAGATCCCCACTCCTGAGCCACAACCCCCTGCCCAAGTCCTCTCCCGCACCCAAACTCCCTCACAGAGCCTGCGCTCCACACCCCCTCCTGCAACTCAACCCCATGCCAGCCCTACTCCAACCAGACTATAAACCAGAATTTCAATTAAGATCAGAAATGCTGGTTTATGGAGTTGTCTGGCTGATGAAGTGCTAGCCTTACTGTACTAACCTACAATGCTATTCAGCTTGTTTTCCAACTAAAGTTTGCATTTTATAACAATCCATCATTTGCTACTGTTGCTAGTTCTGCCTTCTGCTGCCATTTGTTATTAGTAAGGTACACTGACATGACATCACAGCCTCATGAAGTTTATTTCATTCTTAATAAGATAATCAAGACTTTAAGCACTTTCAGTTTGCATTAAACTGCCAGTGTAGCATACCTGCAATTTGACAACAGCCCTTCATACTTTTTAACACAGTGCAAGACTGAACAGACAGGTTAATATATTGTTAGGAAGATTAAATACCCATAATACTGAGAAGAAGAATATGTATTCTGTAATAGGTAAAGACAGTGCACATGTTGGTTATATGACTGACTTTCAATATTTGTCTATTGTGCCATAGGTTCTGAGAAGTTGGCCCAAACTGAAAACAAGGAATTTAGCAATTAATAAAAATTTAATAGCTGGAGAAGCTTACTTGTCTGGAGAGCTATGTATTTCATAGAAAACATAATTCACTGGTGAGGAAAGTAATGGAATTTACTTATGCTATGAATTAGCTGTTGGGAAAAGCCTTCTACAGATCACTAGTTTAGGACTTGAATTGTACTTCAGAAAGCTTGGATTATTTAAAAAATTCAAAGTTACACTGCAGAAAGCTACACAGATCAGCTACATGGCAGTTAACATGTGAACAGAACCAGAACCTCTTTTGAGAAACACTTACTTCTTTATCTGTTTTTAGTAAACTCTCACTCCCAGCTGCCGACGGTGTATTTAAGGCTTGCCCAAGAGGACGCACCACTGCATTTGCCACCTCCCTCCCCACATTATCAGGATAGCTGTGAAGTACACTGGTGTGACCCTGATCATTTTGGACAACAAGATGCAGGGACCTCCACTCTGAGTACATAGTGCCTCTATGCTACACACCAAGCAATACCTGGAAGAAGAAAAAGCAGCAATTATTATATATGCTTATGGTACACATTAATAGAACTCTGGCTAGACGACACAGAACATACCCTATTACACATTTAAAAATGCAAATGAGTGCTTCACACCCATGGAGAATTGGAAAGAAAAAAAAATCAAACCACAGCCATTCAACTTCAAGAGCTCTCTAATATAGCCCAGTGTACCATTATGTTGACTAAATGGAATTTGTCCATGAATGTTGATTACAGGTAGAAAATTAGATATCAGACATCAATCTTAAGACCTCTCCTGCATTACATCGATGGTCCAGTCACTTGAAATGACCCCTGATCTTTCCCAGCAATTGTGGAACAGACACTGCTCTTACTCTAACACCTCTTTTCACTTGAATAGAGGTCAATTCCAGAATTGAATTTAAGCACAGGCTCCAATGTACATGCCTACACATTAGTTCCTGGCAACACCCATGATGCCAAGGAAAGGACACATGACAGATTTCAAGGAAATGGTGGGCTATTAAAATGTTAAGAAGATCTGTAGAGATGATCTTGTGGGAAGGCAAGTTAAATCCTGCCCCTTTACAGCTAAAGGATCCTGGGCTACTGGGAAAGAGTTGGCTAAGCAAATGAGTGAATTGTAGTATGCACTCTCCAACTAATGTTCCACTTGAACAAGCCCCCTCTTTTGTTGCAAATTAATCCAGAAAACTTTCAAACCTCATTGAGTTCTCATACATATTAAAGTATATTAATAAGTATACCAAAAAGACGGTTACTCACCGTTGTAATTGTTGTTCTTCGAGATGTGTTGTTCCTATCCATTCCAGTTAGGTGTGCGCGCCGCGCGTGCACGGCTCTTCGGAACATTTTTACCCTAGCAACTCTGGCGGGCCGGCTGGGCGCCCCCTGGAGTGGCGCCTCTATAGCGCTAGATATATACCCCAGCTGGCCCGTCCGCTCCTCAGTTCCTTCTTGCCGGCTACTCCGACAGTGGGGAAGGAGGGCGGGTCTGGAATGGATAGGAGCAACACATCTCGAAGAACAACAGTTACAACGGTGAATAACCGTCTTTTCTTCTTCGAGTGATTGCTCCTATGCATTCCAGTTAGGTGATTCCCAAGCCTTACCTAGGCGGTGGGGTCAGAGTGAGACGTGGCAGAGTGTAAGACTGCTGAGCCGAAGGCTGCATCGTCTCTGGATTGCTGTACCAACGCATAGTGGGAAGCGAAGGTGTGGACAGAGGACCAGGTGGCCGCTCTACAGATGTCCTGGGTACATGGGCCAGAAAGGCAGCAGACGAGGCTTGCGCTCTTGTAGAGTGAGTGGTGAGGCGGCTAGCTAGCACGCGAGCAAGCTCGTAGCATGTCCGGATACATGCAGTCACCCAGGAGGAAATCCTTTGAGAGGAGACCGGCTCGCCTTTCATGCGATCAGCAACTGCTACGAACAGCTGGGGCGAATGCCAGAAGGGTTTCGTCCGCTCGATATAAAAAGCGAGGGCCCTGCGGACGTCCAGGGTGTGAAGCTGTTGCTCACGAGGTGAGGCATGCGGCTTCGGGAAGAAGACCGGAAGGAAAATGTCCTGGTTGAGGTGGAAGGCCGACACCACCTTAGGGAGGAAGGTCGGGTGTGGTCGAAGCTGCACCTTGTCTCCGTGGAAGACGGTATATGGGGGACCAACCGTTAGGGCACGGTGCTCGGAAACTCGTCTCGCTGACGTTATAGCGAGGAGAAAGGCCGTTTCCCCACGAGAGATAGAGCAGGGAGCACGTGGCCAGGGGCTCGAAGGGGGCTCCCATAAGCTTGGCCAGAACTAGGTTCAAATCCCAGGACGGGGTAGGACGCCGTATCGGCGGGTACAAGCGGTCCAGGCCCTTAAGGAAGCGGGAAGCCATCTGGTTGGAAAAGATGGACCGACCTTCTACAGATGGACGAAAGAGGGCGGAACGGGACTCCTGCACACACGACCTCTGGGCCCAGCCACCAGCTGAGCGAACTGAGGATTGGCTTCGTGACCGTGACTACCATGTCCAGGGGGTCGCGGTGCGGACGGTACACCGACGCAAGCCAAGTTTGAAATGGGCGAAGGCGCAGCCTCGCGTACGTGGTCACGAACGTGCAGGACGCCATGTGGCCCAGGAAGCGTAGGCAGGACCGAACCGTTGTCGTGGGAAAGGCTTGCAGGTCCCGGATGATGGAGACCATCATCTGGTGCCGAGGTCGAGGGAGGCAGGCCCTGGCCAAACTGAAGTCCAGGACCACTCCGATGAACTCCACCCTTTGTGATGGAGCTAAAGTGGACTTCTCGGCATTTATGAGAAGGCCCAGGTACCGAAACAGGGCTAGGATCTCGGCCATTTGACCTGCCACCAGCTGTTGGGATGATCCTCGAACCAGCCAGTCGTCGAGATACGGGTAGACGTGCATGCGACGACGGCGGAGGGCTGCGGCAACCACTGCCATGCACTTGGTGAAGACCCTGGGCGCGGTAGAAAGGCCGAAGGGCAGTACCGCAAACTGGTAGCGCGCATCGTTGACTACGAACCGCAGGTAGCGTCGATGGGGAGGGTAAATCGCGATATGGAAGTATGCGTCCTTCATATCGAGGGCGGCAAACCAGTCTCCCGGATCCAGGGAGGGAATGATGGTCTCCAGGGTGACCATGCGAAACTTGAGCTTGAGCAGGTACCTGTTGAGCTCCCGGAGGTCTAGTATAGGTCGGAGACCTCCTTTCGCCTTGGGGATGAGAAAATATCGGGAATAAAATCCCCTGCCTCGCATGTTGTTCGGCACCTCCTCTATGGCACCCAAGCTCAACAGAGTCTCGACCTCTTGCAAGAGGAATTGCTCGTGAGAGGGGTCCCTGAAGAGGGACGGGAAAGGTGGGTGGGAGGGAGGGGGCGAAACAAACTGAAGGCGGTAACCATACTGGACCGTACGAAATACCCAGTTGTCCATTGTTATTTGGGACCACGCCGGGAGGAAGTGGGAAAGGCGGTTGCAAAATAACGGGGAAGGATCCGGTAAAGAGTCTGATGGGCCATCCTCGGGCGTCCCATCAAAATGTCTGCTTAGGCCCGGGAGGGGCCTTGGAGGGTGCCTGGGCCTGGTTACGCCTGTTGCCCGATGGTCTACAGCGGTTTAGGTGGCCTCTGCGCCCATTATCAGGCCGTGACCTGGCCTGAGTAAATGGTCGGTATGGCTGCTGCCGGAATGACCTCCGCTGGGTAGCCGGTGTGTGCATACCCAGGGTACGGATGGCGATGCGACCATCTTTGAGGGTCTGAATCCTTGAGTCCGTTTTCTCAGAAAAGAGACCCTTAGTGTCAAAGGGGAAGTCTTGCAGGGTGTACTGCACCTCGGGCGGCAAGGTGGAGGACTGCAACCAGGAGATGCGTCTCATGGTCACTCCCGAGGCCAGAGTTCTGGCTCCTGAGTCTGCCGAGTCCAGAGCGGCCTGGAGGGAGGACCGGGAGGCTTTCTTGCCCTCTTCAAGGAGGGCCGAGAACTCCTGTCGGGAGGCTGTCGGGATCAGCTCCGTGAACTTGGACAGGGACACCAAAGTGTCATAGGTGTAGCGACCAAGGAGAGCCAGCTGGTTGGCAATCCGGAGCTGGAGACCACCTGCCGAATAGACCTTCCGGCCCAACAGATCCATGCGCCGTGCGTCCTTAGATTTTGGCGCTGGAGCGGGTTGCCCATGTCTCTCCCAGTCATTCACGGACTGCACCACGAGGGAGTCTGGAGTCGGGTGCGTATACAGGTACTCGTAGCCGCTGGGAAGAACCGAGTACTTGCGTTCCACTCCGCGAGCAGTGGGAGGGACGGACGCCGGTGACTGCCAGATGGTAGTGGCATTCTTTTGTATGGTGTGGATAAAGGGTAGGGCCACCCGCAGCGGGGCCTCAGCTCCAAGCACCCTGGTCACCGGGTCGTCAACCTCACCGACCTCTGCTATGGGGAGGTCAATAGCCTGCGCCACCTGGCGAAGAAGGTCCTGGTGGGCCTGCAAGTCAATCGGAGGGGGGTCCGCTGTAGATGCCCCCGCCACCGCCTCGTCCGGCGAGGAAGACGAGGACAGACCCTGGACCAAGGCCTCTGGAGGTGGTTCCTCCAGGGGGTTGGAAGCCGCCTCGGCTACAGGATGCTCTGCCGTAACAGGTGGCAGTGGAGCCTCACCCGGTGGTGATGGGGGAGGCCTGCTGATCGAGGCTTCCGGCACCCTGCGTTCGGAGCCCGCGGGTCGCGGAGGGAAGAGGAGCCCTTGAGACTCGTGGTAGGCCCAGGGGGTCCAAAAGCCCCACTGCTGTGGTCCATAGTCCTGACCTTGGGGGTCGGCCCGGAGATCTCCACTGCTGCCCGCCTGAGAGGCGACCGAGGGCTGACGAGAAGGCCATGGGGGGGCAGAGGTGCTCAGGGACTGCGCTGTCGATGCCGCCAGTCTGTCCCTGGACGGTGCCGAGGATCAGTGCCGGTCGTCGCGGTGCCGGGAGCGAGACCGGGACCATCGACCGTGCCGGTCCCGGGAGGTGGACCGCGATCTCGACCAATGGCGGTGGGAGCGGCTTCGCGAGTCGCAGTGCCAGGAACGGTACCGGGATCCGGACCTCCTGCGGTACCAACGGTTGGGTGACCGGGACCGGGATCGTTTCCGGGACTGCGACCGGTGCCGAGAAGGGGAGCGGTACCGGGACTGCGACCGGTGCCGAGAAGGGGAGCGGTACCGGGACTGCGAGCGGTGCCGGGACCTGGATCGGCGTGATGGCGACCGTTTCCAGGATCGGGATCGGGACCTGGAGCGCCGTCTATCCCGTCTGTCAGGGGAAGGTGGCCGCATCATAGCCGGCTTGCCCGCTGACTGGACAGCCCGCACCGGCGGTGCCAGGGGCCGGAGGCATGGTGCCTCTGTGAGCTCGATGAGCTCTCTCGCCGTCGAGAAGGTCTCAGGCGTCGACGGGAGAGGCAGCTCGACTGCGGTTGGCACCGGGGAGCAGGGAGGTACCGGACTCAACAGCTCTTGCGGCGCCAGAGTCGACGGTACCGTGCACGGTTTGTGCACCACCACCAGTCGGTGCCGGAGGTGGCTGGGTGAGCGGTCCCGGAGGCTTGGAGGCCGTCTGCGCCGTCTTCCGTTTCCTCGTCGGAGAGAGGGAACGGTGCCGGGACGCCGGTGCCGGCTGCAGAGGTTTAACAGTCTCGGTACCGGACCGGCTCGGGACCGCTGGTGCGCTGTGTGCCGAGGAGGACTTCGGCGCCGCTTGGGTCGGCGCGGCAGGGCTAAGTGCCGACTCCATGAGGAGCTGCTTCAAGCGAGAGTCTCTCTCTTTCCTTGTCCGTGGCTTAAACGCCGTACAAATTGGGCACTTGTCTGGCCGATGGGACTCCCCGAGGCAGCGCAGGCAGGAGTCGTGCGGGTCCCCAATCGGCATGTGCCGCTGGCAAGCCGAACAGGGCTTAAACCCCGGTGCCTTGGGCATGAGCCCGCACCGGTTGTGGAAAAAGAGGGGCCAAGCCCCCTAATTCCCCTTACTACACTAACTAATTAACTAACTAACCTATTTAACTAACTTAACCAACTATATACACTTATCCAATGGAGAAACACTAGGGTTGTGGAGGTGAACGGAGCACTCCACTGTTCCAACGGCCGTCACGGGCGGTAAGAAGGAACTGAGGAGCGGACGGGCCGGCTGGGGTATATATCTAGCGCTATAGCGGCGCCACTCCAGGGGGCGCCCAGCCGGCCCGCCGGAGTTGCTAGGGTAAAAATGTTCCGAAGAGCTGTGCACGCGCGGCGCGCACACCTAACTGGAATGCATAGGAGCAATCACTCGAAGAAGAACAGCAGTATTTCACATATGCCAGTCACTCACACTGTAAACTCTTTGGGGGTAGAGACTGTCTTTTCCAGGGAGGGAGGTACACATATATGTAATATGCCTAGCACAATGGGGCCAGTAAGTGCTACTGCAATACAAGTCATCAAAACCAGTAGTCTAGTAAAAAATACATACAACATGCAGTGGTCTTGATTTTATCCTCTGTTCTCTCAGGGCTTGTCTACATAAGGAAGTTTACTATCTTAACTGCTTGTGTGGACACACTTATTCTGGAATAAGAGTCCATGCAGTGAGCTATACTAGTCTATTATGCCAATAAATTAAGAACATAAAAACAGTCATACTCGAGGAGACCAATCATCCATTTAGCCCAGTATCCTGTCTTCTGACAAAGGCCAATAACAGGTGCTTCAGAAGGAATGAGTAGCACAGGTAATCATCAAGTGATCCATCCCATCATCCACTCTCAGCTTCAGGCAATCAAAGGCTAGAGGGACACAGAACATGGGATTGCGTCCCTGCCAACCTTGACTAATAACCAGTGATGGACCCATCCTACAGGAACTTGCATCTAGTTTTTTTTTTTAAACCATGTTTTGTCCTTCACAACATCCCCTGGCAAAGAGTTCCACATGTGGACTGTGCATAGTGCGAAGCAGTACTTCCTTTTGTTTGTTTTAAACCCTATGCCTATTAATTTCATTGCTTGACCCCTAGTTCTTGTGTTATGTGAAGGAGTAAACTAACATTTCTTTATTCACCTTCTATACACCAATCAAGATTTTATAGACCTCTATCATATTCCCCCATTAATCGGCTCTTTTCCAAGCTGAAAAGTCCGTCTTTTTACCTTCTACTCATACAGAAGCTGTTCCACATACCCCGAATCATTTTTGTTGCCCTTCTCTGAACCTTTCCAATGTATCTTTTTTGAGATCTGCATGAAGTATTCAAGATGGATTTATATAGCTGCATGCTGATATTTTCTCTTACTCCCTGTCCTTTTCCTAATGGTTCCTAACACTGTTAGCTTTGACTGCCGCTGCACATTGAGCATATGTTTTCAGAGAACTATCCGCAATGTCTCCAAGATCTCTTTCTTAAGTAGTAACAGCTAAATTTATAGTTGGGATTTTGTTTTCCAATGTGTATTACTTTGCATTTGTTACCAATGAATTTCAGCTGCCATTTTGTTGCCCAGTCACCCAGTTTTGAGAGATTCCTTTGCAACTCTTCATAGTGTGCTTTACATTTAACTATCTGAGCAATTTTGTATTGTCTGCAAATTTTGCCACCTCACTGCTTACCCCTTTTTCCAGATCATTTATGAATATGTTGAACACCACTGCTCCCAGTACAGACCCCTGGGGAACACCGTTATTTACCTCTCTCCACTCTGAAAACTGACCATTTATTCCTACCCTTTGTTTTCTGCCTTTTAACCATTTACTGATCCATGAGAGGACCTTCCCTCTTATCCCATGACTACTTACTTTGCTTAAGAGCCTTTGGTGAGGGACCTTGTCAAAGGCTTTCTGAAAGTTTAAGTACACTATACGCACTGGGTCACCCTTATCCACATGTTTCTTGACCCCCCCTCAAAGAATTCTAATAGATTGGTGAGGCATGATTTCCCTTCGCAAAAGCTGTGTTGACTTTTCCCCAACAAATGATGTTCATCTGATAATTTTGTTCTTTACTGTTGTTTCAACCAATTTGCCTGGAAATGAAGTTAGGCTCCAGAGTCAATCCTGGCAATTACAGGCTAGTAAGCCTTTTTCAAAAATTGGTGTCACAATAGCTATCCTCCAGTCATCTGGTACAGAAGCAGATTTAAATGATAGATTACATACCACAGTTAGTAGTTTTCCAATTTCATATTTGAGTTCTTTAGAACTCTTGGTGAATACCATCTGGTCCTGGTGACTAATTACTGTTTAATTGATCAAAATGTTCCAAACACCTCCTCTACTGACACCTCAACCTGGGACAGTTCCTCAGATTGGTCACCTAAAAAGAATGGCTCAGGTGTAGGAATCTCCATCACACCCTCTGCAGTGAAGACTGATGCAAACAATTTATTTAGTTTCTCCATAACATCCGTGTCTTCTTTAAGTGTTCCTTTAGCATCTCAATCATCCAGTGGCCCCACTGATAAATTTCCCCATGGAGACAAGTTCTCCATTGTTTGTAGTGTCCTCCACGCTTATGATTAGAATTAATTTGCAAGATTCAAATAGGTGAAAAGAGATTCCGATGTTTGATCCAATGATAATGTTCAGTTTGCAGCCCTGAATCCTAAGTGGAAGACTTAAAAAAAAATAAGTTCAACAGAATCATCAGCTTAACATTTTAAGAGTTCAGGAATAGAGTCTTTTCTTAATTACATTCATCATAAAGAAAAAGTACCATCAGTCTAACATTTTCCTAGGATCTAATAAACTAAGTCAAGACACTGCTAAGTCTGGAATGAGTGCAGTTGAGCAGGCTATTTCTAAGGCTTATCTTTCTAAAAAGGGAAGTCTTGGTGTCATTCTGGGGTTGCATACCCATGGCTGAAGATTTGGGCTACAGTTTTTTGAGTAACCCACATGGTAAGCTTTAAGTTACAGTTCCCACACAAAATAATCACAAGTACCATTTAAAAAAAAAGTCTCAGACTCTCTTCCCTTCAATTAAAGTTTACCGTTTGGATTTTGTTTTGCTTTAAGTTTGATCTACAGGAGGCAGGATTTCACAGCTCCGCTTACAGTCCTAAGGTCCCTAAAAATTGTGGGCAGACACTAATCCAGTGGTTCTCGCTGGGGGTACACAGAGGTCTTCTAGGGGGTATGTCAGTTCATCTAGACAGTCGTCTAGTTTTACAACAAGCTACATAAAAAGCACTGGCGAAGACAGTACAAAACTAAAATTTCATACAGATAGTGACTTGTTTATACTGCTCTATATACTAGATCAGTGTTTCTCAACATGGTGGTGGTGATCGCTTGGGGGGAGGAGGTTGTGGGATGCGTTGTGGGGGTGGAAATCACAAGTGCACAGCCAGCATTAGGGGGTAGCAAGCAGGGCCCACACAAAGCTAAGATTCATGCTGAAGTCGAAACCCAACCCCTGCCACCCAGGGCTGAAAATCAGACTTCTGAAAGGGGTACAGTAGCCTGGAAAGGTTGAGAATCACTGCGCTATCCCATCTTCCAGGAAACAAAGAGGTGAAGGTTAAAGTGTGGCTTGCCAGCCAAGAGAAGTAAAAGCCCATTTGTTCAAAACATTTGCACTCAACTTTTCCCCTAAAAAGAGACTCTTGGCCCAGTACCAAATAACAGGGCATGGCTTGCAGAGACACTAGTCCTTTCAAAGAGCAGGCTCACCACCTAAACAGCTTTGTAAATTAGGAAAGTCTCAGATGAGCAACCCCCCATGCTGGCTTCCCAAAGAGCATTGTAGAAAGCCTACATCTGAGATTTATTTTGCTATTTTCCAGACTCAACTGCTGCCTGGTTTGAGGCAGGGGCCAGATGTACTGCTGATTAAGTCAATATCAAATGTATCAGAGCATAGAGTCTGCAGGAAAGAGCTCTCTCCCTACACCTTCCTAAGAAAGCAATTAAAAAAAAATTTTTTTTGAAGCGGTGGGAGCACAGTGGCCAGAGACCTAAACCTTGGAGAGAAGAGGATGATCACAAGACAGCCAGCTCTTTGAAGGGGAAAAATGGATGAACCCCAGGTAGAAGCAGGGGAGAGGAGGTCAGGAAAGCAGACAGTGCCAACTAGTCTAGAACTGAGGCCTTGTTTACCAGTAGGGTTCAGTGATTAGGGTGCTAGCCTGGCATTCAGGAGACTTGGGTTCATCCCTTGCTTTGCCACACACTTTGTAAGGGACCTTGGACAAGTCACTTAGCAACACCTATTTCTGACAGATGGAGACCCGATGCAGAGACTGTTTTGGTGTACTTTCCTACCTCATAGGAGTGTTATGGGGAGTAACTACAGTTTCTCAGATACCACAGTAATGGATAGAGCGTTATTCTGGTAAACCCCCATATGGACAAGTAGCCTAGCAGAATAGTGCTTTTTTTCATTTTAGCTTAAACTTCTTCACAAGCAACATATGGTAACCCTCCTCCCCACAAAGAGGACTCATACCGCAGTAAGTGTGCCCACACACTGTGTGGAGGTGTTATACCAGTACAACTATATCAGTTTAAAGTCACACCTTAGGTTATACTGAAAAAATTCACATGTCACAAGGCCTATGTAATCAGTGTGCCAGCTTTGGAGGAAAGACAGGAAATCCCAAATCCCGATTATTCTGAAAATCCATCATGGGGCACAGGATAACCAAACCTAGGAGCGACACCACCAGCAAGTTGCAGCCTCCCATGACTGGCTCCATCCTCCCTAGCAGCAGAGCAAAGTAGCAGCCGTTTTTGGCTTGATTTCTCCTACCATCTTCCAGGGATGAAGGGAATGAATGTACAAGGGGAGGATGTAACTTTGCTGTGCGTGGGTAAAGGACAGTCCTGGAAGCAGGACAGGAATCAAGAAAGGGCAGGGCCTTCGCCGGTGCTCTGTACTCACAGCTGACTGCCTGATCTTAAGGATGTGGAAGTTTATGTGCATCTAATAATGGCTACGTATCAGAATTTTTTGATCTTACTATGTAAAAAGGTTGTTTTGGTCAGTCTTGTAAAAAAAAAAAAACACCAAAAAACAGTAGAATTTGGTTTTCCTGACTGCTGCGATTATTTGGTTATATGGATTCAATCTCATGGTATTTCTTAAGAGCCTGTATGACAACGCATTTGCCCCTGAAAATAGTTTGTGCTTTGGTATCCAAAAAGCCTAACAGAACTTGCTCTGATGCTGAAAAAGATCTTATGTCAGATTCGAGACACGATTTTCAGATTCCATACATATATGGACAATTTTATAGTGCTCAAAAAAGTGTCAGAAAGATTGATTACCAGAAAGAGGTTTCCTCTAAAACCATTGCCTGGAAGAGTTTACTGATCAATAAAACATTTGTAAATGGTTTATAGCCATGGCAAGCTGACAGAGATGAGACTTTAAAATATACATTTTACACACACAAAATTTTTTTTTTTAAATATTTTGGTGTGTTCTTGAATTTTAACTTTATAAAACCACTAAAATTGATCCAAAATAACAGTTTATAGTTGTACTCCAGCGCCCTGTCCCTATGAAACTTGGGAGGATATTCAAGTTTCATAGTGATATAATCACCACTATCTTCGAATTCAACTTGTTATTAACACCCAAAGTTAAAGAGAAAACATCTGAAAAAATATTTTCCTCCACCTAACTTCATTAAACTATTTCATAGCCTCTCAAATTTGGAAACAGGAAGTGCTTATGTCCTCAGAAGAAGCACAGAACAAAAAACATCGTCTCAAATTTCACAGGGAACTACAGAGGAGGTACAAATAATAACTTTGTTTAGTGGAGCAATTGAGAGGTTTTGAAGCTAAAATATTTTTGTTTAACTTTATTAAAACTGGGGATCTATTAAAATATTTTAATAGGACAGGTCATTTGGATTCTCATCTTGCTTCCTCCACATCCATTTAAATTCTGGCATGATTTTAGTAGCTGTTATCTCAGAAACCACTGCAATCAGAAATTAATGTTTTGTCAGTTGAAAACTAGACTTCCCAACTGCTTTTTAGCAAGCATAAAACACTGATTTCTTGCTCTTGCAGTTCTTGTGGGAGAAGCCTCTATATTTAAAAAAAAACAAAAACAAAAAAACCCATCACCACACACACAAAAGACAGAAAAATCAAGAGATTTGGGTTTTATTCCCTGCTCTGACAGGCCTTGGGCAACCAACTGTGGCCAAAGTCTTCAACTCTGGCTAACTCAAACTAAGCTCCTCAATCTATAAGGTACTTACCTTTAAAAAAACAAAACAAAAAATGTGGCATGGTTTCCTGTGAGCACCTACAATATCCAATTACTTCAGTGGACTTTACAGGCATTCAACTTCCAAATCAAACCACTTAAAGTTCATCTCTATTTAGGAACCTAAATTAAGATCACAAATTTCAAATGCAGTGTCTAGTCTCCGTAAAATGGGATAATAGTGCATACCTACACCATAGGAGGGCTGGGAGATTTAACATGGTTTGCAAAACCATTTGACATCCTCAATTAAAATCCCTATAGGAGGGCAAAATATTAGGACATGTGGAACTGCCTGAATTCCTGGGACAGAGAGGCAAAGCCTTCCGAAGCTTCAGGGGGGTAACAAGACTGATGCTAGAGTAGATACAGAATGAAAGTCAGCTGGCAGATGTGCAAGACTAAATCCTGAAGTCAGGATGGTGGAAGTTTGGGGGCCACTGCTACAAACTTTTGGAGAGCTCAAGATGCACTCTGGAAGATTTTATTCCAAAAGAAGGGAGTCTCTTCTCTCTCTCTCTCTCTTTTTTTTTTTTTTTAATTTATTTCCCACCTCCTTTCAATTCCACTTTAACTACCCCTTTAATGTGCTGGAATCTGCCCCTTTAGAAACTGCATTTACTGTCACAGGAGATGTTTCTGCATCTAGAAGCCTAAGGGCATGTCTACACTACAGCTGCACACTGCAACTGTCCTGCTATACTGTAAGCGCATCCTACATTGACAGAAGGGGGTTGTCTCATGATGTAGTTAATTCACCTCTCCAAGAGGCAGTAGCTAGGTCAACAGCAGAATTCTATCAACCTAGCACATCTACACCAGGGGTTAGATTGACCCAACTATGGTGCTTAGGGCATAACATTTTTCCACAGACCCGAACAATGTAGCTAAGCTGATGTAATAAATAGACAAGGCCTAAGTCTTGTTGAATGTTAATGGGACTTAGGTTCCTAAGTGCCTAAATCAGTATGGAAAATTCTATCCCTTGTCTTGTTTTGCTCTCCCATTTATAAATCACGCCACCACATTTCTCCCCACCACCTTCATCTCTCTGTCAATTAAGAGTGTGACTGAATGACATGGTTGCTTCTGATGGTAGGGGGCAAGCCTCAGCAGCCTTGAAGCTTACTTCCAGTTTATGTCTTATATTCCTAAAAGCTACCGGCAGGGATCAGGAAGGGATTCCTCCCTCCCCGTGTATTCTAGGTTTGTTTGTTTTAATCTCCTTCCTCTGAAGCGACATGGATGGCCACTGCTGGAGATGGGACATTGGACAGGGAGGGTCAGGGCTCTGAGATGGCACCAAGTATTCTCTCTCAGGTGCTTGGCTGGCCAGTTCTTGCTCACATACTCAGGACCTAACTGATTGCCGTATGTGGGGTCAGGAGGAAAATTTTGCCCCAGGGCAGATCGACAGCGACTTTGGAGGTTTCATCTTCTTCTGCAGTATGTGCATGCGGGTCACTTGCCAGGATTATCTCGGTATGCCTTACTTAAACATTTCCCAACTATTGACAGGGCCGTAAGGCATTGGTGCACTTCAGTCCCTCCTATTCTCCGCATGTGGCACATAACAGTCTAGTCTCCTGAGGGCCACGGTAATTTCGTCTGATTTCAGCTGTTGGGTTTAGTGTGCAGGTGCTGGGTGTAGGGTGACTAGATATCCCGATTTTATAGGGACAATCCTGATTTTTGGGTCTTTTGCTCACATAGGCACCTATTATCCCCCCACCTCCTGTCCCGATTTTTGACACTTGCTATCTGGTCAGCCTAGCTAGGTAGTGTTGGTGACCTGTGCTCCACAAGACATCAGACTAGATGCTTTGGTGGTTCCTTCTGGCCTTAAGCTCTAGGACTATGACTTGTACCCTCCAGTCCAATCTCCTGGATGTATCAGGGAGCAATGCTGAAGTGGGTCTGCTAGAGAGAACACTTCATCTCTAACAGGATTGGCTGAGTTCAGCTGACCCACTCCAGCTTGTTCCACTGGAACCTTCAAAGAAAGATCGGGGGGGGGGGGGGAATCTTATAAATTAGCCACAAGAATGAGCACTTGGCTATTAGTAGGTAGGCTAAATTTCTGTAGATAGCACTTCGGCCATTCATGAGTCAATAATCCCAATACTTTATAAACCAGCTGCACCATTTCTTCTGTCTCTCGTTTTAGTATCAAGATGAAAACCTTGTCTTGTGTCTCTGGGACCTTGAAGTAAAACTATTATCTGAAAATTTGGAGTTAATCTCAATACTATCTAGTCTACAGTCACCTTCCATGCTTCTGCCATTCTCATAACTTTGTCATACAACAGCAGAATTCACTGATACCAACAGTTCTGAATATCGGCTGTGAAAATCAACAGTCATGAAAGAACAGGAGTACTTGTGGCACCTTAGAGACTAACATTTATTTGAGCATAAGCTTTCATGGGCTACAGCCCACTTCATCGGATGCATGTAGTGGAAAATACAGTAGAAAAAGCTAGTTTTCCTGAGCAGCAACAACAGAGGCAGGCACTGAAGTTATTCCTGGGGGAAATCTAATGAAAGGGGAAAATAACAGAAACATTCCTTGCTCCATCAATATACACTGTACTCCAACTTGCAGCAATCAAGGAGCTGTGGACAGGGGAAGAGAGAGGGAAAGATGGCCCATAGAAGGTGTGAGGAGAACTTAACATAGGGAAATAGATTCAATTAGTGTAATGACCCAACCATTCCCAGTCTCTGTTTAGGCCAGAGTTAATTGTATCTAATTTGCATATTAATTCGAGTTCAGCGGTTTCCCTTTGGAGTCTGTTTTTGAAGTTTTTATATTATAAACCCTGACTCCTAATAATCTGTTCAAACCCCTTTCTAGTTCATTGCCTCATGCTTCGTTCAAGGGCACTTTTCTGTTCACCACCCTCTTGCTCTCACTGTATCACTTCAGCCTAAGCCATAACGTCTAGTGTAGGCATTTGCCAACATGCCCGAGATGTAGGCAGCTGCCCGCGCTGCCTACAGGAGGCCGCTGAGAATCGCCACCCCCCGTCAGTCCCCAGGGACCCGCTCCTGAGCCCGCTGCTTTGCCAGGATCACAGCGGACCTGCCCCGCCGCCCCCGGTGTGCAGCGGCCAGCAGGGTGCCCAGGACAGGCGCTGCCTCCAGAGATGGGCCGGGCCCAGGAGCGAGGGAACACCGTTCGCTGCGGCGGGAACCGCGCCCCTCGCGGCCCGCGAGCTGGCACCTCTCAGCGCGAGCAGCAGGCGACACCCCGCAGCCACCCCGCGCAGGGCCGGGCCCAGCCTGCCGAGCTCGCCCTGGGGCAGCCGGCCACAGCCCCTCTACTCGGCCAGGGCCTGCAGCCACCGCGGCGCCCGCAGCCCGAGGACGGACGCGGCCCACCCGCGGCCCGGGCCTCCCCAGGGGAGCTACCGCGGTGCGGTGCAGTGCGGCCCGGCCCGCTCCCTCCCCGCAAGGGCGCCCAAGGTCCGTCGCTGCCCGCCCGGAGGGAAGGGCCAGTTACCTGCGCCGATGGGCCCGGCTGGCATGTCGGGGGCAGGGCACCGCTCCGCCCTCAGGCGCCCGGCTCCATGGTGCCCGCAGTGGGTGAGGCCGGCGACACACCACAGGAGGCTCCGCTCAGCTCGGCTCGGCTCTCTCCGGACACTTCCGGCAGCGCCAGAAAACTCACCTTGGGGAACCCAGTTTCTCGGCACACGGGGCGCATGCACCACCCCACACTGACTGCTTCGCGAAATAAGTTCTCCCTTATCTGCGATCCACTTTTTGGGAAGTGCGCGTGCGCGTGACATTTTCCTCGTTGTCAAATAAGTCTCTAGCGTAGTCGTTTGCGCTTGCGCACTCTATACTGTCAGCCCACTTTCTCCACCTTTCTTATTCTTAAAGGGACAGTGCGCACTTTGACACGCCCTGGAGTGTTGCCCCACAGATTACCTTTAAACTAAGGGTATGTCTACACTACGAAATTAGGTCGATTTTATAGAAGTTGATTTTTTAGAAATCGATTTTATACAGTCGATTGTGTCTGTCCCCACTAAGCGCATTAAGTCGGCAGAGTGCATCCACAGTACTGAGGCTAGCGTCGACTTTCGCAGCGTTGCACTGTGGGTAGCACAGTTCCCGCAGTCTCCGCTGCCCATTGGAATTCTGGGTTGAGTTCCCAATGCCCGATGGGGCAAAAACATTGTCGCGCGTGGTTTTAGGTACATGTCGTCAGGTTCCCCTCCCTCCATCCCTCCATGAAAGCAACGGCAAACAATCATTTCTCGACTTTTTTCCTGCATTACCCATGCAGACAACATACCATGGCAAGCATGGAGCCCGTCAGCTCGCCATCACTGTACGTCTCCTGGGTGCTGCTGGCAGACACGGTACTGGATTGCTACACAGCAGCAGCTCTTTGCCTTCGCGGCAGCAGTACGACTACTAGCCGTCATTGTCGTCTCCTGGGTGCTCCTGGCCGACCTCGGTGAGGTAGGTAAGGGGCGCCTGGACAGACATGGGTGGTCCTGGCAGACCTCGGTGAGGTCTGTCAGGGGTGCCTGGACATAAATGGGAATGACTCCAGGTCATTCTCTTCTTTAAGTTTTGTCTCATGGAAATTCAGTCCTGCCTGGAATATCATGCGAACTGGAGGCTTGTGCCTCAGGCTGCTCTCCCAGCCGGCAGCACCATGCAGTCACACCTACCCCAGCCTACCCCTTGCTCCCATGGCTCATGAAGCCTGAACAGTAGTAAGGAGCAGTTCAACTATAGGCTGAGCAAGTGCAGAATGGTGATAGAATGTGCCTTTGGACATAAGAACATAAGAACATAAGAAAGGCCATACTGGGTCAGACCAAAGGTCCATCTAGCCCAGTATCTGTCTACCGACAGTGGCCAATGCCAGGTGCCCCAGAGGGAGTGAACCTAACAGGCAATGATTAAGTGATCTCTCTCCTGCCATCCATCTCCATCCTCTGACGAACAGAGGCTAGGGACACCATTCTTACCCATCCTGGCTAATAGCCATTTATGGACTTAGCCACCATGAATTTATCCAGTCCCCTTTTAAACATTGTTATAGTCCTAGCCTTCACAACCTCCTCAGGTAAGGAGTTCCACAAGTTGACTGTGCGCTGCGTGAAGAAGAACTTCCTTTTATTTGTTTTAAACCTGCTGCCTATTAATTTCATTTGGTGACCCCTAGTTCTTGTATTATGGGAATAAGTAAATAACTTTTCCTTATCCACTTTCTCAACATCACTCATGATTTTATATACCTCTATCATGTCCCCCCTTAGTCTTCTCTTTTCCAAGCTGAAGAGTCCTAGCCTCTTTAATTTTTCCTCGTATGGGACCCTCTCTAAACCCCTAATCATTTTAGTTACCCTTTTCTGAACCTTTTCTAGTGCTAGAATATCTTTTTTGAGGTGAGGAGACCACATCTATACACAGTATTTGAGATGTGGGCGTACCATGGATTTATATAAGGGCAATAATATATTCTCAGTCTTATTCTCTATCCCCTTTTTAATGATTCCTAACATCCTGTTTGCTTTTTTGACCGCCTCTGCACACTGCGTGGACATCTTTAGAGAACTATCCACGATGATGCCAAGATCTTTTTCCTGACTCGTTGTAGCTAAATTAGCCCCATCATGTTGTATGTATAGTTGGGGTTATTTTTTCCAATGTGCATTACTTTACATTTATCCACATTAAATTTCATTTGCCATTTTGTTGCCCAATCACTTAGTTTTGTGAGATCTTTTTGAAGTTCTTCACAATCTGCTTTGGTCTTAACTATCTTGAGTAGTTTAGTATCATCTGCAAACTTTGCCACCTCACTGTTTACCCCTTTCTCCAGATCATTTATGAATAAATTGAATAGGATTGGTCCTAGGACTGACCCTTGGGGAACACCACTAGTTACCCCTCTCCATTCTGAGAATTTACCATTAATTCCTACCCTTTGTTCCCTGTCTTTTAACCAGTTCTCAATCCATGAAAGGACCTTCCCTTTTATCCCATGACAGCTTAATTTACATAAGAGCCTTTGGTGAGGGACCTTGTCAAAGGCTTTCTGGAAATCTAAGTACACTATGTCCACCGGATCCCCCTTGTCCACATGTTTGTTGACCCCTTCAAAGAACTCTAATAGATTAGTAAGACACGATTTCCCTTTACAGAAACCATGTTGACTATTGCTCAAGAGTTTATGTTTTTCTATGTGTCTGACAATTTTATTCTTTACTATTGTTTCAACTAATTTGCCCGGTACCAACGTTAGACTTACCGGTCTTTAATTGCCAGGATCACCCCTAGAGCCCTTTTTAAATATTGGCATTACATTAGCTAACTTCCAGTCATTGGGTACCGAAGCCGATTTAAAGGACAGGTTACAAACCTTAGTTAATAGTTCCGCAACTTCACATTTGAGTTCTTTCAGAACTCTTGGGTGAATGCCATCTGGTCCCGGTGACTTGTTAATGTTGAGTTTATCAATTAATTCCAAAACCTCCTCTAGTGACACTTCAATCTGTGACAGTTCCTCAGATTTGTCACCTACAAAAGCCAGCTCAGGTAGGGAATCTCCCTAACATCCTCAGCCGTGAAGACTGAAGCAAAGAATCCATTTAGTTTCTCCGCAATGACTTTATCGTCTTTAAGCGCTCCTTTTGTATTTTGATCATCAAGGGGCCCCACTGGTTGTTTAGCAGGCTTCCTGCTTCTGATGTACTTAAAAAACATTTTGTTATTACCTTTGGAGTTTTTGGCTAGCCGTTCTTCAAACTCCTCTTTGGCTTTTTTTATTACACTCTTGCACTTAAGTTGACTGTATTTGTGCTCCTTTCTATTTGCCTCACTAGGATTTGACTTCCACTTTTTAAAGGAAGTCTTTTTATCTCTCACTGCTTCTTTTACATGGTTGTTAAGCCACGGTGGCTCTTTTTTAGTTCTTTTACCGTTTTTCTTAATTTGGGGTATACATTGAAGTTGGGCCTCTATTATGGTGTCTTTAAAAAGGGCCCATGCAAATTGCAGGGATTTTACTTTAGTCACTGTACCTTTTAACTTTTGTCTAATTAACCCCCTCATTTATGTATAGTTCCCCCTTTTGAAATTAAATGCCACAGTGTTGGGCAGTTGAGGTGTTCTTCCCACCACAGGGATGTTGAATGCTATTGTATTATGGTCACTATTTCCAAGCGGTCCCGCTATAGTTACCTCTTGGACCAGCTCCTGCGCTCCACTCAGGATTAAATCTAGAGTTGCCTCTCCCCTTGTGGGTTCCCGTACCAGCTGCTCCATGAAGCAGTCATTTAAAGTATCGAGAAATTTTATCTCTGCATTTCGTCCTGAAGTGAAATGTTCCCAGTCAATATGGGGATAATTGAAATCCCCCACTATTATTGGGTTCTTAATTTTGATAGCCTCTCTAATTTCCCTTAGCATTTCATCATCACTATTACTGTCCTGGTCAGGTGGTCGATAATAGATCCCTAATGTTATATTTTTACTAGAGCATGAAATTTCTATCCATAGAGACTCTATGGAACATGTGGATTCGCTTAAGATTTTTACTTCGTTTGAATCTACACTTTCTTTCACATATAGTGCCACTCCTCCCCCTGCACGGCGTGTTCTGTCCTTCCAATATATTTTGTACCCTGGAATGATTGTGTCCCATTGATTGCTCTCAGTCCACCAGGTTTCTGTGATGCCTATTATATCTATATCCTCCTTTATCACAGGGCACTCTAGTTCACCCATCTTATTATTTAGACTTCTGGCATTTGTGTACAAGCACAGGGCCGCCCAGAGGGGGGGGCAAAGGGGGCAATTTGCCCCGGGCCCCGGGCTCCACAGGGGCCCCCAAGAGAACAGCGGAGGCTCCCGCCTCCGCCCCTCTCCTGGAGCCTCAGCGCATCAAGCGCCGTGTCTCCAGTGGAGCCCCTGAGCCCCGCCCCGCTCAGAGCCGCGTGGTGAGGGGTGGGGCTGGGAGTTCCGCTCTGAGCTCAGCTGCCTCCGCTTGGCGTGGAGCTCACAGCCCCGCCCCCTCACCACGCGGCTCTGAGCGGGATGGAGCTCAGGCCCTGCCGGAGGCACGCTGCGGCTGTTCAGCCGAGGCGCTGAGGCTGCGCATGAGGAGGTAGCCGGGGGTAAGAGGCTGGGGCTGGGGCGGGGGGGAAGCGGGACCCGCTGCCGCCGCCGCCGAAGCACAGCCCGGTCTTCAGCGGTGGGGGGCCCTTCCATTCTGGGACCCGCCGCCGAAGTGCCCCGAAGACCCGCGGCGGGGACCCCCCCCCGCCGCCGAATTACCGCTGAAGACCGGGCTGCGCTTCGGCGGTAATTTGGCAGCGGGGGCTCCCGCCGCGGGTCTTCGGGGCACTTCGTCGGCGGGTCCCAGAACAGAAGGGCCCCCCACTGCCGAAGACCCCGGGCCCCCGGAATCCTCTGGGCGGCCCTATACAAGCACTTTAAAAACTTGTCCCTGTTTATTAGCCTGCCTTTTTCTGAAGTGCCAGATTCTTTTTTATGTGACTGTTTATCATCTGATCCGGCCCTTACATTATACTTTTCAGTCCTCTGCTCCTGACTATAACCTGGAGATTCTCTATCATCAGACTCTCCCCTAAGAGACGTCTGTGTCCGATCCACACGCTTCTCTGCAGCAGTCGGCTTTCCCCCATCTCCTAGTTTAAAAACTGCTCTACAACCTTTTTAATGTTTAGTGCCAGCAATCTGGTTCCACTTTGGTTTAGGTGGAGCCCATCTCTCCAGTATAGGCTCCTCCCATCCCAGAAGTTTCCCCAGTTCCTAATGAACGTGAACCCCTCCTCTCTACACCATCGTCTCATCCACGCATTGAGACTCTGAAGCTCTGCCTGCCTACCCGGCCCTGCGCGTGGAACTGGGAGCATTTCTGAAAATGCCACCATAGAGGTCCTGGATTTCAGTCTCTTCCCTAGCAGCCTAAATTTGGCTTCCAGGACATCTCTCCTACCCTTCCCTATGTCATTGGTACCAACATGTACCACGACCACCGGCTCCTCCCCAGCACTACACATAAGTCTATCTAGATGCCTCGAGAGATCCGCAACCTTCGCACCAGGCAGGCAAGTCACCATACGGTTCTCTCGGTCATCACAGACCCAGCTATCTACATTTCTAATAATCGAATCTCCCATTACTAACACCTGCCTTTTCCTAGAAACTGGAGTTCCCTCCCCCGGAGAGGCAACCTCAGTGCGAGAGGCAACCCCAGCACCATCTGGAAGGACGTTTAAAAGCTCGCTGGTGCTGTTTGCTGACTAGGCTGTTTGCGATTAGAAGAGCACAGCAAGGCGTGCTGCGCATCACAGAGGCTTTGAAAACCAGTTTAATGACTGGTCAGGATTCGGTGTGACAGTTGTGTGTGTTTCTCCTTGATGCAAACCCGCCCCCTTTGTTGATTTTAATTCCCTGTAAGCCAGCCCTGTAAGCCATGTTGTCAGTCGCCCCTCCCACCATGAGAGCAACGGCAGACAATCGTTTCGCGCCTTTTTTCTGTGAAGATGCCATACCACAGCAAGTGTGCAGCCCATTCAGCTCAGCCGCCGCTGTTGTGTCCTGGGTGCTGCTGGCAGCAGACGGTGCAGTAGGACTGCAAACTGTCATCATCGAACGACCACTTACGCTGCCATTCTGCTCTTCTGCAGATGCCATACCACAACAAGCATGGAACCCGCTCAGATCACCGCGGCAGTTATGAGCACTGTAAACACCAAGTGCATTATCTTGGAGTATATGCAGCACCAGAAACTTCAAAAGCAGGTGAGGAGGCGACGGCAGCGTGGTGACGAGAGTGATGAGGACATGGACACATACTTCTTTCAAAGCTCGGGCCCTGGCAATTTGGACATCATGGTGTTAATGGGGCAGGTTCATGCCGTGGAACGCCGATTCTGGGCCCGGGAAACAAGCACAGACTGGTGGGACCGCATAGTGTTGCAGGTCTGGGATGATTCCCAGTGGCTGCGAAACTTTCGCATGTGTAAGGGCACTTTCATGGAACTTTGAGACTTGCTTTCCCCTGCCCTGAAGCGCAAGAATACCAAGATGAGAGCAGTGATCCAAGTAGCCAACGTGATCACTGATCTGCTGCTATCAATGGTAGTGACTCTGGGAAATGTGCAGGTCATAGTGAATGGCTTTGCTGAAATGGGATTCCCTAACTGTGGTGGGGTGATAGACAGAACGCATATCCCTATCTTGGGACTGGAGCACCGAGGCAGCCAGTACCTAAACCAAAAGGGGTACTTTTCAATGCTACTGCAAGCACTGGTGGATCACAAGGGACGTTTCACCAACATCAACGTGGGATGGCCGGGAAAGGTACATGATGCTCGCATCTGTAGGAACTCTGGTATGTGTGAATGGCTGCAGCAATGGACTTACTTTCCAGACCAGAAAATAACCATTGGGGATGTTAAAATTCCTATAGTTATCCTTGGGGACCCTGCCTACCCCTTAATGCCTACCCCTTAATGCCATGGCTCCTGAAGCCATACATAGGCAGCCTGGACAGTAGTCAGGAGCTATTCAACTATATGCTGAGCAAGTGCCAGAATGGTGGTAGAATGTGCATTTGGATGTTTAAAAGTGTGCTGGCACAGTTTACTGACTCAGTTAGACCTCAGCAAAACCAATATTACTGCTTGCTGTGTGCTCCACAATCTCTGTGAGAGTAAGGGGGAGATGTTTATGGCGGGGTGGGAGGTGGAGGCAAATCACCTGGCCACTGATTACGCACAGCCAGACACCAGGGCGGTTAGAAGAGCACAGGAGGGTGCGCTGCGCATTAGAGAAGCTTTGAAAACCAGTTTCATGACTGGTCAGGCTACGGTGTGAAAGGTCTGTTTGTTGTCCTTGATGAAAACCCGTCCCCTGGGTTCACTTTACTTCCCTGTAAGCCAACCGCCCTCCCCTCCCCCCCTTTGATCACCGCTTGCAGAGGCAATAAAGTCATTGTTGTTTCAGATTCATGCATTCTTTATTAATTCATCACACAAATGGGGGAATAACTGCCAAGTTAGCCCGAGCAGGGTGAGGGAGGAGGGAAGCACTGGGTGGAGTGGGGGAGGAGGGGAGGAGGGAAGGACAAGGCCACACTGCACTTCAAAACTTATTGAATGCCAGCTTTCTGTTGCTTGGGCAGTCCTCTGGGGTAGAGTGGTTGTGTGCTTTGTGCGCGTTCTTGGGTGTCTGGGTGAGGAGGCTATGGAACTTGGGGAGGAGGGTGGTTGGTTACACAGGGGCTGCAGCAGTGGTCTGTGCTCCTGCTGCCTTTCCTGCACCTCAACCATATGCCAGAGCATATCAGTTTGATCCTCCAGTAGCCTCATTACTGCTTCCTGCTTCCTCTCATCATGCTGACGCCACCTATCATCTTGATCCCGCCACCTGTCCTCTTGTGCATCCCTCCTGTCCTCAGGTTCATTTTGTGCTTTCTTGCACTCTGCCATTGTCTGCCTCCACACATTCTGCTGGGCTCTTTCAGTGAGGACTGCATGAGCTCAGAGAACATTTCATTGCAAGTGCGTTTTTTTCGCTTTCTAATCTTCGCTAGGGATGGAGATGATAAGTGGAGCGTTGAAACATTTGCAGCTGCGAGAGGTAAAAAAGGGAGAGTAGTATTTAAAAAGACACATTTTAGAGAACAATGTAAAGACTCTTTCACTGTGAACCAAGCTGTTAACATTGGCTGGTCCGAAGGTAGTGGGTTATCCCAAGCTGTTAACATTACATAGCCTCTTAAATTGAGGGCCTGCCAGTTTGGTGTGAGATATCACACACGCAGGGCTGGCGGGCAACAGAATTTGGCTTGCAGGCAGACATGGTAAGCACAGTCTTTTGGCTTCTTTAACCTTCATAATATGTGGGAATGGTTTCAAACAGCAGCGCCTTCATTTCCCATACCAAGCACCCATTGGGTTGGCCATTTTAAATGGGTTGGCCATTTAAAAGGAGGGGCTCCGGTTTTCGGGTTAACGTGCAGCACAAACCCAACTAACCCCCCCCACACACACACCCACACCCAATTCTCTGGGATGATCGCTTCACCCCTCCCCCCACCGCGTGGCTAACAGTGGGGATGATTTCTGTTCAGCCTCAGGCAAACAGCCCAGCAGGAACAGCCACCTCTGAATGTTCCCTTAATAAAATCACCCTATTTCAACCAGGTGACCATGAATTATATCAGTCTCCTGAGGATAACACAGAGAGATAAAGAACAGATGTTGCTTGAATGCCTGCAAAAACTGGGACCATACACTGCCATGCTTTGTTATGCAATGATTCCAGACTACGTGCTACTGGCCTGGCGTGGTAAAGTGTCATACCATAGAGGATGGAATAAGGCTGCCCTCTCCAGAAACCTTTTGCAAAGGCTTTGGGAGTATATTCAGGAGAGCTTCAATGAGATGTCCCTGGAGGATTTCCACTCCATCCCCATACACTTTTACAGACTTTTCCAGTAGCTGTACTGGAATGCCCCCCAAGTCTTCAGGGCAAATTAATCATTAAACATGCTTGCTTTTAAACCATGTATTATATTTACAAAGGTACACTTACCAGAGGTCCCTTCTCCGCCTTCAAGGTCCGGGAGCCCACCTTGGGTGGGTTGGGAGGGTACTGGCTCCAGGGTGATAAACAGTTCCTGGCTGTTGGGGAAAACAGTTTCTCCACTTGCTTGCTGTGCGCTAACATCTTCCTCGTCCCCAAAATCCGCATCCCTGTTGCATGAGAATCCACTGACGGAGTCCACACACAGGGGTGGGGTAGTTATAGGGGCACCCCCTAGAATGGCATGCAGCTCATCATAGAAGCGGCATGTCTGGGGCTCTGACCCGGAGCAGCCGTTTGCCTCTCTGGTTCTTTGGTAGGCTTGCCTGAGCTCCTTAAGTTTCACGTGGCACTGCTGCGGGACCCTGTTATAACCTCTGTCCTTCATGCCCTTGGAGATTTTTTCAAATATTTGGGCATTTCGTCTTTTGGAATGGAGTTCTGATAGCACATATTCCTCTCCCCATACAGCAATCAGATCCATTCAGTCCATGCTGGAGCTCTTTTGTGATTCTGGGACTGCATGGTCACCTGTGCTGATGAGCTCTGCTTATTCACCTGTGCTGATCAGCTCTCCACACTGGTCAAACAGGAAATGAAATTCAAAAGTTCGCGGAGCTTTTCCTGTTTACCTGGCCAGTGCATCTGAGTTGAGAGTGCTGTCCAGAGCGATCACAATGGAGCAGTGTGGGATAGCTCCCAGTGGCCAATACCATTGAATTGTGTCCACAGTACCCCAAACTCAACCCAGTAAGGTAGATTTCAGCGCTAATCCCCTCATCAGGGAGGAGTACAGAAATCGATTTTAAGAGCCCTTTAAGTTGACAAAAATGGCTTAGTCGTGTGGATGGGTGCAGGTTTAAATCGATCTAATGCTGCTAAATTCAACCTAAACTCGTAGTGTAGACCACGGCTAAGTCCTAAACCTTCTTGACCCCCACACCTGCCAGCAATGGGGTTCCAATGGTTATGCTCTGCTCAGCTCCCCAGACAGCCCAATGCATTAAGTTTCCTATAGCAGCATTCTGAGGGAGGCACTTAATTGTAATTTGTGACAAATTTGGAGGAATTTGCTTAACATACCCTTGAATCCCTGTAAGGCCTCTTTGTTTGGGGCACTTTCCATTTGCAGAGTGGCCTGTATATTCCTTGGGTTTCTCAAACTCCTGCATTACTGGGTATGTGTCTTTTGTGTTAGGGCATATTATGCCTCTGAAGACTTAAAAGTCAAGAATGATAGCAGAGACGGAAAGCCCCAAGATTCGTGGTGAGGGTTATAGGCAGGGAGGGAAGGGTTAACCAGCAGATCCTAGAAATAGCTGCAGCTTGTTAGCTTTCGGGAAACCACCTTGGAACATGTAAATAGAAAAGAAAGGTATCTGGAAGCAATCAGGCAGCAGGTTTTGAGAGTTCTGTGTGCACCAGTGAATCTTCAGGCTGGTCTGGATTTGAGTTATGCTTTGTTTAAAGATGTTGTCCTAAATCTGTCTAGGGTTTGTATGATGTTCCTCTGAGAAAAAGAAAAAAACTAGGATGTGATCCATGAAGCAATTTAGGTGTGTAAAACATTCCAGAAGTAGGCACCTAAGTCCCCATTACTCCTGGAGGAATTCTGCGCCACTGTGCAATACAGAATTTTGCAGAAGTTAACATTGTGCGTGCAGAATTTCCTTTCCCCCCACAAAAATGGGCTGCAGTGCTGCTGGCTGCTACTAGGGGCCACTGGACACAGCAGAGCCCAGCTTGCACATAGAAGACACTGCTGAGTGGGAGAGGGAGGGACTGGGAACTAGAGGGTTCCTAGCAGTGGCAGCTGCAGTTCCCAGCATGCCCTGAGGGAAGGAGATGGTGGCATGCAGGAAACTCCATGCAAGCCTGGGACCAAGCATCAGGCTGTTTCTCCCTCCGGATCCCTGGGCTCTGGGGCGGGTGTCTGGGCTGGGGGGGCCACAGTTGGGCTCTGGGGGGAGGGGTATCTAGGCAAGGAAGGGCCTTGTGGTTAGGGTCTGGGGGGAGGGGGTGCAGGTATCTGGACTGGGGGGGCACGACTGGGCTCGGGGAGTTGGGTGTATTGGCTGGGGGGGTACCATGGCTGGGCTCTGCGGGGAGAAAGGTTGTGGGTGTCTGGTTGCCGGCTGGGCTCTGGGTGGGGGTGGTAATCAGGCAGAGAAACAGGAACTGGGTTGTTGTAGGGATTTCTTTAACTCTCTACTCCTGGGGGAAAATTTGTGCATCTGTATGTGCATTTGTGCCAGACATACTTGCTGGCAGGTATTTTGAAATCAATTACCAAAATTATTGAAACTGGTTTGATTATGTAGTGTTATTTTGACAAATAAAATGTGCAGAATTTTGCAGAATTTTAAAATGTGCGCAGAATTTTTATTTTTTTGGTGCAAATTTTTTTTTTTTTGGCACAGAATGCCCCCAGGAGTAACCCATGCTCAGCATTACTGCAATCCATGAACTTCCCACTTGACTTCTACCTAATGCTGTAGGAGCCTTAGCTCAGTCAGAACCTAACTCTCTGCTTTAAAAATTTCTTAGGTGTCTAAGTTTTAGACCCTGGGGTATGATTAATAAAGAATTAAAAGAGGGTAACATAATTAATGCCAATCAACATGGGTTTATGGAAAATACATCCTGCCAAACTAAGTAGATAGTTTCTTTTGATTACAAGTTTGGTTGATAAAGGGAATATTATTGATGTAATATACTTGGACTTCTGTAAAGCATTTGACTTGGTACCATGACTTTTAGATAAAAAACCAGAATGATATAAAATTAACACTGCACACATTAAATGGATTAAAAGATGACTAACTGATGGGTCTCAAAATGTAATTGTAAATGGGGAATCATCAAATGGGTGAGTTTCTAGTGTGGTATTATAGGAATTGGTTCTTCGGACTATTATATTTAACATTTTTATTAATGACCTGAAAGGAAATATAAAATCATTACTGATAAAAGTTTTCAGATGACCACTGTGTAGGCATAACGTGGTGTGAGTAGGCCTCAGTTACCAAGGACAAGGGAGAAGATAAGCTGTAAAAATAACTCAGTAAAATGTAGCAGTGGTAACAATGAAAGATCTGTTGAAGGACAATAAGCAGATAGGGAGGAAACTTATACAATATGTTGTGTATAAGAAGCATGTGAACAAAGCATGGTATGTACAGGGATTAATTCTGAAAAGAACTTTACCAATCCCAGAGCGTGTGATAAAATGTGCAAGGGAAGACGCATGTGTCAGTATATAGTTAATCCTGTATATCAAGTAGGTAGACCAGACAGCAAGTGTGAAAAATAGAGATGGGGGTGGGGGGTAATTGGCACCTGTATAAGAAAATGCCCCAAATATCGGGACTGTCCCTATAAAATCGGGACATCTGGTCACTCTAATATAAAGTAACCAGTACCCATATTCTTTGGATTTGTGGTATTACCCTGTACACTTCCCCTACACTTAAGCCTGATCAACTCAAGTGTAGTTTGATTGTATGCCAATAAAGCATAATCTGAGTGACGAGCCTGGGGTTTAACTGAATCCTTGGGAACCCAGAGGAAAAGGACTCAGAGGGAATCACAACATACAGAAATTGGAGGAATGGTAAATAATGAAAGAGAACAGATCACTGGTACAGAGCAATCTGGATCTCTTGCTGAGCTGGTGCAAGCAAACTGTATGTTTTATATGGCTAAATGTAAATGAATACACGTAAGAACAAAGAAAGTCACCAAACTTACAGGACGGGGGGACTCTATCCTGGGAAGCAGTGACTCTGAAAAAGATTTGGGGGTTGTGGTGGATAATCAGCTGAACATGAGCTCCCACTGTGGCACTGTGGCCAAAAGGGCTAATGCAATCCTTGGATGCATAAACGGGAATCTTGAGTAGGAGTAATGAGGTTATTTGATCTCTATATCTGGCACTGGTGCAACTGTTGCTGGAATACTGTGTCCAGCTCTGGTGCCCACAATTCAAGAAGGATGTTGGTGAGGTTTCAAAGAAGAGCCATGAGAATGATTTAAGGGTTAAAAATCCTGCCCTACCAATTTCACGGTCACAGGATTTTAAAAATCATAAATATCATGATTTCAGCTCTTTAAATCTGAAATGTCATGGTGTTGTAATTGTAGGGGTCCTGACCAAAAAGCAGTTGGGGAGCATTGCAAGGTTATTGTAAGGGGGGTTGTGATACTGCTAGCATTACTTCTGTGCTGCTGTTGGCTGGTGGTGGCTCTACCTTCAGAGCTGGGCAGCTGGAGAGTGGCAGCTGCTGGTCAGGAACCCAGCTCTGAAGGTAGAGCCACCACCAGCATCAGCGCAGAAGTAAGGATAGCCTGGTCTGGTATTGCTGCCTTTACCTCTGTGCTGCTGCTGGTGGGCTGCTGCCTTCAGAGCTGAGCGCCCGGCTAACAGCCGCCGCTCTCCGGCCGCCCAGCTCTGAAGGCAGAGCAGAAGTAAGGGTGGCAATACCGCAACCCCTCTAAAACAACCTTGTGACCCCCTGCAACTCCCTTTTGGGTCAAGACCCCCAATTTGAAAAACACTGATCCCCCCCATGAAATCTGTACAGTACATGGTAAAAGCACACAAAAGACCAGATTTCACAGGGGGAAATCTGTTCAGATTTCATGGTCCGTGACGTGTTTTTCATGGGCGTGAATTTAGTAGGGCCCTACTTATAGTTATAGATTAGAGGAACTAAATTTATTTAGCTTAACAAAGAGAAGGTTAAGGGGTAATTTGATTACAGTCTATAAATAGCTACATTGGGATCAAATATTTAATAATGGGCTCTTCAGTCTAGTAGAGAAAGGTGTAACACAATCCAATGGCTGGAAGTTGAAACTAGACAAATTCAGATGGGAAATAAAGCGTAAGTTTTTAAGAGTGAAAGTGCCAGAGGAGGAGAAAGGATTTGAACACGGGTCTCCACTCACAGGTGGATGCACTAACCACTGAGTTTATTCTGAGATTTTCTGATGTGAGGCTCCCTCAATCTCTCCTATTGAAGCTGTTCTAGTGGACACCAAAACTGGACACAATATTCCAGCAGCAGTTGCACAAGTACCACACACAGAGGTAAAATAACCTCTCTGCTCCTACTCGAGATTCCCCAGTTTATGCATCCCAGGATCACATTCGCTCTTTTGGTCACAGTGGGACTTCATGTCCAGCTGATTATCCACGATGACCCTCAAGTTTTTTCAGAGTCACTGCTTCCAAGGATAGAGTTCCCCATCCTGCATGTGCCCTACATTTTTTGTTCCTTGGTATATACACTTCTATCCCGATATAACATGACCTGATATAAGGCGGGTTTGCACACAAGGCAGTAAAGCTCTGACATGCTGCTCTGAGCAGCGTGTTAAGGGTGCCGGGCCAGCCCGGGGCAGAGGGATTCAATAAGGGGCAGAGGGTCTCGGGGGCAGTCAGGGGCTTCCCCCTTCAAAGTCTGGGGGGCAGGAGCTGTGGGAGGGCACTTTTGGGGGCCCCGCAGTCCCAGAGTGGCCCGGGGGATTAGCAGGGGGCCAGGAGCAGCCCACTCTGCTTCCCTCACCCCAGCCATGTCGCTCGGGGGAGGGGACTTGGAGGAAGGGATCCCCCTTGCACTCACCGGCCCAGCCCCAGCCCACTCCGTTCTGCCAGCTCCCAGCCACAGTGCTCCGCTTCCCGCCGCATGTGAGTATGGGGGGCATCCTTTACCCAACCTCCCCACACTCACCTGCCGCGGGAAGCGGAGTGCTGCGGCTGTGAAATGGCAGAGTGGAGCGGGCTGGGGCAGTGTCCGTGTCGCTCCATTTCCTGCCGCAGGTGAGTGCGGAGGGCGTCCTTTCCCCAACTTCCCTGCACTCACCGGCAGCAGGAAGCAGATCAGCCCAGCCCCAGCCAGCTCCACTCCACCAGCTCCCAGCCGTGGCGCTCCGCTTCCCGCCAGGCAGGTGAGTGCAGGACCTTTCCCCAGCAGCCCCCCAGTGACATAACTGGGGCCGGGGCAAGAAAAGTGGAGCGGGCTGGGGCCGCGTCGTTCCGCTTCCCGCCGCAGGTGAGTGCGGGGGGGGGGCATCCTTTCCCCAACCTCCCCACACTCACTGGCAGTGGGAAGCGGAGCAACGCGGCTGGGAGGTGGTGGAGTGGAGCAGGCTGGGGCCGGGCTGCTCGACTTCCCGCCGCTGCCAGTGAGTGCCTGTCAGGGGGCGGGGGTGTGTGTGTGGATAGGGGTTGGAGCAGTCAGGGGGGTTTTGTGGGGTCCTGGGGGTGATTAGGGACAGGGGTCTCTGGAGGGGGCGGTCAGGGAACAAGGAATGGGGGGGCCAAAGCAAGTTTGATATAACGCGGTCTCACCTATAACGCGGTGAGATATTTTGTCTCCCAAGGACCACGTTATATTGGGGTAGAAGTGTATTTACCAATTCCCCCAACAAACGGATTAGGCCCTTAAGCTACCTGACTCCAAGCTGCTGGTTACTGTTCCTGGTTTGCTAAGCAGAGATGGGTACCTCTTGTGTTGCTGGCAGACCAAGTGCCAGCTCTTGAAAGGTTTTAGGCTTCAGCCGAACACTGACAAATTCCTTGCTGGAAACCAGTCTGTGTCATGTGGATTTACAGCAATGTGTTTAGTGTTTAGACTTTAACGGATGCTGTCAAGGTTTCCTCTCCCACTCTGAACTTTAGGGTACAGATGTGGGGACCTGCATGGACCATTCTAAACTTAATTCCTAGCTTAGATCTGGTAACACTGCCACCATCCAGAGATCAGTGTCTGGCACACTTTCTGTTTTCCCAAAACCTTTCCTGGGGAACACAGATCCAAACTCCTTGGATCTTAACACAAGGAGAAATTAACCATTTCCCCCCCCCGACTTTCTCCTCCCTGGGTTGCCTTGAGAGGCTTCACACAGATCCCAACTTCTTGGATCTTAAAACAAAGAGGAATTAACCATACCCCCTCCTTTTCCCCCCACCAATCCCTGGTGAGTTCAGACCCAATCCCCTTGGGTCTTAAAACAAGGAAAAATCAATCAGGTTCTTAAAAAGAAAGCTTTTAATTAAAGAAAGAAAAGGTAAAAATTATCTCTGTAAAATCAGGATGGAAAATGCTTTACAGGGTACTTAGATTCATATAGCCCAGAGGAAATCCCCTCTAGCCTCAGGTTCAAAGTTACAGCAAACAGAGGTAAAAATCCTTCCAGCAAAAGAAGCATTTACAAGTTGAGAAAAACAAAATTAAAACTAATCCGCCTTGCCTGACTACTTACAAGTTTGGACCACGAAAGACTGATTTAGAAAGATTTGGAGAGCCTGGGTTAATGTCCCGTCCCTCTCAGTCCCGAGAGGTAACAACAACAACACAAAGAGCACAAAGACTTCCCTCCACCAAGATTTGAAAGTATCTTGTCCCCTCATTGGTCCTCTGGTCAGGTGTCAGCCAGGTTTACTGAGCTTCTTAACCCTTTACAGGTAAAAGAGACATTAACCCTTAACTATCTGTTTATGACACGCCCCCCAAATCTCAGACAGTGTGGAACCACACTGGCGGTGATTTCTTCCTAGAACTTTAGAATAAACAGATTAATAAAACACATGCACCTTTACATATACTACTAATTATGTAAAACTACAAGATTTTCCACATTTCAAGAACAATTTTTAACCATTTGATTCTGGGAAACTTTCACGGGAGAGTGCATCAGCTACTTTGTTAGAAGCTCCTGAAATGTGTTGAATTTCGAAATCAAAATCTTGGAGAGCTAAACTCCATCGAAGAAGTTTTTTGTTGTTTCCCTTGGCAGTATGAAGCCACTTTAGTGCAGCATGGTCAGTTTGTAGCTGGAAGCGCCGTCCCCAAACGTATGGGCGTAGCTTTTCCAGGGCATACACAATGGCGTAGCATTCTTTTTCACTGATGGACCAGTGGCTTTCCCTCTCAGACAGTTTCTTGCTGAGAAACACGACAGGATGGAAGTTTTGATCCGGTCCTTCCTGCATTAAAACTGCTCCTATACCACGCTCAGATGCATCTGTGGTTACTAGGAATGGTTTGTCAAAGTCTGGGGCCCTTAGCACAGGGTCAGACATGAGTGTTGCCTTAAGCTGCGTAAAGGCCTTCTGACACTCATCAGTCCACTTAACTGCATTTGGCTGTGTCTTTCTGGTCAGGTCTGTTAGTGGGGCAGCGATTTGGCTGTAGTGTGGTACAAATTGCCTGTAATATCCGGCCAAGCCTAAGAAGGATTGGACCTGTTTCTTTGACTTTGGAACAGGCCCCTTTTGGATAGCATCTACCTTGGCCTGTAGGGGAGTTATCGTTCCTTGACCCACCTGGTGTCCAAGGTAAGTCACTCTGTTTTGGCCTATTTGACACTTTTTAGCCTTAACAGTTAGTCCTGCCTGCTTGATATGCTTGAAGACTTTTTCCAAGTGTTCCAGGTGTTCTGCCCACGAATCAGAAAAAATGGCCACATCATCGAGGTAGGCAACTGCAGACTCTCCCAATCCTGCTAGGAGACCATCTACAAGTCTTTGGAAGGTGGCGGGTGCATTTCGCAGCCCGAAGGGAAGCACATTAAATTCATACACCCCTGCATGGGTGATGAAGGCTGACCTTTCTTTGGCGGGTTCATTTAGCGGTACTTGCCAGTACCCCTTGGTTAAGTCTAATGTAGAGATAAACCGGGCACATCCCAATTTCTCCAATAGCTCATCGGTGTGCAGCATTGGATAGTTGTCGGGACGAGTTACAGCATTTAGCTTACGGTAGTCCACGCAAAAGCGTATTTCCCCATCTGGTTTGGGAACTACAACCACTGGAGATGCCCATGCACTGGTAGAGGGGCGGATTATACCCATCTGTAGCATGTTTTGGATCTCCCGTTCTATAGCAACTTGGGCATGAGGAGACACCCGGTAGGGTGGGGTTCTAATTGGGTAAGCATTACCTGTGTCAATGGAGTGGTATGCCCATTCAGTCCATCCTGGGGTGGCTGAGAACAAGGGGGCAAAGCGAGTGCACAGCTCCTTGATCTGTTGCCGCTGCAGACGTTCCTGAGTTGTGGAGAGATTCACCTCTTCCACGCCACTGTCACTTTTTCCTTCGTAGTAGACACCTTCAGGCAACTCAGCGTCATCTCCTCCCTGGGCTGTAAGCTGGCAAACCTTTAAGTCTCTGGAATAAAAGGGCTTGAGAGAATTAACATGGTACACTTTAGGCTTTAGGGTTGAGGTGGGGAAAGCTATGAGATAGTTAACAGCTCCCAGGCGCTCTTGGACCGTGAATGGCCCTTCCCATGATGCTTTCATCTTATGGGCCTGTTGCGCCTTCAAGACCATAGCCTGGTCCCCTACTTTGAAGGAACGCTCTCTGGTATGTTTATCATACAAGGCCTTTTGCTCTTCCTGAGCATCCTTTAGGTTTTCTTTAGCAAGGGCTAAAGAGTGTCGGAGGGTGCTCTGTAGGTTGCTTACAAAGACCAGAATGTTAGTTCCTGGAGAAGGCGTAAACCCCTCCCATTGCTGCTTCACCAACTGTAATGGCCCCTTAACTATGTGGCCATACACAAGTTCGAATGGTGAAAACCCTAAACTGAGATGTGGTACAGCCTTGTAGGCAAAAAGCAACTGCTGCAACACTAGATCCCAATCATTGGAGTGTTCATTTACGAATTTACGTATCATAGCCCCCAAAGTTCCATTAAACCTTTCCACCATGCCGTTGGTTTGATGGTGATAAGGGGTGGCAACCAAGTGATTCACCCCATGAGCTTCCCACAGATTTTTCATGGTCTCTGCCAGGAAATTAGTTCCCGAATCTGTGATGTCGGAGGGCCAACCTACCCTGGCAAAAATGTCTGCTAAGGTCTGGCACACAGTTTTAGCCCTGGTGTTGCTTAGAGCTACTGCTTCCGGCCATCGGGTAGCAAAATCCATGAAAGTCAGTATGTACTGCTTTCCTCTGGGAGTCTTTTTTGGGAAAGGACCCAGAATATCCACAGCTACTTGCTGAAATGGGACCTCAATTATGGGGAGCGGCTGGAGAGGGGCTTTGACCTGGTCTTGGGGCTTTCCCACCCGTTGGCACACCTCACAAGATCGGACATAATTAGCAACGTCCTTGCCCATTCCCTCCCAGTGGAAGGACTTCCCCAATCTGTCTTTGGTTCTGTTCACCCCAGAATGGCCACTGGGATGATCATGGGCTAAGCTTAAGAGCTTTACCCGGTACTTAGTTGGAACTACCAACTGTTTTTGAGGATGCCAGTCTTCCTGGTGTCCACCAGAAAGTCTCCTTGTATAAAAGTCCTTGTTCTACAACAAACCGGGATCGGTTAGAAGAGCTGAGAGGGGGTGGGGTGCTCCGTGCCGCCACCCAAGCTTTCTGAAGGCTGTCATCTGCTTCCTGCTCAGCCTGGAACTGTTCCCTTGAGGCTGGAGACACCAGTTCCTCTTTAGACTGTGGACTTGGGCTTGGTCCCTGTGGAAGCGATGTAGGTGATGAGGTTGTTTCCGTTGACTGTGAACCGCTCTCCGCTGGTGCGCTAGGTGATATTTCAGGCTCTGGCTGAGCCTCTTGGGTAGGGTTGTCTGCTGCTTCTGCCAGTTCAGGCCCGCTGGTGCTCTCTGGCGTTGGAGTGGTAGATGGGTTTGCAAGCACTGGCGTCAGTGCTGGCAACGGTTCTGGTGCTGGTTGCTCTTCCAGTTCCGGTTCTGGGACTGGATGTACTATGGCTGTTGCAGTCGTTGGCAGGGGATCCGGTTCCATCACCTCTGTCTGGGTCTCTGGTAACACAGAAGGGTGGACGGCTCAGGAACAGGGATGGGTGTGGAAGCTTGCTTGGCCTGGCTGCGGGTGACCACTCCCACCCTCTTGGCCAGCTTCACATGGTTGGCCAAGTCTTCCCCCAGTAGTATGGGGATGGAATAATTGTCATAGACGGCAAAAGTCCACCTTCCTGACCAGCCCTTGTACTGGACAGGCAATTCAGCTGTAGGCAAGTTTAAAGATTTTGACATGAATGGGTGAATTGTCACTTGGGCCTTTGGGTTGATGAATTTGGGGTCCACTAAGGATTGGTGGATAACTGACACTTGTGCCCCGGTGTCTCTCCACGCGATAACCTTCTTTCCGCCCACTCTCAAGGTTTCCCTTCTCTCCGAGGGTATTTGAGAGGCATCTGGGCCTGGGGATCTTTGGTGTGATGGTGGTGTAATGAACTGTACTTGGTTGGGGTTCTTCGGGCAGTTGGCCTTTATATGTCCCAGTTCATTACATTTAAAACATCGCCCAGCTGACTGGTCACTGGGCCGAGGTGGGTTGCTGGAGACTGGTGAGGTGGGACAATAGGGTGTCTGGGGCTTTCCTTGGGTTGTAGGTGGGGTCTTGGGTTGCCCACGGTGATAGGGTTTATTGTCAGTTTGCCCCCTCTGATATTCGCTCCCCTTGCTAGTAGTTTTTTTCTTTTCTGCCACTTCCACCCATCTGGCTCCAATCTCCCCCGCCTCGGTTACAGTTTTGGGTTTCCCATCTAGGATGTACCTTTCTATTTCCTCAGGAACACCCTCTAAGAACTGCTCCATTTGCATTAGGAAGGACAGAGCTTCCAGAGATTCAGTACTTGTTCCTGATATCCAGGCCTCCCAATTCTTTTCAATGTGGTAGGCGTGTCGGGTAAATGACACATCGGGTTTCCACCTTAGGGCTCTGAACTGCCGACGGGCATGCTCAGGGGTTAGCTCCATTCTGATTCTGGCCTTGGTTTGAAAAAGTTTATAATCGTTCATTTGTGCCTTAGGCATTTCAGCCGCCACCTCTGCTAAGGGTCCACTGAGCTGTGGCCTCAGCTCTATCATGTACTGGTCTGCAGAGATGCTGTACCCATGGCAGGTCCTTTCAAAATTTTCTAAGAAGGCCTCAGTATCATCACCTGCCTTGTAGGTGGGGAATTTCCTGGGATGGGTAACAGTACTTGGAGAAGGGTTGTTAGGGTTGGCTGTTCCATCCTGCTTAGCCTTTTCTAATTCCGGGGCCTCTTTCTGGAGCTCCAAAGCCCTCCGGTGGTCAGCCTCTTTGGCTCTCTCTTCTCTTTCTCTAATCTCCATCTCTTTTTGTTTCATCTCCAGCTCTTTTTGTTTCATCTCCATCTCTCTCCTGTGGGCAGCTCCTTCCCTGGCTGTTTCTGCATTAATTAGTTCCATCCGTCTCCTATGTAGTTGTCTTTCTCTGTTGCTTCCAGCCTAGCCAGTTCTAGTTTGTTAGTTGCTCCACTGGTACTCATTTCCCTGCTTTCTTGTGCTGGCCACACCCCTCTGGAGTTCACTGAAACTGGGATGTATTCAGCTCAGGGTTGTTTGGTTAACAGAGACTTTCTAACTAGCTATACCGGAGAGGTAGAAAGAAAGAAAACAATTCAGCTTGTAAATTCCTCTTTGCTGTCTGTTTGCTCCCAGCTTGAAGCCTCTTCTTTAACAAAGACCCTTGTTAAAAAAACTTAACGCCTCTGCCCTCAGGCTGCTTTCCAAGCAGCTAGAGAGGGGAAAAAAATCTCACTGGCTTTTGGTTCTTAAAAAAAAAATCCCACACCGCTGCTCACCATGTCAAGGTTTCCTCCCCCACTCTGAACTTTAGGGTACAGATGTGGGGACCTGCATGGACCATTCTAAACTTAGCTTAGATCTGGTAACACTGCCACCATCCAGAGATCAGTGTCTGGCACACTTTCTGTTTCCCCAAAACCTTCCCTGGGGAACACAGATCCAAACTCCTTGGATCTTAACGCAAGGAGAAATTAACCATTTCACCCCCCCCCCCAACTTTCCCCTCCCTGGGTTGCCTTGAGAGGCTTCACACAGATCCCAACTTCTTGGATCTTAAAACAAAGAGGAATTAACCATACCCCCTCCTTTTCCCCCCACCAATCCCTGGTGAGTTCAGACCCAATCCCCTTGGGTCTTAAAACAAGGAAAAATCAATCAGGTTCTTAAAAAGAAAGCTTTTAATTAAAGAAAGAAAAGGTAAAAATTATCTCTGTAAAATCAGGATGGAAAATGCTTTACAGGGTACTTAGATTCATATAGCTCAGAGGAAACCCCCTCTAGCCTCAGGTTCAAAGTTACAGCAAACAGGTAAAAATCCTTCCAGCAAAAGAAGCATTTACAAGTTGAGAAAAACAAAATTGAAACTAATCCGCCTTGCCTGGCTACTTACAAGTTTGGACCATGAAAGACTGATTTAGAAAGATTTGGAGAGCCTGGGTTGATGTCCCGTCCCTCTCAGTCCCGAGAGCGAACAACAACAACACAAAGAGCACAAACAAAGACTTCCCTCCACCAAGATTTGAAAGTATCTTGTCCCCTCATTGGTCCTCTGGTCAGGTGTCAGCCAGGTTTACTGAGCTTCTTAATCCTTTACAGGTAAAAGGGACATTAACCCTTAACTATCTGTTTATGATAGATGCAGAAATTTACAAGCATTTCATAATCTCACTTGTAATGGCTGTATGCCATGCTATAAGGAAATATATAACTTTTTGCTTCGTAATTGTAAAAAATGTTTGCTCTAAAACTGTGAACCCAGTCAAGAGGGATTGTCTCCCCACCATCAAGAAGGCCTATCAAAACTAAGGTAATGTCTACACTGTGGATCTTACAGTGGCACAGCTGCCTAGCTGCAGCTGCACCACAGTAGGGGCTCCTGTGTAGCCACCCTATGCCGATGGGAGAGAGCTCTCCTGCTGGCATAATTAAACCACCCCCAACAAGCAGCAATAGCTATGTTGGCGGGAGATGCTCTCTTGCCAACTGTCCACACCAGTTTTGTTGGTGAAACCTATGTTAGTCGGGGTGTGTTTTTTCACACCTTGACTGACAAAAGATTTGCCGATGTAAGTGCTAGTATAGAAAAAGCCTTAATGGACCATTGTGGAACATCACAATACAAAGACTTTGTTAATTGCTCCCTGGTACCCGTGAAGAAGCTATGTGCAAAAGGGCTCATCCTATCATCTTGTATTCTGGAAGAAGGAAATAAAGATAGCTGACTAGAAAATTTTTCATCCCTTTTGCTGTTTAGAGTCTCACAGGGCTGGAGCTATAAAACAGAAGCAGAGATCCCCAAGGTCAATCTCAATGAGCTCTAATAGACATTCAGAGCTGACACATTGCTACAACTCTGTCACCTTTTAAAACCATAGACTGTAACTACTCCTGTGGGAATTCTGTGCCCCTATATGTGCATAATTAATGAGATGAGCATATTTTAAAATTTTTTGCACAGAAAAAAGCTTCGTCTGGAAAGTGGCTGCAGTTCCACATTTTGCCCACCAGGGGGAGATGTGATGCTATAACAGAGAAGCAGCTCCCAGCCAGTTAGGTAAGAGAAAGAACATGCCTTTTTCACAGCGCCTGTTGGGCCAGGTCAGCAGAGAGGGGCTATGGAGAGACAGACAGCGTGGGACTGGTGGGGGGGTCAGACAGTGGCTCATAAGGGCTAGTCGGGGAGGACAGATTGGGGCAGGAGCTGAATTGGAATGGAGGCACAGGGCCACAGCAGGGAGGGAGGTGCAGGGCCTCATAGGGATGGGGCAAGGGGTGCTGTGCCACATAGAGATGGGGTGGCTGAGTGGGGCCACAGAGACACATAGGGACAGGGGGAGGGGGTGCAGGGCCACATGGGGATGGGGGGAGTGGATGTCTCAATGGGGGTGGAGGGACACATGTGAACAGGGCGTGCAAGGACACATGGTAGTACAGGGACACGTGGTCCATCTTACCTGGGTGGCAAGATAGACTGGAATGCCCAAGGGGATTGTCTTTGATTCCATGGTAAAACTGTTATAGTGCTTTAGGAGTTCACACTTGTCACTAGGCAGGTGAAATCAAATTATAGAACATAAAACCAGTTTGGGTGCTCTGCCCTGCTTTTTGACAGTCTGCCCTGAGTTTGGTACTTATGGTCATGAGGCACTCCAGATAGTGTGACATGTCTCTATAGCCCAGCATTAGGCTTCTATCTCTGCAAGAGAGGAGGAACTTGGCACACACCTCTCTGTTCGGCATCTCCCCACCTAGTGTGTTGACTTTTGTGGATTGCAGTCTAAAGAGCATCTGTCTCCCCAGTCATTGTACAGGGCACCTGGGCACCTAACGCAGCTTTGTGGATAGCAATGTCATCCCTGTGATTTTCTAGATGCTTAAAAGTTAGGCAGTATGATCTCAGAGCTCCCCAATACCAGAGGGGAAAGGGCTCCCTGCCATATGAACAATAAAGCTCAGCTAACCTGACCAGCTCAATACACCTCACACCCTGTCAACATGATATTTATTTGAAAAGTGTCATGTAAGACATCATCTGAAAACTAATAATACACTGGTCATTAATACTCACTGAAATGTCTGTAACAGCACTGTAGGTGAAATTATGGATACTCCCTACATAACCAATCTGACTGTAGCCCTGACACTTGCTTTTGTTCAGTTTCCAGTGTTGGATTTGGTGCGGTTTGAGGTTTTTTTGCATGTTACACAGTCACATATTGTAGTAACTCCTGTTCTGAATCAGCAAATCCTCAGAGATGTGAGACATGCTGTTTTGGTTTCACTCACATGCAGCGGTAATCTAGAGAAGTCACCTAAACACAGGGACCCAAAGGGGAAGTGAAGGGGAAGTCTAGCACTTTGAGTATGAAGTCAGAATTTTTGGCTTGTTTCCAAACCTGAAGCTGTTTACTACATTTCTGTTACCATTTGGAATTACAGACTGCCACTCCCCTGTATATGTATTTTACCTGCTTTAACCTCTCAATAACTCTCATTCTGTTTTCTTAGCTAATGAACCTTTATTTAGTTTACTATAGAATTGGCCACCAACACTGCCTTTGGTGTGAGATCTAGGATGCAAATTGACCTGGGTCAGTGACTGGTCTCTTGGGACTGGGGGTAACCTGGAATATGTTGTGATTTTTGGTGTAAGTGACCACTTATCACATAGACTGGACAGTCTAAGAGAACTGTCTGTGACTCCATTACAAGACTATTGGGAGTTCACATTGGGTACTGAGTTGGTGAAATCTTATTATAGAACACACCAGTCTGGGGTGTCTGCCCTGCTTTTGACAGTCTGCCCTGAGGTAGGCACTCATGGGCGTGAGTCACACCAGACACTACAGCATGACACAAAGGTTTAATTTATGACTAACAGAATATAAACACCCCTTCACCCATCTCAGGGCTCCAGTCATAGTACCCTGCCCCTTCCTGTTTGAGTGCTTCTGAGCTTTCCTCAGCCTTTCTTCTTGGCCCTCCACAGAGCGCCTTTCCCACCACTTGCTATGTGTCTCAGTGTGCTGGCTCCTACTGGAGGGACAGGAATATTTATTTCCTGTAGGTCACATGCTTGCTCCTAGTCATGTGTCCCAGGACTTCAGCTCCAAACTGTTCCTCTGGACTGTATCTCCCGGAATTTTCAGCATTAAATAGCCAGGTTCCCTAACAGGCATGCATGCCACACATGTGCCCAAAGGTTCAGTGCCCTGTCATAAGCTATATACCCATCTGACAACCTGTACTTTCAGACAGTTCTTCGACACAAACAATCACGGGACTTCCTGTTCTGCTATTTCAAACTGTGAGGTGGCATCTGTCCTCACACAGATGTGCCAGTGTAGCCCACTTCATGAGATGAGCTTGTTTTGTTTTGTTTTAAATGTGGTGGCCACTAATAACTTTGTGATTCCACTGTACTCAGCTCCAGGATCTATTTTGAAAATCACCTTTGGTTAATTCTTTCCAGTGTCATAAAACAACTTACTGTCAAACTCCTGCTTTGTAAACTTAAGAGAGCCAGCAAAGAACTGTTCTGCATCATTTTCAGAGCTTTGTCTTCCATCGGTATGTCCATTAATGTACAATAACTTGCTTTTGTATTTCTTTACAACTTATGCTGCAAACGACAGGCTTTTGCAAAATGGCTGCTTCTGTTGCATGAATGCAAATCCACCCTGTGTGCTGGACACCTCTGTCATGTGTTATGACTGCCTCCAGACATTTGGCAGACAAATCTAGTCTCTGCCATGTGTTTATTCTTGCATTCTGTCTTTAAGCTTTGGGATGCATGTTTAATTAGACACACATCTGTTCTTTCAGTATTTGCTAAAACATTCATTTAGGAAGCAGCTTTTGCAGGCCCTGCAAATACCCACTCAAAAGATCACACTTTGATCTGACCAGGTTATCAAGTACTTCAGGAATAATTCAGTTAGTCTACTTGGTGGATGTTCAGTTTTATACAATTTAGTTTATGATGTAGCACTGTAGCAAAATAATCAATGATCTCACATAGTTCCTTATTCTTCTAAAGAAAATGTGCTTTTCCCAAGTGACATCTGGGCACTCTTGAAACTTCTGAATGCCTCTAACAGTCTGCAGTCATCCTCATGCTCCATGCCTCTTGGCCTGCTGATTGTGGTAGTGAGGGAGATTTCACCAACTCCTGTTTATCCACAATGGTACTTGCAATCCTACCACACTTTGCAGGAAGTAACCAAACATTTTCATCCAATTCTCAGCCAGGTTCCCTTCCAGACAGGAGGATTTATTTGTTCCATTTTTGCCAAAACAAGCCACGTTCAACAAAATTAGACAAATCCGGTTCAGCACCACTTTGGTTTTAACTTTTGCTTTTCAATCGACACTTGCCCCTAACCTGTGTTCAGTGCCAACTCAGCTGCACCTGATGCTGACATCCATTATCAGCAAGGAGTTGTTTTTCTGGTGTAGGCAAACCAAGAGTTGTGCATGGTAGTTCTCTTCCAAACATATCACCACAGGAACAGAGGAAACTTCACAGCTAACGGTCTTCTGGCCTTTCAAGGGACTTGTTTCACTGGCAAATAAAGGACTAGCTGTTAAGTGGTCTCCTTGACATAAGAACATAAGAACAGCCATATTGGGTCAGACCATGGTTCATCTAGCTCAGAATCCTGTCTCCGACAGTGGCCTGTAACAGACCTTCGGGGAGGGAGGGGGGTGTACAGAAAAGAGCAATTATGGAGTGATCCACCCCTACTTTTCACTCCTGCCTTCTGGCAGTCAGAGATTTATGATGACTCTGAGCATAGGGTTGCATCCTTGACCATCTTGGCTAATAACCATTGATGGACTTTGTAGCTTATAGATGATGCTTGTTTATGTTTATATAGAAATGTTGAAATGTAAGGAGGCCCAAAAATCTATTTCTTAAAAACAGATGAGGCAAGTGAGTCCTGGTAAAATATGAGTGAAGTGAAGTGAGACAAGTCAGAGGCAAGTTGGAGATAAGTTAGGACATAACTCAGGTCCTGTAAACATGTTTTGGTCCTAACTGATTTTTACAAGTGTTTCAGATAAATTGTTAATGTTTTGGAAAATGCTATCTATTTTTATAGTTATTGGCACATGAGATAGTTATACATATGTTAATTAAGATGATGTTTAATGTAAAATAGCAATGAAAATTTGGAAACTATTTAAATATGGTAAAAAGGTGGAGTTCATATTAATTAAGGGGTGTTATTATAATTGATTATAAAGAGGGTAGAATGTTAATTTCAGATTAGGTGCACCCATCTGCTTTCAAGGTATCATTAGAGAAAATACACCCATTCTCTTTAGTTAGGGATTGATCATCCCTAAATGCATTATTTCATTTTAGAATGGGAGTATCAGTGCAGTAGATGGTTCCATTGTAAGGCCTATTTGCTTAACTATTTCAGAGTAAATAAAGTATTTTATTTTATCACTTATGTCATTCACAGCCCTCCACTAATTAAATTATCTGTACCTGCTCTACAGACTGGAACCTTAAAGAATTCTGACTATAAAGAATTCTGATTTTAAAGTATCAGAGGGGTAACCGTGTTATTCTGGATCTGTAAAAAGCAACAAAGAGTCCTGTGGCACCTTATAGACTAACAGATGTATTCTATATTCACTTTTTCAGCATCATTCATTATTGATAGACCTCTATCATATTACCCCTTAATCATTTCTTTTCTAAGATGAACATCAGTAATTTCTCTAGTTTCTCCTCTTATGGAAGCCATTCCATACCCTTGGTCATCTTTGTTGCCCTTCTCTGAACCTATTCCAGTTCCACTTTTTTTGAGATGGGGTGATCAGAACTGGACACAGTATTCAAGGTGTGGGCATACCCTATATTTATGTAATTGCATTATATTTTCTGTCTTATTTTTATCCCTTTCCTAACAGTTTCTATCATACTGTTAGCCTTTCTGACTGTTGTTGTGCATTGACTAGAAGTTTTCAGATAGTTATACATAGTGACTCCCAGATCTCATTCTTAGGTAGTAACAGCTAATTTAGAATCCATCATTGTGTATGTATATAGTTGGGATTATTTTTTCCAATGTGCATTTCATCTTCTATTTTGTCATCCAGTCACCATCTTTGTGAAATCCCATTGTAACTCCTTGCAGTCTGCTTGGATTTAGCTATCTTGAATAATTTTATATCATCTGCAAACTTTTCCACTTCACTAGTCACCCCCTTTCCCAGATATTAATGAATATGTTGAACAGCACAGTCCCAGTTCAAATCCTTAGGGGACTCCCAATATTTACCTCTATCCATCGTGAAAACTGACCATTTATTCCTACCCTTTGTTTCTTGCCTTTTAACCAGTTATTGATCCATGAGAGGACTTTCTCTCTTATCCCATGAGTAGTGTCCTACCAAATTCACGGTCCATTTTGGTCAATTTAACAGTTCCACTCTGGGATCCCCTTTATAAACTCTCGCTGGGGTCACCTGCTTGTTTTGTTCTGCCTTTTGGTAATTTTCCACAGCTCTAAACCCACCTTCCCTTCAGACAAGAAGAGGAAGTGTCTTCTCTGAGCTAAAGCAAAGCCATTGTCCCAAGGTGTTTGACTTTGAAGAGACAATCACTCACCATTGTCTCTGGCCTGGCAGAGCTGTGACACAACCCTGTTAACTCAGGGGGAGCCACACACACAGGCTTTCCAGGACATGGTAATTTCATGCTACAATTTCATAAAATTGCCCACAGTGCAGAAGTGATGGTGACAGACCCTTCAGTTCATCACAGCTCCATGCTCAAATAACATGGAGAACAGAAAGCTGATGATTCAAGCCAGGTTCCTGCTGTCTCTCAGCCCTGAAATATCCAGCTGTGTTCACCAGTTTGGGCCCAAAAGAGTTGACCTTTTGACTTCAGAACTAGTGTAGTCAGGCTTGTGGTTTGGTCTGCACTGTAGAATTATTGAGTACCTCTATCCCACTAGTCAGAGCTAGAGCTATCATCCTGTGACAACCATAGGTTTTCCCAGCACTGGTGGGTGCTCATGACCCCCACCTCTGGCCCCGCCCTGACTCCACCCTTTCCCTGCCCCTATTGGACCCCTTCCCGAAATCCCCGGCCCCGCCTCTTCCCCGAGCACGCTGCGTTCCCCCTTCCTCCCAGTGCTTGCCACGTGAAACAGCAAAAAAGCTGTTTCGCATTCTAACGAAGACTCTGTTCCCTGTCAGTAGTTCCCAAGTGTCTTGATCAAGCCTAGCAAGGGAGTCTCATGCTCCACAGGGGGAGCTGTGATAGCCCCAGCACATTCTTGCCTACAGCTGTAGGGTAACAGGCACAGCAGTGCAGTGCCTCTTTAATTTCTTTGGCCAGAAGAGGCAGCTGTTCTTAGAGGCCCTGTGCCCATCTCTCTCTCAATGCCAGGCACTTTCAGCCAGCCAGGCATTCTCTGGCAGACTTTTAAAGGGCCTATCCACATCATGGTGCCCCTTCAGTAATTGACCAGCCCAAGGGATATGCTGGGAATGGTCCCCAGCATGTTCACGCACCTCATAGCAGCCAAAATAAAAATGGGCTGTGGCTCCTGTATTTCTGTATTTAGATCCTGGCCTCCTGATTTCAGCCTATGATGCCTCTGGTGTAGAGGCTGGGGAAGTGAATTTGCATTGTTGGCCCCAGTGTCCCATTCCATATGCCTTCCATGCCATCTGCCCAAAGCAGTACACACTACGAGTGGAGGATGCAGTGGCATTAGAGTTCACGATTCTCAAATGTCATGGTTACTCTGTGGTAGGAAAATTATTCCTCTCATTGTCCATAAATCCCTTGTCAAGATATTTGGGCCTAGAACAGGGCTACTCCCAAATGACAGCAGCACACTGTTGCATCGCAGGAGAGCATGGACAGAGTCTGACAACCCATGTGATCATAAGCAGAGAGTTCTTTATTCATTTCCAGCATGCTCTTATATACAATTATGGCAAGCAATTAGACAGTTGCTAATTGGTTAATTAAATTACACAGCCGCAGCTGTAACCCCATAGGGTAATTATCATTCTACGCACCTGTTTAACTTATCATCCTATTTACTGCCTACCAGCAGATAAAAACTAGCCTCGACCTTGAAGTCTAAACACTTCAGCTCTCACATACTTATCTGCCAAGTTCCCACATCTCCCGCCTTTTCTCAAAATAAAAAAATAAAAAAAAGAAAAAAGGCATAAGCAAAACATTCCCAACTCATAACATCATAACACTACAATCTATCACAAACCAAAATTAAAACTTTATAAAACCAACCTATATAACCATGCAATTCTTAACATAACCCCAACAACACCAAACAAAAACAAAGCACAACAAATAAATGGTGTAAATTCTACAGGATTTCCCCCTTCTCTATAGCACACCAACTTGTGGCAAACTTCTATTACCAAATCATCCCTCAGATGTCAGGCGATCAAACTGACACTGAGGGAGCGGGGGAGGTCCTAGAAAAAACACAACATAAACCACATAAAATACAAAAAACACTTCTGGCCAGAAAACAAACAAACAAACACCACAAACACAAAACATAAAACACATAACATGAATTTAACTCTGTACATAAATGCATGGTACATTAAATACTATACAGCTAACATCAATTCTCTTAAATATCTAAAAAACAAAAACAAATATACCCCTACTGGGCAATCAATCATTACTTAAAATACACAAATACCCTTATATTTTTCAGGCAAAACAGGGGAATCACTTCAGCAATTAAATCATTTACAATAATACAATTGCATCCTGACTTACTTCTAAATTCAAAGCTATTCACAGCTTAAGGGTTCTTACTATTAACTTCTACTTTTAAACCCCCCCAAAAAATCACCACTTATATACCCTTAGCCTAATACAATTACAATTACATAGCACAATATACAATCTTCAACTAATGCAACAAAATTATTTATGGCCAAACAATTGCAAACTAATTTCTTTGCCTAAATTTATTTACAAACATTTCAAAAACACCAAAAACTTTTCTCTTTAGCATCTTACAAAATTCAACTGCTATTCCCTCCAGCAACCACAGAGTTAACTTTGTACTCTGCCTAACATTACTCGCTTGTAGTTAATTACCTTTTCTATCAACTACACCCTCAAGGTTATCAACCAGTTTTCCAAGCTTGTTGTCTGTTGCCCGCCGCCTGGGCCCGATCCTTTTTTCCTCTTCAAGTTCTCTATCTATTGCGTGCCTGCCTGGGCCCGATCCATATTTCCTCTTGCTAAACCGTTCCTTTTATGGACACCAACTTATCCCACTATCAATTTAGGTAGGAGGGTGTACTTCTTAACTAGCCCCTACCCTTCTGGTATCTTCTGTGAACAACTATCTGTACTTTCCCACTGTGGGGGCTACATCAAATATCAAACAATCATACAACTGCCAATAATCAGTACATAATACAAAATTTACAAAAATCTAAAAAGGCTAACAAAAGCACTTTACATAAAGGTATTTTGGGTCACATAAATTCAAAGCCATTCTCCCAAATTACCTAGATTTATGCCTACAACTCCCCCCTTTGAGAATACTCAACAAACCTTTAGGCCGAGTTTTCTCAAACTTTAGAAACAAAAACAAATATACCCAAAAACAGGGGTTAGTAATGGGGGGGGGGGGGTAATATCATTTACAATCCAATTAGGGAGGGCAATACATGCTAAAAAAATTCCACAACACAGGGCTCAGCCTGTAAAATAAACCCCAAAATCCAATTAATACCACATTTCTCAGCAGGAGTCCCAAATTCCTTCCTGCCAGTGTGCAATCCTTTGCTTCTTTACCAGGGTCAGTTCTCAATGTCCTTTTAGTCAGGAATTTCTAGACATTGGCAATATCAATGAGGTAAGTGTTTTTTCTTCTTTTCCACCACCGTTGTGGTTCAACTTCTACGGGGGAAATTATCAGGACATCATCCTATAGATTCAGGCAAAGCAAGAATTATCTCAATCAATTAAATCATTCAGGGAGGATCAAACAAAAAGGATCCTGGCACAGCTAACAAGCAGTTGTCCTCCAGGGACTCAGGTTGTGTAAATCTTGTTGCTTTCTCAGTCATTCCATCCACCATTGCAGCAGTCATCTCTGATACTGACACTGTTGCAGTTTCTTCAGTCCTACGGTTTGCAGCCTCAAATCCCGAATGAGCAGTGGTAATATCTTGGACTAGTTCAGGAAATAGTTGTTCAGGCACTGCTTCTAAAGGCATTAAAGTTTCAGCTGAGGTTTCCATAGATGTTACAATTGTCCTTCAATTGCTGCAGCTGTAACAGGCACAGATGCTTTTTAAGCCTCAGAGCTTTCAGTACTAGGAAGGGGTGAGCCAATATCTTCCAGCTGCACTGGAGTTGAATAAAATTTATCACCGCTTGCAAGTTCCAATTTTCCAGATTCAAACAAATCTTTTTCCACTTCCGTCATTAGCTCAAACTTGGTTTCCTCTCGCTGATTGTCATTTGAACTTATCGCAGTCAGTAGAAGTGTTTGTTTTGCTTCCATAGGCTCCTCTTCGTCTCCCTTTCCACACACAGGCAGTTCTTTAGGACATAATGTCGCTCTGTAGAGGGGCCCCATTTACAACTGCCCCTGGGTATTCTGATACTAGGTTAGATGGGGCATCTCCTACATCATTCTGCATGGGGGCCTCAGCTGCAACCGCTTCAGTGGGCTCTGATTCCAAGGTAAACACAGTATCTTCTACCTCTGTCGTCACAGGTGCCTCAGTTACCCCACTCTGCATTGCATCCCCAATAAAAGCTTCCTGAGTGATCTGCCGCCCATCGGATCCCTGAAGCCGAGCAGTTCGGGTGGGCTTGCGCAAAGTGATGTCCATAGCAAAGGCAGTTTGGGGAGGGCCAGTGGATCCAAACCCTCGAGACCCGCGGTCAATCGGGGTCGATCGGGGCACACATCCCTTGAAAGGTATTAACTGAGCAAGACGTGTACCAGCAGTTATAGTCACAGGGGGACAAAGGGCGCGTACCATTATCCCAATATTCCCCGTATGGTCGGCATCAATAAGGCCAGGCAAAACAAAAATACCTTGTTTTGATGTTGACGAGCGGCCGATCAAAAGGGCACTCAATCCAAATCCTAATGGGCCATCGGTGTTGGAAGGAAGAACTTGAACCTCGTCAGTCTCTAAAACTACATCTGTCACTGTGGCCAAGTCCACTCCAGCGCTGCCACGGGTTGCTCCGGTGAGGCGTTCCAGGCAGCCGGGTTGCTGGTTGGAGGCACTTGTGTCGTCGCGCTCCTCCGAGGGGCGCTCTGAAATCCGTTTCCTGGCAGCGGTGTTCCATCCTTCGTGTAACGCGCCCAACAGTCGGCGGCGCGATGTCCAAACTCATCACATCGTGTACAAGCGCCAGTAGCGGCTTTAGGTGACACATCAGAGGCCCGCTGTCCATTTTGCACAGGGCAGTCCCGCCGGAAATGTCCGGGTTTTCCACAACCGAAACAGGGGCCGGCTGGCCGGGTCGGTCTTCTAGCCCCCCGCTGTCGCCCGAGCAGGGGTTGTAACGCCACGGCCAGTGCAGAGGCCTGTGCCTTAGCATGAATTGCCGCCTTATCCGTCTCCTCAAGCATAGCGGCCCTACCACATGCCTCAATCATTTCCATCAGGGTCGCAGTCTTGGGCAAGGTGGCTAATATACGGCGGCAAGTGGGATTTGCATTCTGGGTGGCAAGATCAAGTCCAACTGCAGTTCTGGCTTCTGGCGTCAGATTGGGAGATCTATCAATAGCCTCTCGAAGGCGATCCAGAAAGGTGGAATACGGTTCCGACGGGCCTTGTGTAATTTTAGCATAGGGAGGGGTCGGCTTTCCCATCTGGGGCACCGCTTTAAAGGCAGCCAAAGCTAGTTCCTGTGATTGCTGCAGGATCCGGGGCTCAAGGCGAGCTTGCAAGTGCGGGTCAACAAAGCGACCGGCTCCCAAAAACATATCAGCAGTGGCCACGCGCTGAGGATCATCATCCGGTAAATCCAAATTGCGGACAAGAGCCAAGTCAACTCTCTTAGCCCAATCATCTTTCCACAACAGTTTCTGTGTAGGTGTAAGAAGCATATCAGCTAGCTTAATCGCATCGTATGGACACATTGCTTGTCCAGCAAACACCTGTTCAATGATAGACTGTACATATGGATTATCTAGCCCATAAGCCATAATCAATTTCTGCGCCTCACGGATCAACTTCCAATCCAAAGGGGCCCACCGTCTATGATTAGGGTGTTGAGGGTCTGGCGTAATCACCGGAAAGGCCTCAGGTGTTAGACCTTCAAGGATGGCTTCTCTTAAAACCCCATGCCAGCGCTGTACCGGATCCGGAGGGTCCCGAGTTGGAGGGTCCCCGGGGCCAGGCGGGGCGGGGGGGCGAGTCGAATGAAAGCACTTGTGAAGATGCGATCGCGATGATCCAGGTGGAAAACCTTCCAATTGGTCCAACTTGTCACATATATGCTGCAGCTGTCGACCCTGGCGCTCCATCTCCTTATAGAAGGCATCAGACTGAGTAAACTGAGTAAACGTAGTCAAATCGGGATATGGGTTTGATGGCACATGTTCCACCCGAGCCTCCTCTGTCCCCCCGCAATCGTGGCACCCCCAGGCCCCGTGGACACGGCATGGCTTTGGAGGGGGTGCATACGGCAAGGCTGTCTCCATAGGCTCGGGTGTATCGGGGGGTAACGGGACCGTACCAGAATCAATCATGTCGGGGCCGATAGCCACATTGGAGGGTAGTGGGGCCGTAGCAGGGGCAACATCACCCATAGGGTAGGGGTTGGAAGCCAAAGGTATCACCGTGTCCTCACCACCGAAAAACTCTCTGGCTCCAACCGGCAACACAGAAGGCATTCCGGGCGTTGGGCAGCAAAGCTCAGAAAGGGCCGCCTGCACTCCTGCCTCAGCCGCGAGAGTTTCTACTATCTCCTTCGCCTTATTCCATACTGAACTCAGGAAGAAGGCCTCCTTATCGCCCTGAGCCACCGACTTCCAAAGCTCGGAGCCTAGCCGCTCCCAAACAGTTTTATCAAAAATTGTACTTGGTTGAACAGAAAGTCCCCTTCTCCGTCCCCACCGCAGCAGACGGGATAACGTATCAGAGGGGAGCTTCTCTCCCTGCCGCTCCGCGATGCGCATCAAATATTCATGCACCGTCCTTTCTTCCGCTGATGCAGCGGTTCCCATGTTAGCTGCTCACCTCTGGGCTGGGGTGTGCCTCCCTTTTCAGACGCCCTGCGGCTTGCCGCTCGACACTGAGCTCAGGTGCGCCCCTCTTTTCGGACGCCCTGCGGCTCCTAGCCGCTCGACACTGAGACTCAGGTGCGCCTCCTTTTCTTCTTTTCAGTTCAGGCCACCAACACTATCCTCATTCAATACGAATCACGTCGGGGTCACCATTTGTTGCATCGCAGGAGAGCATGGACAGAGTCTGACAACCCATGTGATCATAAGCAGAGAGTTCTTTATTCATTTCCAGCATGCTCTTATATACAATTATGGCAAGCAATTAGACTGTTGCTAATTGGTTAATTAAATTACACAGCCGCAGCTGTAACCCCATAGGGTAATTATCATTCTACGCACCTGTTTAACTTATCATCCTATTTACTGCCTACCAGCAGATAAAAACTAGCCTCGACCTTGAAGTCTAAACACTTCAGCTCTCACATACTTATCTGCCAAGTTCCCACAGCACACTTCCAGCAGTGGGCACCAAACCCCTCTTGTGAAAAGAGGGCTCTGCATGTATGATGGTGGGCATGCTCTCCAGATTACCTCACTGTAGGCGTGTGTCATTGGGGTCGCCCCTCTCTGGGGCAGCTGAAAGCCAGGTGGCCTCATTACACAAGTCCGGTGAGTCGGGGAGTTAGCCTGGTGGGGCAGGAAACAGTCAAGGGCTCAGGCCCTCAGGTAGGGGCTGAGCACAGAGTTCAGTAATAAGCCCAGGTCCTAGGTCAGGGCGGGGCAGCAAACAAACAGTTCAGGGCTCAGACCCTCAGGCAGGGGCTGAGCACAGAGTTCAGTAATAAGCCCAGGTCCTAGGTCAGGGCGGGGCAGCAAACAAACAGTTCAAGAGCAAAGCCCAGCTCCTGGTCCTGAGCGTGGGGGAGAGGGGGAGACTGCCACCCGCGAGTTGGGTGACAGGGGGGACGCAGGCCCGCCCACTCCACTGCGTCCCAGCCCAGGGCCCTGACAGCGGCAGGCGACCTGCTGCTGTGTCAGTGGGGATCCTGGCCGCAACACACTGACATCAGCTCTGGATGTGCCCCAGCCAGACTAGAGTCGGCTGCCCCCGGGCTACTTCTGACATCCCGCTCTAGCAGTACCTGCATCTGGTCGGCGTCCTCTACGGCATCGAGCACCAAGGGCTCTTCAGGGTACTCCGTGAGCGGTAAGCTGGGCAGCTCCTCTGGGTCCCTTCTCACTGGTAGGCTTGCTGGCTTCTCCGGCATCTGGTTGGCGTCTGGCCTCGACGGGTACGGCCAGTCCACGGGGCGGTCACAGGCAGCAGGAGTCTCCCCAGCGGGAGCTAGGGCACCAGCGTCCGGCCTCTCCAGCGGCCATGCAGCTTCTGAGTCCTGGGGTTGGGCTTTTATACTTCCGGTCCTGTGCCTTGACCTCTGGGGGGCGGGTGCAGGCTCCAGTGGCTCCGCCCACTTTGGCATCCGGAGGGGCTCATCGCTCTCTGGGGCGGCTGGGAGCCAGGCCGCCTCACTACAACTCCCCCCACACTCAAGCCTGGCTCCCGTTCAGCGGGGCCAGACCCTTCCATGCCTCCCAAACGGGACAGAAAGTCAGCATTTGCGTGGTGCTTCCCAGCCCTATGGCGAACTGTAAAGGCATAGGGCTGTAGTGCCAGGTACCAACGCTGTAGTCTCATATTATGATCCTTCATTCAGGCCAGCCACTGGAGTGCGGCATGATTGGTGACCAACATGAACGGGACTCCGAGGAGATAGTAACGCAAAGCGTCACAAGCCCACTTTACTGTGAGGGCCTCCTTCTCCACCACCGTATAGTTCTTTTCCCGGGGGAACAACTTCCGGCTGATATAGACGACCGGATGTTCTTCCCCATCTACCTCTTCGGAGAGGACGGCCCCAAGTCCTAGGTCTGAGGCGTCTGTTTGGATGATGAAAGCCTGGTCAAAATCAGGGCTATATAAGACCGGTTCACGGCAGAGACTTGCCTTGAGCGTCTGGAATGCATTATCGCACTCTCGGGTCCACACTACTTGCCGAGGACTATCCTTGGTAAACAGCCCGGTCAAGGGGGCTGCAATCGCCGCAAACTGGGGAATAAACTGCCGATAGTAGCCAGCAAGCCCCAGGAACTGGTATACCTGGCATTTTGTGGCCGGCGGTGGGCAGGTTGCAATGGCCTGAACCTTTCCCACTAGGGGCTTTACTTGTCCGTTTCCTATGGTATACCCCAGGTAGGTAGTTTCTTGCCAGCCAATGCAGCACTTCTTTGGGTTGGCTGTTAACCCGGCTACCCGCAGGGATCTCAGGACCGCTGCTTCCCGCTCTAGGGGGTTCTCCCATTGGCGGCTATAAATAACCACATCATCCAGGTAGGCAGCAGCGTAGTCCCGATGGGGTCCATCAGCCGCTGAAATGTGGCCAGGACCTGATGGAGGTCGAAGGGCATCTGAGTAAACTGATACAGACCTGTGGGGGTGGCAAAGGTGGTCTTCTCCCTGGAGGCTGGCTCGAGAGAGATCTGCCAGTATCCCTCGCTCAGATCAAGGATCCAGAGTAGTAGCCGTGTTAGTCTGTATCCGCAAAAAAAACAGGAGTACTTGTGGCACCTTAAAGACTAACAAATTTATTTTAGCATGAGCTTTCGTGAGCTAAAGCTCACTTCTTCGGATGCATAGAATGGAACACACAGACAGGAGATATTTATACATACAGAGAACATGAAAAGGTGGAAGTATGCATACCAACAGGCAGAGTCTAATCAATTGAGATGAGCTATCGTTAGCAGGAGGAAAAAAACTTTTAGAAGTGATAATTAAGATGGCCCATAGAAGGTGTGAGGAGAACTTAACATAGGGAAATAGATTCAATTGGTGTAATGACCCAACCATTCCCAGTCTTTGTTTAGACCACAGTTAATAGTATCTAGTTTGCATATTAATTCAAGACTGCTGAACTTGAATTAATATGCAAACTAGATACTATTAACTGTGGTCTAAACAAAGACTGGGAATGGTTGGGTCATTACACCAATTGAATCTATTTCCCTATGTTAAGTTCTCCTCACACCTTCTATGGGCCATCTTAATTATCACTTCAAAAAGTTTTTTTTCCTCCTGCTAACGATAGCTCATCTCAATTGATTAGACTCTGCCTGTTGGTATGCATACTTCCACCTTTTCATGTTCTCTGTATGTATAAATATCTCCTGTCTGTGTGTTCCATTCTATGCATCCGAAGAAGTGAGCTTTAGCTCACGAAAGCTCATGCTAAAATAAATTTGTTAGTCTTTAAGGTGCCACAAGTACTTCAGATCAAGGATGGTGATGTAGCGGGCCTCTCCTAACTGATTGGGCAGCTCATCTACCTGGGGCATAGGATACGCATCGAACTTTGAGATGGCATTGACGCGTCGGAAATCAATGCAGAACCGTTGTGTGCCATCGGGCTTTGGTACCAGCATTACCGGGCTGCGCCATTCACTTTGTGATGGTTCGATGACTCCCAGGTCCAGCATGGCCTGTACTTCCTCTTCAACGACCTGTCGCACGTGATATGGCAAGGGCCTGGTTGCGCCCCGGATCATCACCCCAGGCTCTGTCTGAATTGTATGATGGACGAGGGTTGTGTATCCCGGTTGGGCTGTGAAAGTGCGTGGGAATGCTTGTAGGAGACATTGGGTCTGTTTGAGTTGCTCCTCAGTCAGCGTCTCTCCGAGCTGGAGTCCTCCGGGGTCCTCCAGATGTGTTACATGGGGACCCAGCTCAGGTTCCGGCGGGTACGGGTTAATTAAAAGTACCTCTTGCTCCCGCCAGGGTTTGAGAAGGTTAACATGGTACCGTTACATTTTCTTGCGCCGGTCAGGCTGGTTGATCTCATACGTGACAGGCCCAGCTTTTCGAACCACCTCATAAGGCCCTTGCCATCGGGCCAGAATCTTTGACTCACTTGAGGGGAGGAGGAGTAAAACACGATCCCTGGGTTGGAAGTCGCGAGTCCGTGTCTCTCTGTTGTAGGTCTGGGCCTGAACTTCTTTGGCGGCCTTCAAATTCTCCCGCACCAGGGCCCCAGCCTGAGTAAGGCACTCCTGGAGCTGGAGTACGTATTTTAAGAGGCCCTGGGTTTTAAGAGGCGACGGGGCTTGTTTCCCTCATTAGGTCCAACAGGTCCCACGGGCGCCGACCATATAGTAGTTCAAAAGGGGAAAACTTTGTAGAGGACTGGGGGACCTCCCGAACCGCCAGGAGCAGAGGTGGAAGTAACTGGTCCCATCGGCGGAGATCTTCTTGGGGGAACTTGCGTAACATGTCCTTGAGGGTCCGGTTAAACCGTTTGACCAATCCGTCAGTCTGGGGATGGTAGACCGACATACGTAGTTGCTTGATCCCCAGAAGCTCACACACCTGCTGCAACAGCCGAGAAGTAAAGTTGGTGCCCTGGTCCATGAGAATCTCCCGGGGCAAGCCTATGCGAGCGAAGACCTTCATGAGCTCACCTGCGATGGTGTGGGCCGTGATGTTTCGGAGGGGTATTGCCTCTGGGAAACGGGTAGCATAATCCACCATGACCAATATATACTGAAACCCGGTAATGCTTTTTGGGAGAGGCCCCACCAGGTCCATGGCCACACGCTCGAAGGGGGTTTCGATTAAGGGCATGGGGACCAGGGGGGCCTTGGAGGTCTGCGGAGGAGCAGCCAACTGGCATTCCAGGCAGGACTTACAGTAGTTCCTCACGTCCTGGTGTACGCCCGGCCAGAAGAAGCGCATCAATATTCGGGACAGAGTCTTCTTGTGGCCCAGGTGTCCGGCCAGTGGGACGTCGTAGGCTAGTTTCATGACGGCTCGCCGGTGGCACTGGAGCACGAGTAGCTGGGTCTGGGAATCCCCCGTGCAGGGGTCCTGCTCAACGCAATAGAGGCGCTCCTGCCGCAGTTCAAAGTGTGGCCACTGTGCCGCCCGGTGTGGATCAATGATGGTGCCATCGACAGTGGCCAACTGCTCATACGCCCACTTGAGTGTGGGATCGGCCCTTTGATCATGGCAAAAGTCGGTGTGGAGCGAGGGTTCACCAATAACTTCTGGGGGAGAGTCCTCAGGTTCTCCCCCTGGTTTAGTATGGTTGGGTGCTTCCCCTTCCTCTACCCAGGTCTCAGGGGGGTCTCCTTCCAAGACTGGGGTGACCCTTGGGCGTTCCCCGGCGTTGCAACGGAGGACATCTGGGAACTCCGGCCAGTCCCGCCCCAGGATCACCGGGAATGCGAGGCACGGGGCTAGACCAACCACCATAGGTCGGGTGACCCCATCCACAGTTAGCTGGGCTCGAGTACTGGGGTAGGTCCGTACGTCCCCGTGAATACACTGTAGCCCGGATTGTCCCCAGGTGGGTGTCGGCCTGGGAGCCTAAGTTTTGGTGAATCAGCATCTGGCCGCAGCCTGAATCAATGAGGGCCACCGTTGGGTAACCCTCGACAACCACCGGCACCATGATCTTGGTGGTTTGTGGACGTCGGGCACGGGCTTCCCCAGTGCAGACCTGGCCAAATTTGCACTCCATCGCTGTGCAGTCCCATTGTAAATGGCCGTACTCCCCGCAGGAAAAACAGGGCCCAAGGTCTGACCGTCCCGGCCATGGTCGTGTTCCCACCGCTCCCCGGGGAGAGCTCCAGTTGATCCCTCGAGAAACTGGGGAGGGTGCTGGGGCTTGTCGCACTGGGGTCTTAGCCGGACGGGTTCGGGGCTCCAGACCCCACGAGGGAATTCGTGAGTCGGTCCGGGTGGGCGCCTCCCTTCTCTCTGCGTTAGGGCGCCCCAACCCTGGTGGGGCTGCTCGGATAGTCGGACCCACTGGTGTTTCAGCGGCTAGAAAATCCTCCATCAGGGTGATGGCAGCGGCTAGCATTGCAGGCTGATGGCGGAGGACCCAGGCCCTTCCTCGTGGTGGGAGTATGTGGATGAATTGTTCCAGCATGATTTGTTCGGTGAGCTCCTCCGGGGTTCGTCTTTCGGGCTGCAGCCACCTCTTGCACACCTCCCTTAGCTCCTGAGCTACCAGCAGGGACCGGGCACCTGTAGGGTAGGTCAGGCTCCGGAACCGTTGCCGGAAGGTTTCCGGACTTACATCCAGGGCATCCAAAATTGCTGCCGTTACCTGACTATAGTCCCGTGCTGCATCTGTGGACAGGCCCTGATAGACAGTTTGGGCGGTCCCGGTCAGGTATGGGGCCAGGAGGGTAGCCCAGTGGTTGGGGGCCCAGCCAGTAACTACCGCCATCCATTCAAACGTCACCAGAAAGGCCTCTGGGTCGTCGTTGAGGCTCATCTTCATCAACCGAATAGGCGGGGTGCTGCTGGGTGCTCCCGGGGGGCCTACCGACTGGGGCTCCACAGGATGGGGCAGCAGTGTTGCCAACTGCTGCAGGCACTGTTGCTGGTGGTCCCGGTTCTGGCGTCCCAGTTCCAGAATCAGCTGCTGCTGCTGTGTCCCGAGCTGCTGGACCAGTTGCTGCTGCTGCTAGAGCTGGGCGGTGGCCTGCTGCTGATGAAGCTGGGCCGCCTGCTGCTGCTGTTGGCTCTCTGCCAAAAATTTAATAAGCTTGTCCATGTCCATGGCTGCCTTGGATAAGCCTCCTCAGATCCCTCCTCACAGGGATTGGGGTCCTGGACGAACTCCCCACTTCTGGTACCACGTGTAGGCATGTGCTGTTGGGGTCTCCCCTCTCTGGGGCGGCTGGGAGCCACGCTGCCTCACTACACAAGTCCGGTGAGTCAGGGAGTTAGCCTGGTGGGGCAGGAAACAGTCAAGGGCTCAGGCCCTCAGGTCGGAGCTGAGCACAGAGTTCAATAGTACGCCCAGGCCCTCAGTCAGGGTGGGGCAGCAAACAAACAGTTCAGGGATCAGACCCTCAGGCAGGGGCTGAGCACAGAGTTCAGTAATAAGCCCGGGCCCTAGGTCAGGACAGGGCAGCAAACAAACAGTTCAAGAGCAAAGCCCAGGCTCCTGGTCCTGAGCATCGGGGCGAAGGGGAGACTGCCACCCGTGAGTCGGGTGGCAGGGGGGACGCAGACCTGCCCACTCCACTGCGTCCCAGCCCGGGGCCCTGACAGTGGCAGGCGACCTGCTGCTGTGTCAGTGGGGATCCTGGCCGCCAGGGCCGGCTCCAGACCCCAGCGCGCCTAGCGCTCGTTTGGGGCGGCGTCCCAGCGGGAGGGCGGCAGGCGGCTCTGGCGGACCTCCTGCAGGCATGCCTGTGGAAGGTCCGCTGGGACCGCGGCTCCAGTGGACCTCCCACAGACGTGCCTGCGGAGGGGCCGCTGGTCCCGCAGCTCCAGTGGAGCATCTGCAGGCATGCCTGCGGGAGGTCCACCGGAGCCGTGGGGCCAGCGGCCCCTCCACAGGCACGTCTGCGGGAGCTCCACCGGAGCCGCGGGACCGGCGACCGCTAGAGCGCCCCCCGCGGTGTGCCGCCGTGCTTGGGGCGGCAGAAATCCTAGAGCTGCCCCTGCTGGCCGCAACACACTGACATCAGCTCTGGGTGTGCTCCAGCCAGACTAGAGTCGGCTGCCCCCGGACTACTTCCGACCTCCCGCTCTAGCAGTACTTGCATCTGGTTGGCGTCCTCTACGGCATCGAGCACCATGGGCTCCTCGGGATACTCGGCGAGCGGTAAGCTGGGCAACTCCTCTGGGTCCCTTCTCACCGGTAGGCTTGCTGGCTTCTCCGACGTCTGGTCGTTGTCCGGCCTCGACGGGTATGGCCAGTCCTCGAGGCGGTCACAGGTGGCAGGAGTCTCCTCAGCAGGAGCTAGGGCAACAGCGTCCGGCCTCTCTAGTGGCCAGGCAGCTTCTAAGCCCTGGGGTTGGGCTTTTATACTTCCGGTCCTGCGCCTTGACCTCTGGGGGGCAGGCGCAGGCTCCAGTGGCTCCGCCCACTTTGGCATCCGGAGGGACTCGTCCCTCTCTGGGGCGGCTGGGAGCCAGGCCGCCTCACTACACTCACCCAGACATGAGAGTGTTTCCTGCATCAATCAACAGGGTGTCACAGGGGGAAGACGTACCCATTACAGCTAAACAACTAGTAGCTACTGTCACAAACCTCTTTTTTCACAGGGTATGAATTTGTGTAGGAGGTGGCCACACAACCCTGTGATGCTAGTGTTAGGGCCAATCTGGCATTGCAGACATGAGTAATCTACAGTGCAAGGCTGTTTACTGTGAGGCCTTCAAATGGTAGTTCAAGATGTCAGGAGTGAGCTCCTTCAGCTGAGGACTAGCCAGCCCGCCTCCAGACAGATTAATCAGCTCAGCTGGGTCCTGGCTGAACCACCTGATTGGCTGAAGGGAGCCAGCAAGCCTGTTTTAACCCCAGCAGCAGCAGCAGGTCATTGGCTGCTCAACAAGTAGTTTTTCCTGTGTCTGCCTTGTTTCCTGTCTTGCTCCAGTCTTATTCCTGACCTGCTTTAGTCCGCTCCAGCCCTGTGTCCCTGCTTGCTTCTGACTCTGCTTCTGACCCTCAGCTTGAGTCCTGGTTCCTGGCTCCAACTCTGACCTTTGACTCCGGTTCTTTACTCCTGTTCTAGCTCATGCCTCAGTAAGACACAAGATGCCTTACCACAGGCAGTGATGTGGGGTTTTACTGGGGCCTGGCAGAACTAAAACATTAATGTGCAGCTGACTGCGGTAGCTGTCCAGTAGATTAGTAGAAGACAGTTAACTGAGTTTGGAACTACTTGCCACCCCCCCCCGCCACTTTAGTTGTTCTGTAAATAGCCAGCAAAGGCTGCCATGCATGAGCGGGAAGCTGGGGTCTGGCCAAGTCTGCATGTAGATCTCAGTGCAGAGTCTGTGATTGTATTTATTGGTTGATAGTGGGTGTCTCTGTGAAATAGGTGGGAGTTTTGCTAATGGTTGACATCTCCAGTGACCTGATAGTCAAACTCTTATAGATACTACTAGTCTTCCAGAATGAGTTATTGTTGGCCCTGGTGTGGCTTGTGGTCTCATACACTTAGCCAGCCAAACAATATGTCAGTGAGTTTGGGGCAGCTTTGGCATTCCCAGACTTTAATATGGGTCTACTTTTCTTAGCTGCCTGTTGTGACGCCAGTTCTCCCTCTTTTTCACCATTTCCAGTTTGGCCATTCAGGCTTCTGCCATTGGGTCAAGTAAGTTCCAGTCTAAGGAGCAGGTGTTGATCTGCCGACAGCACTGACCCCAGGGACTGACCAGGCTGCACTAGACCAGTCACACACTTGGTGCAGCTGACTGGAGCTCTGGGCAGTCTGAAGGTTCATGTGCATCAGTTGTAGCCACACTGTATCCCTGGAAGGCAGAAGTTAATTGGAGGATGTAAATTCTTGGGTTGAAGCTGAGGTGGCCCCCTTCCTCCACTACAGCACCCTGAAAAAGTGTCTGACACCTGTCCTTCCCAAGGTACCAATGAGTTCTGTGGGCCTCACTACAGGGATCCAATCTGTGCAACAGTTGGCCTTGTGACCCTTTGGGATACAGGTTGTGGATGTTTTACTTATTGTTCCTATAACCTTCTATCTAACAATGGTGCTAAGAGGTCAGAGGTCAGGGAAGGTTAGTTTTGTCTGTAAATGCTTTTTGGGGTGCTTCACTCTCATAGAACCTGACCTCCCTGACTTTCCTTGGGCTCCCAGAGAACAGGGAGTCCGCTCTGGGCAGCCCTGAGCTAGGCAAGAGAGTCTCCTCTGCAAGAAGTATATTGTAACAAACAGGTTCCGCTGGATCTGCTGCATGCCTCTTCCCCTGGTGACACAACAATCATCAAAGGGAAGAGTGTTACAAAGCAAAATCGAAACCTCTCCCACAGCAGCCTTCCAGTTTGATCACATTCTTTGAAGACAGGATCCGTTTGTCAAAGCTAGTGTCCCTGGCAGATATTTTCACATTTGAAAGAGCTCTGTGCAAGTAGGTGGGGAAAATGCTCCAGCATCTACAAACATGGCTTTAAAAAGCCCAGCATTCAAGAAAATGTGACTTTTTATCAGGTGATTCACCCCTTTGATGTTCCTGGAAACAGAGTTTATAATATTAGCCATAAGGAGTGTTTAGATCAAATGTCTTTTTATCAGCACCCAAATAGTGTCATTGCTTGAGTCACTGTTAGTTCCAGTTCTAGGAATGATATATCTGGGTTCCCCCTCACTGTCCTGGAGACATGAAGGGGAGGGAAAATGAGACAGGGTAAGGCAGAGCAGTAAAGGTAAAAGATAGAGAAATAAATTAAGTGATCAAAATTGGCCAAGGACCACTTACAATATACTTGACACTGACCCAATCAGAAATAGGACCTAAGTGCAGGAGGTTTACAAGAGTGTAGCCTCGTCTCTTCCCTTCATCTCCCAAAACAGCCTTTTAACAGTCTCATCAGGGGAGGGCCTGATTTCTGTACTATTCACAACAAAATTCCTCAGCGAGCATGGATGAGTCAGTAACTGGTCTCTCAACAGGGCTCTGATGGGATGGATGCAGTTGCAGCACTGCAGAAGCTGGTAGGGCTCACAGACTTTAAGGTTGGAAGGGACCATCATAATTGTCTAGTCTGACCTGCACCTTGCAGGCCACAGACCGTCACCCACCCACTCCTGTAATAGATCCCTAACCTCTGGCTGAGTCACTGAGGTCCTCAAATCATGATTTAAAGACTTCACGTTACAGAAAATCCATCATTTACACTAGTTTAAACCTGCAAGTGACCCAGGCTGCAGAGGAAGGCGAAACACCCCCAGAGTCTCTGCCAATCTGACCTAGGGGAAAATTCCTTCCCAACCCCAAATACAGCCATCAGTTAGATCCTGAGTACCTGGGAAAGACCCAACAGACACACACCTGGGAAAGAATTCACTGTAGTAACTCAGAGCCCTCTCCATCTAGTATCCCATCACCGGGCTCCTTAGGAACAGCCTGCCACATATGGATGTTGGAGTCCTCTCTCCTTGTTGTGGATTGTCTCTCCTTGTTCAGCTACCATGTTGATCTGACACTGTGGCTCATTGCTGTTGCTCCTGCTCCTCACATTGTTGAGGGATGTCTCTCTTCAGTTGCAGGATTTGGTGCAACTGCCTCTGGCTTGTTTCCCTCCTTCTCCATAATGGTCCCTTCCAAGCCTTCTGAGTTAGGCAAGGTCAGGAATCCTTCACCTCTCTACTCCAGCTCTTGTACTCCAACTCTGCTCCATCCTGCAGGCCAGAGGTATAACTATGATTAAGGCTGCAATTCTTTCACGGAGGTCTAGGAAGTCACGGATTCATTTGGTGGCCCCTTGTTCTTATATTATGGGAACAAGTAAATAACTTTTCCTTATTCACCTTCTCCACACCACTCATGATTGTATATACTTCAATCATATCACCCCTCAGTCTCCTCTTTTCCAAGCTGAAAAGTCCTAGCCTCTTTAATCTCTCCCATTCCAAACCCCTAATCATTTTAGTCGCCCTTCTCTGAACCTTTTCTAATGCCAGTATATCTTTTTTGAGATGAGGAGACCACATCTGTACACAGTATTCAAGATGTGGGCATACCATGGATTTATATAAGGGCAATAAAATATTCTCTGCCTTATTCTCTATCCCTTTTTGAATGATTCCTAACATCCCATTTGCTTTTTTGACTGCTGCTGCACATTGCGTGGACATCTTCAGAAAACTCTCCACGATGACTCCAAGATCTCTGTCCTGATTAGTTGTAGCTCAATTAGCCCCCATCATATTGTATGTATAGTTGGGGTTATTTTTTCCAATGTGCATTACTTTACATTTATCCACATTAAATTTCATTTGCCCAATCACTTAGTTTTGTGAGATCTTTATGAAGTTCTTCACAATCTGCTTTGGTCTCAACTATCTTGAGCAGTTTAGTATGGTCTGCAAACTTTGCCACCTCACTGTTTACCCCTTTCTCCAGATCATTTATGAATAAGTTGAATAGGATTGGTCCAAGGTCTGACCCTTGGGGAACAAAGACGGTTACTTACCTTTGTAACTGTTGTTCTTCGAGATGTGTTGCTCATATCCATTCCAATTAGGTGTGCGCACGGCGCATGCACGTTCGTCAGAAGATTTTTACCCTAGCAGCACTCGGTGGATCGGCTGGGCGCCCCCTGGAGTGGCGCCGCTATAGCGCCGGATATATACCCCTGCCGACCCATCCGCCCCTCAGTTCCTTCTTGCCGGCTACTCCGACAGTGGGGAAGGAGGGTGGGTTTGGAATGGATATGAGCAACACATCTCGAAGAACAACAGTTACAAAGGTGAGTAACCGTCTTTTCTTCTTTGAGTGCTTGCTCATATTGATTCCAATTAGGTGATTCCCAAGCCTTACCTAGGCAGTGGGGTCGGAGTGAGACGTCGCGGAATGTAAGACTGCTGAGCCAAAGGCAGCATCGTCTCGAGACTGTTGGACCAATGCGTAATGTGATGCAAAGGTGTGGACAGAAGACCAAGTAGCCGCACGACAAATGGCAAGATGCACCCTTATAGACGAGATAGCCAGGTCTTGCTCCTTGAGGTACCATAAGTAGTCCAAGACAGTGGGGATAGACACGTGACCCGGGAGGAATCCCCGCTGGGTGCACCAATAGGAGAAGCGCTTCCACTTGGCAAGGTATGTCGCTCGCGTGGAAGGTTTCCTACTTCCCAATAGCACTTGTTGTACCGCATCCGAACAACGCAACTCCGATTGGTTCAACCAGAGAGCAGATGGAGGGATTGCAGGTCCGGGTGGTGAAGCCTGCCGAAGTCCTGGGATATGAGGTCCGGGTAGAGTGGCAAGGGGATCGGATCCGCCACTGAGAGGTCGAGCAACAGGGTGTACCAATGTTGCCTCGGCCAAGCCGGAGCAATCAGGATTAGGCGGGTTCTGTCCCTGCGGAGTTTGAGAAGGACTCTGTGGATAAGTGGAAACAGAGGGAAGGCATAAAATAGGTGCCCGTTCCACGGAATTACGAATGCATCCAAGAGGGAGCCCGGAGAGCGACCCCGCAGGGAGCAGAACACCTGGCATTTCCTGTTCTCTCGGGAGGTGAAGAGGTCTATGTGGGGAAACCCCCACTTCCGGAAGCCAGAATGGAGAACGTCCGGACGGATGGACCACTCGTGAGAGAGGAAGGATCTGCTCAGTTGGTCTGCCAGAGTGTTCCGGGCTCCTGGGAGAAAGGATGCTACCAGGTCTATTGAGTGGCCTATGCAAAAGTTCCATAGTCGAATCGCCTCCTGACAAAGGGGGGAAGATCGTGTCCCTCCCTGCTTGTTTATATAATACATGGCCATTGTGTTGTCTGTGAAGACTGAGAAACAACGACCCTGCAGCTGGCTCAGGAATGCCTGACACGCCAGGCGGACTGCTCTGAGTTCTTGGACATTTATGCGTAACGCCAGCTCTCGAGATGACCAGAGGCCTTGAGTGCGAAGGTGCCCCAGATGAGCACCCCATCCAAGGGAAGACGCGTCTGTTGTCAGGGACGCGGAGGGCTGCGGTGGATGGAATGGTAGGCCTGCACACACCAGGGACTGCGTCTGCCACCAGTGGAGGGAGGCTAGGACGTTCGATGGGATGGTGAGTATCACTGCCCGGGCGGTAGGTCGAGGCGAGCCAAGTTTGAAGGGGACGCATGCGCAGTCTGGCGTGCCTTGTCACGAATGTGCACGCTGCCAAATGGCCGAGGAGGCGGAGGCAAGTGCGGGCCGAGGTTGTCGGGAAGTTTTGAAGCGTTTGTATGATTGATACGATTGCCTGAAAACGAGGCAAAGGCAAACTGGTTCTTGCAAGAGTGGAGTCTAGCGTGGCACCGATGAACTCTATTCTTTGCGTAGGCACTAGAGTGAATTTCTCCAGATTGATCATCAAGCCTAGACACATGAATAGGTCCTTGATGATTTGCACGTGTCTGGTGACTTGTGCTTCAGAGGTCCCTCGAATAAGCCAGTCGTCGAGGTATGGAAAAACATGCATTCGACGACGACGGAGGGAGGCTGCGACTACAGCCATGCACTTCGTGAAAACCCACGGGGCCGTGGAGAGGCCAAAGGGGAGGACTGTAAACTGAAAGTGCTGGCGGTTTACTAGAAACCGTAAATATCGCCTGTGTGGAGGGTAAACTGCAATGTGGAAATACACATCCTTCATACTGAGAGCGGCGTATCAATCTCCGGGATCCAGAGAAGGGATGATAGTCCCCAGGGATACCATGCGGAACTTGAACTTTTTCATGAACTTGTTTAGTCCTTGCAGGTCCAGGATAGGCCGAAGGCCACCTTTCGCCTTGGGGATTAGGAAATATCGGGAATAAAACCCCTTGCCCCTTGATTGCTCCAGTACCTCCTCTATAGCTCCAATTGTCCGGAGCCTGAGTACCTCTTGTAAGAGGAGTTGCTCGTGAGAGGAGTCCCTGAAGAGGGACGAGGGGGGGGCGGTGGGAGGGAGGGGTTGAAATAAACTGCAGGTGGTATCCCGACTCCACCGTGCGAAGGACCCAACGATCCAAGGTTAGTTGGGACCACGCAGGGAGGAAGGAGGAAAGGCGGTTGTAGAACTGAAAGGGATCCGGGGAGGCCATTGGTACACTGCTCTCGGGCGCACCCTCAAAAGTTTGATTTGGGTCCCGAAGATGGCCGTATTGTTACCCCCTTGAGGTCCAGACTGGCGTCTGCGGTTAGGACGACCTCGATGTCTGGCAAAGTCCTGCCTTGGCCTAGGTGGGGGGTAAGGGCGCTGAGCTTGTGGGCAGAAGGACCATCTTTGAGTCTGTGGCGTATGCATTCCGAGCTAACGCATGATTACGCGATTGTCTTTCAGACTCTGAAGCCTGGGGTCTGTCTTTTGTGAAAATAGGCCCTGGCCATCAAATGGTAGGTCTTGGATCGTGTACTGAAGCTCAGGTGGCAGGCCTGACACCTGAAGCCACGAAATACGTTGCATGGCGATGCCAGAGGCGACTGTCCGAGCTGCCTAATCTGCGGCGTCTAGCGAGGTCTGGAGCGAGGTTCGCGCTACCTTCTTGCCTTCCTCCAACAATGCTGAAAATTCTTGCCGGGAGTCCTGTGGAAGTAGTTCTGAAAACTTCCCTACTGACTCCCAGGTACTGTAATTGTACCTGCTCAGCAGGGCCTGCTGGTTCGCTACCCTGAGTTGGAGGCCTCCCGCAGAATAGATCTTTCGTCCCAATAGGTCCATTTGTCTGGCCTCCTTTGATTTTGGGGCAGGGGCCTGTTGGCCGTGGCGTTCCCGTTCATTAACGGACTGTACCACTAACGAAGATGGAGGGAGGTGTACATATAAGTACTCATACCCCTTGGAGGGTACCTTGCACTTGCGTTCGACCCCTCTAGCTGTGGGTGGGATGGATGCCGGAGATTGCCAGATAGTATCTGCTCTAGCCTGGATCAAACGGATGAAGGGTAGGGCCACTCGGGTGGGTGTCTCCGCCGATAATATATCTATTACCGGGTCCTCCACCTCTGGGACCTCCTCTACGGGCAAGTTGATATTCTGTGCGACCCGCCGGAGGAGGTCCTGATGTGACCTGAGGTCAATGGGAGGTGGTCCCGAGGATGAAGTCCCTGCTAATGCCTCGTCCGGGGAAGAGGAGGAAGAAAGTCCCGGGACGAGTGGGTCCTGAAGAGGCTCCTGGTCCTGGGGGACATCAGGAACTGGAGAAGCCTGGATGTCTGGTGCGGGGGCTGTAGCTTCCTCCGAACCAGCCGGTGGAGGCCTGCTGACCGTTGCTTCTGGCATGCAGTGTTCTGAAGCAACAGAAGGCGATGTTACAGCGGGTTCACCTTGGGCCTGGTGATATGCCCAAGGTGTCCAAAAGGGCCACTGTTGTGGTCCATGGTCCAGGCTGTCGGCTCTTTGGGTGACTCTGCTGTGATTATTAGAGTCCCCATAGGAGGCACTGTCCGCATGGGAGGAGACCGATGCATGCCGAGACGGCCATGGAGGAGCTGAGCCCGTTTGGGGAGGGCCTCTGTATCCTGACGATCCATGTACCCCATGCGGCACCAGGGAACGGTACCGGGAGTCGTACTGGTACCGGGAAGGAGATCGGGACCTGCTACCAGCACGGTGCCAGGAGGTCAACCGAAGTCTCGAATCTCTACGTCTCGACCGGCTGCGAGAGGTGCGGTGCCGGGACCGGTGCTGGGACCTGGATCGGTGCCGAGAGTACCGGGTCGGCGAATGGGATCTTGACTGGTGCCGCGAGTACAACCAGTACCTAGATGGATAGCGGTACCGGGACTGCGAGTGGCGCTGGGACCGGGATCGATGACAGGACCGCGAACGTCTGCGGGATCTGGACCTTGAGCGACGACGTTCAGCCTAATGATTGAGCAGCCCGCACCGGCAGTGCCGGGGGCTGAGGCGGCCCGGGGTCCGTTAAGGCAATCAACTCCCTTGCCATAGAGAATGTCTCCGGTGTGGAGGGCACGATAAGCTCAACCACGGTGTGTGCCGGGGAGCTGATGGGCACCGGACTCAACGGCTCTTGCGAGACCGGAATCAACGGTGCAGCAGGTGTCGGTGCCTCGGCAGTTGACAGTGCCGGGCGGTCCGACTTCGATGCGCGCTCCGACTGCGTCGCAGGTGAGGGGGCCGCAGGAGCCTTGCGCTTCTTGCCACGTGGGGAGAGTGAACGGTGCCGGGCAGGAGTTTGGGCCGGTGACGGCTAATGTCGAGGAGCCTTCATGGTGCCAGTGCGCTCCGGTGCGGAAGAGGCACTCATCCCCGGTGCTGTGGCCGGTGCCGAAGATGGAGGAGTGAGAGCTGCCTCCATCAGGAGCTGCTTGAGGCGAATGTCCCGCTCCTTTTTCGTTCGGGGTTTGAACGCCTTGCAAATGCGGCACTTGTCCACAAGGTGGGATTTGCCCAAGCACCTGACACAGGAGTTGTGCGGATCTCCTGTGGGCATCGGCCTGTGACAGGTCGAGCACGGTTTAAAACCCGGCGAACTGGGCATGGGCCCTGGTACTGGGTGAGGGGAAGGGGCTAAGCCCCGATCTCTCTTAACTATCTACACTAACTACTACTAAAACTAACAAAACTTAACTAAAATATGAAATATTGAACTATATACACAATAACTATGAAAAAAACGAGTGAATAGCTAGGGAGGTGGAGGTCAGCTAAGCCGCGCTCCACTGTTCCAACGACCGACACGGGTGGTAAGAAGGAACTGAGGGGCGGATGGGTTGGCAGGAGTATATATCCGGCGCTATAGCGGCGCCACTCCAGGGGGCGCCCAGCTGACCCACCGAGTGCTGCTAGGGTAAAAATCTTCCGACTAACGTGCACGTGGCGTGCACACCTAACTGGAATCGATATGAGCAAGCACTCGAAGAAGAACCACTAGTTACCTCTCTCCATTCTGAAAATTTACCATTTTCCTACTTTGTTTCCTGTCTTTTAACCAGCTCTCAATCCATGAAAGGGTCTTCCCTCTTATCCCATGACAACTCCAGGGATAGCATTAGCCCTTTTTGCTACAGCATCACACTGGGAGCTCATGAGTCAGGCTTTTTTCTCTATTATGACCCTTAAATCCTTTTCAGAATCACTGCTTTCCAGGACAAAGTTCCCCATTTTGTACATATGACCTGCACGCCTTGTTCCTGAATTTATAACTTTGTATTTGGCAGGATTAAAAACTTATTTTATTTGAAAGGACCTAGTTTATTAAGCAATCTAGGTTGCTCTGTATGACTGCCCTGTCCTCAGCATTATTTACCATTTCCAACAATCTTTGTATCATCTGCAAATTTTCTCAACAGTGATTTCATTTCCTTCCAAATTGTTGATGAAAATGGTGAATATGTTCAGACTGATCCCTGAAGAACCCCACTAGAAATACTCCCACTTGATGATGCTTCCCCACTGACAACTTCTTTGAGATCAGTTAACCTGTTCTTACTCCATTTAACATGTACTGTAGAACCTCAGAGTTACGAACTGACTGGGCTAGCACACATCTCATTTGGTGCAATGTATGCAATCACGCAGCAGCAGAGACAAAAAAAAATACAGTACTGTGTTAAACATAAACTACTAAAAAAAGGGAAAGTTTAAATAAAAAGATTTGACAAGGTAAGGAAACTTTCTGTGCTCATTTCATTTAAATTAAGATGGTTAAAAGCAGCATTTTTCTTCTGCATAGTAAAGTTTCAAAGCTGTATTAAGTCAAATGTTTGGCTGTACATTTTTGAAAGAACCACCGTAACGTTTTGTTCAGAGTTACAAGTATTTCAGAGTTACAAACAACCTCCATTCCCGAGGTGTTCGTAACTCTGAGGTTCTACTGTGTGCTAAAAATAGCACTATGCAATATCAATAATCAGAATATTATGCAGTACTAAATCAAAGACACAACCTAAGTCTAAGTGTATTATATCTATGCAACTACTTTTATCAACCAAACCTGTAATCCCCTTGTTGGTGTCACTAGGCATAAATCTAGGTAACTCGGGAGGATGGCTTTGGGCCTATGTGACCCAAAGTACCTTTATGTAAAGTGCTTTTGTTAGCCTTACTAAACTTTTGTAACCTCTTGTGTTATGTGCTGACTACTGGCAGCTGCAAGGCTGCTTGATACTAGATGTAGCCAATACTAAATAAGATAGGCGGAAAACAGATGCTGTAATTAAAGTTATATGCATGAGAACGTAGCCCCCACGGTGGGAAAGTACAGATAACTGTTCACAGAAGAGGTACTAACGAGCTAAAGTGGTTTTTGCCAAGTATGATTTAACCTGCTTAGTGTAATGGCTACTTGCATGATGTATTTGTTATAGAAAATAGACGGGAGGGGGAAGAAGGGGGGGTAAGGGGGAGGAATGTGGGGGGAATGGAAATGCTTAGCTGAAATCATGTATAAAGAGAGAGAGCTGTTTGTATCTGTGTGCAGGATTTGAGATTGCTATGTCTCCCTTGCACCTTATTTGGGCTCAAATAAACCTGGTTTTGCTTCTCCACCCTGGTGTGTTAATTAGTGCGGCGCACACCGGGCAACGAACCCCCACTGTTGCTGTCCTCGGCCCTCTGTGCCGGCAACACCCTCACAGAATTAACTGAGGTTCTGTTTTCCATTAAGTTATGTGGACAGCTCTCAGTTTTGCTTTGCTCAGGGCCCCATTCTCATTATCACCAACCACTCCGGCCTCCATGAGGCAATATTAAACAATTGCAGAGCACACCACTTCTTTCTAATGCTGAACAAGGAGCTTCATCATAACAAGGAAACATTATTATCCCTAAGGCTACTCTGGTTCTCTCTGCTACACTGCAGTACTTCAGCTAGAACCTGCCTCAGACCTGTCCTACCTGGTTTCCTGCTACAGTTTTAAAGAAATAGTACACAGTCACTCATTCTATTCTTGGGGGAATGCTTAATCTTCCTTCCCCTCCATACAGGATGCCCCCACACCCATTCAGCATGCTACTTCTATTAGGCCAGGGGTTCTCAAACTGGGGGTTGGGACCCCTCAGGGGGTCGTAAGGTTATTATATGGGGGGTTAGATGTACTCAAGTCATAGAATATCAGGGTTGGAAGGGACCTTAGGAGGTCATCTAGTCCAACCCCCTGCTCAAAGCAGGACTAATCCCCAGATCCCTAAATGGCCCCCTCAAGGATTGAACTAATAACACTGGGTTGCAAGGTGTCAGCCTCCACCCTAAATCCCGCTTTGCCTTCAGCATTTATAATGGTGTTAAACATATTAAAAAGTGTTTTTAATTTATACGTGGGGGGGAGGGAATCGCACTCAGAGGCTTGCTATGTGAAAGGGGTCACCAGTACAAAAGTTTGAGAACCACTGTCTAGGCAGTCCTTGCTCTCTTTTATGAAGGGAATTTAATTAGAAATACTATATCTGACCAGTGGATGGCGCCAGAAACCAGAATTTGGGCCAGGCTAGCTTGTTAGGGTGTTGTTTTTCTAACTATTTGTGGCATATTTACTGAGAATGAATAAGAAAATATAAGTTGACTGTGCACTGTGTGAAGAAGTACTTCCCTTTGTTTTAAACCGGCTGCCTATTAATTTCATTGGGTGACCCCTGGTTCTTGTGTTATGTAAAGGAATAAATAACATTTCCTTATTCACTTTCTCTACACCAGTCAAGGTTTTATCTACCGCTATCATATCCCCCTACCCCCTTAGTTGTCTTTTCCTAGCTGAAAAGTCCCAGTCTTTTTAATCTCTCCTCACTGGAATGTAAAGTAAGAACAAACAAGTGTGCAAGTCTCAAGTGTCTGTCTGATAATGCAGGACAGGATGGCACCTGCTCCTCCATGATGGTAGGCACATTAAAAAGAACACTTAGGATAGCATAACATCCTAGTCATTCCAACCCTCTGCTATCCCAAATTTTTTAAATGTGCCCACTATCTCAAAAAACCAAGTGCCATCCTTTCCTGCACCATCAGACACTGAAACCTCAACACCAGCTTGTCTTCCTTTTACCTTCATTTTCACAAGGATTTGAAATTTCTCCCTATAAAAGTAATTAGACAGTTTTCTAGAACAAGAATGTTTACTATTTCACCAATTCTAAATTACTTTTAAACAAGTTATATTTGTTGGGTGTTGCATAACTGATTATAATGAAGGACAGTTTGTTTAAGCATTCATGTTGGATCCCCATGAACAGGGATACACTATGCTAACGATCTATATTCAAACTATTTTGTTGGGAAATGTCTATTGAAAATCCAATTCCTAGTCCTTCATCTTTGTTTAGCAGAAGCTATGAGATCACTAAGTGTATGCTATTGTTCGAAACAGTGCTGAGAACCTGAAGAAGAAATATTCCGTAAAAGGACTTCATACCACCAGTATGCAGTGACAAACAGTAAAAAAATTGTGTTAAAAATATAAAGGTAAAATCTTCAAAGCTGGTGTATTTTAATGGACTGCATCCAAATGAAATCATCTAACATGCTTGGATCTAAGAGCAAGGGAGCCAACAGAGGAAGCGGCTAATCAGCATTCAAAGTCAAATCAAGTCTCACTGGCAGTGGGAAGAAATAGGTTTCCTACTCAATAAATACAGGAGATTTGGTCCTGGACATGTAAAGTTAGACAGTACTTTGGGACTAATCAATCTTCCACTCTAGCGTAAGCCCCTAATTATGCTACAGTTTAAGTTGTTAATTAGCTCCTAGCACAAGTGGATCCAAGTACAGGTTATGTACACATGCCACATAGTTAGAGGCTGTTACTACCTGAGACAGTTAACAGCATTTCATTCCTGGTAGATGGTTGCCTTCCTATAACCAGTTCAACCCACTTTCCTACTGCATGGACAGGATCCTATAACCATGTATGGGTAACCAATTTAACTGGCCTTCCTTCTTCACAACAGCCTACGTACTGCGACACCCCAGAACACATTACCATACATATTGGCAATACAATTCCATGTGCATGTCCCGCTGGTAACTCTTTTCCTGGTTAAGGCTGCCTAGATTTTCCTAAAATGCATTGCTACAAACAGTAAGTGCTGACACATATGCACAGTTGAGATAACAAAAGCTGTTGTGTGGACAACCTATATTACTTATAACCAATTAAGGTGACCTAACTAACTGGATATAAAAATGACAGTAAAAAGCTGTAATGAAGACAAGGCCATATATATAACATAGCTCTTTGCATTATTGCTGTGAATAATGCAAAGTGCACTTGCCACCTCAGCTTGCTGTTGTCATTGTGTCATATAGAATATTTCACAGCAATAATGCAAAGTGTTACATGCAAACACTGAATTTCATATGGAGTTTTAGATCCCCTCGGTTTACAATTCATTACTTTCATAAGAACATAAAAACAGCCAGACTGAGTCAGACCAACGGTTATTCCAGCCCAGTATCCTGTCTTCTGACAGTGGCAAATGCCCACTGCTTCAGAGGGAATTAATGCAACAGGTAATCACCAAGTTTCCATCCCATCACCCATTCTGCGCTTCTGGCAAACAGAGCTATGTATACCTCAGAGCATGGTTTTGCATCCTTGCCCATCTGGGCTAATAGCTAATGATGGATCTATCCTCCATGAACGTATCTAATTCTTTTTTTAACTCTGTTATAGTCTTGGCCTTCACAACATCCTCTGGCAAAGACTTCCATAGGTTGACTGTGTGTTGTGTGAATAAATACTTCCTTTTGTTTGCTTTAAACCTGTTGCCTATTAATTTCATTTGGTAACCCCTACTTCTTGTGTTATGAAGGAGAGTAAATAACACTTTCTTATTTACTTTATCCATACCAATCATGATTTTACAGACCTCTATCACCCAGTTTTGTGAGATCCCTTTGTAACTCTTTGCAATCTGCTTTGGACTTAACTATCTTGAGTAGTTTTGTATCATCTGCAAATTTTGCCACCTCACTGCTTACCCCTTTTTCCAGACCATTTATGAATATGTTGAACAGTACTGGTCTCAGTACAGACTCATGGTGGATACCACTATTTACCTCTCTCCATTGTGAAAACTGACCATTTATTCCTATCCTTTTTTCCCTATCTTTTAACTAGTTACAGATCCATGAGAGCATGATCCCTCTTATCCCATGACAGCTTACTTTGCTTAAGAGCCTTTGACGATGGATCTTTTCAAAGGCTTTCTGAAAATCTAAGTCCACTATACCATTGGATCCCTCTTGTCCACACGCTTGTTGACCCCTCTCAAAGAATTCTAGTAGATTGGTGAAGCATGATTTCCCTTTACAAAAACCATGTTGACTCTTTCCCAACAAATTGTGTTCATCTATGTGTCTAATAATTCTGTTCTTTACTATAGTTTCAACCAACTTGCATGGTACTGAAGTTAAGCTTACCAGCCTGTAATTGCTGGCATCACTTCTGGAGCCTTTTTTAAAATGGGTATCACATTAGCTATCCTCCAGTCATCTGGTACAGAAGCTGATTTAAGCAATAGGTTTCATTGCACAGTTGGTAGTTCTGCAATTTCACATTTGAGTTCCTTCAGAACTTTTGGATGAATACCATCTGGCCCTGGTGGCTTATTACTATTTCTCAATTTGTTCTAAAACCTCCTTTAATGACACCTCAGTCTGGGACAGTTCCTCAGATTTGTCACCTAAAAAGAATGGCTCATGTGTGGGAATCTCCCTCACATCCTCAGCCATGAAGACCAATGAAAAGAATTCATTTAGTTTCTCTGCAATGCCCTTATTCCCCTTGAGTGCTACTTTGGCCCTACTGGTTGTGTAGCAGGCTCCTTGCTTCTGATATACTGAAAAAATGTGCTGTTAGTTTTTGAATCTGGCTAGCTATTCTTCAAATCCTTTTTTGGCCTTTCTAATTATATTTTTATATACTTCACTTGCCAGAGTTTATGCTCCTTTCCATTTTCATCAATAGGATTTAACTTCCACTTTTTAAAGGACACCTTTTTGTATCTAACTGCTTTTTACTTTGTTTAGCCATGGTGGCACTTTTTTGATTCTCTTACTGTTGTTTTAATTTGGGGTATACATTTAAATTGAGCCGCTGATATGATGTTTTTTAAAAGTTTCCATGCAGCTTGCAAGCATTTCACTCTTGGCACTGCACCTTTTTATTTCTGTTTAATTTATTTTTGTGTAGTTCCCCTTTCTGAAATTAAATGCTACTGTCATGGGCTGCTGTGGTGTTCTCCCTCCCCCCCCCCGCCCCCAGGGATGTTAAATTTAATTACATTATGGTCACTATTACGAAGCAGTTCAGCTCTATTCACCTCTTGGACTAGAGCCTGTGCTCCACTTAGGACTAAATCAAGAATTGCCTCTCCTCTTGTGGGTTTCAGGACTAGATGCTCCAAGAAGCAGTCATTTAAGGTGTCAAGAAACTTTACCTCTGCATCCTGTCCTGAGGTGACATGTACTCAGTCAATATGAGGATAGCTGAAATCTCCCCATTATTATTGAGTTTTTTGTTTTTATAGCCTCTCTAATCTCCCCGAACATTTCAGTAACTATCTCCATCCTGGTCAGGTGGTCAGTAATATATCCCTATTGCTATATTCTTATTACTGAAGCCTGGAATGACTATCCATGGAAATTCTATGGTACAGTTTGGTTCATTTAAGATTTTTACTTCATTTGACTCTATGCTTTCTTTCACATATAGTGCCACTCACCCACCAGCACAACCTGTTCTGTCCTATTCACAGTACCCGAAAGTTTGTGGGGCACATCAGAGAACAAATAGCTGGACCCCAGGAGTGGCGGGTGAACCACTGGCTGAGGGAGGCAAGCCTCCAGCCAGCCCTGCACTTCCTCCCCCAGCCCAAGGACCTGTCCCCCCTGCCCTGCCATAGCCCCCCTAGCCCCGGAGCACAGGGCAGGTGGTGCATGGCCCCCCGACCCTCTAGCACAGAGCGTGTGGGTGACACATGCCCCCCCCAAGCACAGGGCGAGCATGCAGGTCCCCCTCCCCCAGTCCCATAGCACAGGGTGGGCGGGTGGCCCTCCAGCCCCTGAGCACAGGGCAGGCAGCCCCAGCACCTCCAGCCCCAGCAGCATTGGAGTGGGGGCAGGGCCAGGGCAGAGCCAGGGGGAGCACCCCCCAGATTAGAAACTCAGCATCTATGTGCCTTATCCTCCTCCCCTCTGCAGTGCTCTGCCAAAGGTTTCTAGGGATGGCAGCCTTATTTCTTCCTCCACAGCAGGACACTTTTTCACACTGCTCTGCAATGAGGTGCTGGTTTGTCCATCCTGAGGGGGTTGCACTATGGACACTGCCCCAGTCCAGCAGTCTGAGTGGGGTGGAGAGACAGAACAGTTCATTAGAAAAAGTAGGGAACATGGGCACCTGCCCCCTTCTCCTCAAACTGTTCTGAACCTCGCTGCTGCATTCCACTGCAGCCTCACTCAGGAACTGCTATTCCCTGGCACTTGTGGGACTGGAGGAAGATAAGTGAGGTGTAGTTCCTTGGTTAACCCTCTGGGCAATCCAGTAGAATGCAATGCTAGCCTTCCCTTTAGGGCTTGTGAGTCTAGTACCAGAAGTACTCTTCAAATCCATCCTTCTCTTTGACAGCAAGCAAAGGGTCTGGCCTGACACTGACCCCATGTCTGGGGACCTGGTGCCACCATCTGCCCCCCCCCCCACTTTAGCTGGCTGCATCAGTACCCCATGGAACTACATTCAAGGGCTTCTCCTGTAGAACAAAAGTTCCTCCCAGGCTCTGGCCCAGCATCTGTATGTGCAGCTCCGTCCAATCTAATGTCTCCCCCAGGCTGCTGCTGTCCCAGAGCCCCAGCCTTGTGAAGGGGCCATCTCTCCTTGAAATCGTCCCCGAGCCATTCAAGCAAGGAATGGATTAAAAACCTGCAGTGTGACTATGGAAGAAGACAGGCCCTAAGCTGGAAAAAGGGCTGGGGCTGCCAGTAATGGAGAGCGCCTGCTAGCTGCGGGGGGCTCTGGTGGGAGCAGGAAAGGATGAGGCAGCAGCATTCCAAGAGAGCGCTTATTACATGAACCCTGGAGCCAAGGGCCAAGTGAAGTGCTACAGAATGGGAAGGGGAAGGGAGGGCAGGAGCAGCAGCTGGCTCTCTAGGGTGGGGGGCTGAGTGGATCATTGGGGAGGTGGCACAACTGACTCTCTGGGATAAGTATGTGTAGTAGTTGGAGATTCGCAGGCGCAGGGTTTCTAGGGCAGTTCTGTCCCATCCAGGTAGCTGTCACATGGGCTCCAGTGGCTCCAGTCACTGAGCACTGTTTCATAGGAGCACTATAGCCCAATGATCTGTATAGTGGTCAGTCCCGTGTCTGCCCTGCCTCTGCCCAGCTCCAAACCTCACTGGGCTAGTGTGCGCTGGGGATGCAGAAATCCTAACCCATTCAAAGCTGAGCCACACCACTTCTGCTGCTCTAGAGCCTGGGTGGAGGGGGCAGGATTTTACTCTAAAGCCTTGACTCCATGCCAGAAATTGACCAGCAGAGCTATTACAAAATAACTACTCCCACGTAGCCATGCCAGAATCGAGCTATTCCAGAGGAACTTCTGCAGGTGGCCTCTCTGTTTCAGGTGGAAAGTGACTTTATTCCAGCCATTTTAAATTCAGATTAGTGTTCACATTGGGAACTATCCCAGACTAGCTACAGCCAGCTAGTTGTTCTGGGATAGCTATAGCAGAGTAGTTATTTTAGATTAGCTATGCTGGTTAATTTCCCTGTGTAGGCGTGCCCTAATTTTCCAAACCTTTTCCTTATTGTCCAGAAATAGCACCAGGTTTGTTACCAGGAAGCCAAGATGCATTGCTAAAGGACTCTGCAGGCAGCAGGATCCCAAAACAATTTACAGATTATTTCCCTCTCAAACGTTATTCCATCCGCCTCCCAGTTCACCAGCTATGCAGTGTGGGTGTCAGGTTCAACTTCTCCCTTTCTACACCCCTGCTGTCAGTAAACCCCACTGTTTGTTTTTCTTGCCCAAAATCTGTCGAACCCTTTCGATTCCTATTGCTGTAACCTTGCTCCATGCCTCAATCTGTTCCTGCCTCAAGTATTCATCACAGAATGTTTGGTATGTGTTTCTCGGATTTACAGGATTTAGGTGGGAAGCCTATGACAGATACAGAAGCAGCAGTGGTAGTAACCCAAGCAGTGGAAGACACAATGAATATGACTGGATGTGGAAGCTGCAGTATGTACATGATCCTGGAGGGGGTACCTGAAAAAAGTTTTGTCTGCATGAACTGCCACCTGATAGAGCTGATGGAAGAAAAGATCCGAGGATTGGAGATGCAGGTGGAAACTCTGGTTGAGTTTAGAAGGCAGATGATGGAGCAAAGACATGAGGAGACTGAAGGGAAAAGCTCAGACTTGCAGATGGAAGCAGGACCAAAGAACTCTGAGGGGAGACTGCTGGGTGAGGAAAGTGGACAGTGGAAGCATGTGACTAAGAGAACCAGGCAGAGGAAAAGACGGGCTAGTGAAGGAGAAATAGAGCTCAGGAACAGGTTTGCGGAGTAGGAAAATGAAGAAGGGGCACAGCAGGTGGTCGCTGAAGGTGAGAGCGTAAGGAAGAAGAGAAGAGCAGCTAGTCCTACACGAAGAGGGTAACAGTCAATGGAGATAATACCAAATATGAGCCTGTAGCAGGGTGCTAGTGCAAAGGCACCTAATTAGCCCCTGCTCAGCCAGCCCCAATCAGGGGAAATAGATTGGGGCTGGGAAGAAATCTGGTGCCTGGCCTTTAGAACTGGCTGCACCTGTGGACTTGAGGGTTCAAGGGCTATAAAGGCTGGCTGGCAGCCAGAAGACAGGAGAATGGCCAGAGGAAGGTCAGTCTCCAGGCTAAGGGCAGACTCTGTGCGGAAGAGGAGACTGTAAGGCCTGCTCTGTATATAGTATATCACTGGTGGTGGGAGAACATATGTAAATAAAGCCACAGGTGCTGCAGAAGGAGAAGCCTCTCTGTGTTTTATTGGGGCAGCCAGTGGGCCCCAGGAAGAGAGGTGGGCAGAGGACCTGTTACAGAGCCCCAGGAAGATATGGGATGGGTTGTGGAGGATTGCAAGGGAGAACAGGAATCAAGAGAACTTGCAGCCAGAGGGAACAGAGGATAGACCTGAGAATCACACCATCACCAGGAAAAGGCAGGTCTATGTGATTGGGGACTCCTTACTGAGAAGAATAGACAGGCCTGTAACCAGAGCTGATCTGGAGAACAGAAGGGTGTGCTGTCTGCCGGGTGCTAAGATAGGGGATGTGGACCTGAGGCTGAAGAGGATCCTAACGGGAGCGGAAAAGAATCCGCTGATTGTCCTTCATGTGGGAACAAATGATACAGCTAGATTCTCGCTGGAACGTATCAAGGGAGACTATGCCAAGCTGGGGAAGATGCTTAAGGAAATCGAGGCTCAGATGATCTTCAGTAGGATTCTGCCTGTTCCTAGAGAAGGGCAACCAAGGTGTGACAAGATTATGGTGATCAACAGATGGCTCAGGCAGTGGTGCTATAAGGAAGGCTTTGAGATGTACGGCCACTGGGAGGCATTCATGGACAGAGGACTGTTCTCTCAGGATGGACTTCACCTGAGTAGGGAGGAAAATAAACTTCAAGGATGGAGGCTGGCATAACTAAGAGAGTTTAAAACTAGGAATTGGGGGGAGATGGTTGGGCGATGTCCGGGTAATCTCCATGCTGGATTTTAACATTGAGAGGGAAGAAAACAAAGTAAGAAAGGATACAGCTGTAGATAGGAGAATGGACATACGGAGGAAGGGTAGTGTAGATACCAGTCTAATAGGTGATACTGGCAGTAAAATGTCTGTGTCTAATTAGGTAAAGAATGTGAGCAAAGCCAAACAGCAAAAATTAAGATGTTTGTACAACAATGCGAGGAGCCTAGGTAACAAAATGGAGGAACTAGAGTTACTGGTGCAGGAAGTGAAACCAGATATTATAGGGATAACAGAAACATGGTGGAATAGTAGCCATAACTGGAGTACAGGTATTGAAGGGTATGTGCTGTTTAGGAAAGACAGAAATAAAGGCAAAGGTAGTGAAGTAGCATTGTATATCAATGATGATGTAGACTGTAAAGAAATAAGAAGTGATGGAATAGATAAGACAATCTGTCTGGGCAAAAATCATATTGGGAAAGAAAGCTACTAAAGCCTCCCCTGGGATGTGCTTAGGGTGTGCTATAGACCACCGTGATCTGATTTGGATATGGATAGAGACCTCTTTAATGTTTTTAATGAAGTAAATACTAATAGGAATTGTGTGATCATGGGAGACTTTAACTTCCCAGATATAGACTGGAGGACAAGTGCTAGTAATAATAATAGGGCTCATATTTTCCTGGATGCGATAGTTGATGGATTCCTTCACCAAGTAGTTGCTGAACCAACAAGAGGAGATGCAATTTGAGATTTGGTTTTGGTGAGTAGTGAGGACCTCATAGAAGAAGTGGTTGTAGGGGACAACCTTGGTTTGAGCGATTTTGAGCTAATTCAGTTTAAACTAAATGGAAAGATAAACAAAAATAGATCTGTGACTAGAGTTTTTTATTTCAAAAGGGCTAATTTTAAAAAATTAAGGAAATTAGTTAGGGAAGTGAATTGGACTGAAGAACTTGTGGATCTAAAGGCGGAGGAGGCCTGCAATTACTTCAAGTCAAAGTTGCAGAAACTATCAGAAGCCTGCATCCCAAGAAAGGGGAAAAATCTCATAGGCAGGAATTGTAGACCAAGATGAATGAGCAAGCATTTCATAGAGGTGATTAAGAAAAAGCAGAAAGCCTACAAGGAATGGAAGTTGGGAGTGATCAGCAAGGAAAGCTACCTTATTGAGGTCAGAACATGTAGGGATAAAGTGAGAAAGGCCAAAAGCCATGTAGAATTGGACCTTGCAAAGGGAATTAAAACCAATAGTAGAAGGTTCTATAGCCATATAAATAAGAAGGAAAAAAAAAAAAAGTGGGACCGCTAAACACTGAGGATGGAGTGGAGGTTAAGGATAATCTAGGCATGGCCCAATATCTAAACAAATACTTTGCCTCAGTCTTAAATGAGGCTAATGAGGAGCTTAGGGATAATGGTAGGATGACAAATGGGAATGAGGATATGAAGGTAGATATTACCACATCCGAGGTAGAAGTCAAACTCGAACAGCTTAATGGGACTAAATTGGGGGCCCTAGATAATCTTCATCCAAGAACATTAAAGGAACTGGCACATGAAATTGCAAGCCCATTAGTTAAGGACATTGAGGTCAATGGTACTTGGGACAAAATACAACATGGTTTTACAAAAGGTAGATCATGCCAAACCCACCTGATTTCCTTCTTTGAGAAGGTAACAATTTTTTTTTAGACAAAGGAAATGCAGTGGTTCTAATTTACCTCCATTTCAGTAAAGGATTTGATACGGTTCCACATGGGGAATTATTAGCTAAATTGGAAAAGATGAGGCTCAATATGAAAATTGAAAGGTAGATAAGGAACTGGTTAAAGGGGAGATGACAATGGGTCGTACTGAAAGGTGAACTGTCAGGCTGGAGGGCAGTTACTAGTGGAGTTCCTCAGGGATTGGTTTTGGGACCAATCTTATTTAACCTTTTTATTACTGACCTTGGCACAAAAAGCAAGAATGTGCTAATAAAGTTTGCGGATGACACAAAGCTGGGAGGTATTGCTAACACAGAGAAGGAGCAGGATATCCTACCAGAAGATCTGGATGACCTTGTAAACTGGAGTAATAGTAATAGGAAGAAATTTAATAGTGAAAAGTGTAAGGTCATGCATTTAGGGATTAATAACAAGAATTTTAGTTATAAATTGGGGATGCATCAGTTGGAAGTAACATAGAAGGAGAAGGACCTTGGAGTATTGGTTGATTACAGGATGACTATGAGCTGCCAATGTGATATGGCCATGAAAAACGCTACTGCGGTCTTGGGATGCATCAGGCGAGGTATTTCCAGTAGAGATAAGAAGGTGTTAATACCATTATACAAGGTCTGACCTCATCTGGAATACTGAGTGCACTTCTGGTCTCCCATGTTTAAGAAGGATGAATTCAAACTGGAACAGGTACAGAGAAGGGCAACTAGGATGATCCAAGGAATGGAAAACCTGTCTTATGAAAGGAGACTCAAAGAGCCTGGCTTGTTCAGCCTAACCCAGGGGTCCCCAACGTGGTGCCTGTGGGCGCCATGGTGCCTGCAGGGGCATCTAAATGCACCCGCATCCTGGCTGGCGGTCGAGCATCCGCTGAAATTCGGCGGCGACATCTCTGGATGACGCTGCTTGCTGCGAAAAGCGACATCATCCAGAGGCATCGCCGCCAAATTTCGGCAGATGCTCGACCACCGCCACGGTTCTTCGTCTGGCGCCCGCCAGATGAAAAATGTTGGGGACCACTGGCCTAACCAAAAGAAGGCTGAGGGGAGATATGATCGCTCTCTATATATATATCAGAAGAATAAATACCAGGAAGGGAGAGAAATTATTTAAGCTCAGTACCAATGTGGACACAAGAACAAATGGATATAAACTGGCCATCAGGAAGTTTAGACTTGAAATTAGATGAAGGTTTCTAACCATCAGAGGAGTGAAGTTCTGGAACAGCCTTCTGAGGGGAACAGTGGGGGCAAAAGACGTATCTGGCTTCAAGACTAAGCTTGATAAGTTTATGGAGGGGATGGTATGATGGGATAGCCTAATTTTGGCTATTAATTGATCTTTGACAATTAGCGGTAAATATGCCCAATGGCCTGTGATGGGATGTTATGAGCATGTGGGCAAGACTCACCAGCCAGACACACAGGAAAAAATTCTCTGTAGTAACTCAGATCCCACCCCATCTAACATAGAATCATGAGCGAATGTGGGCTAGACTCACCAGTCTGACCCCAAATATGGTGATCAGCTAAACTCTGAGCATATTATGGGATGTTATGATTCTATAACTTTGCTCCATACCTCAGTCTACTCCTGCCTCAAGTGTTGCAACATCCTCCTTGATTCTTTCATCACCAGGTCCAACATCACTATCTCAGATGCTAAGAGCTACTCAGACCTCCCAACCTTCCTGAGAGGGTTCATGGCTGTGAATCCTAAATCAATATAGGCACTTCCCTCTGATTTAGGCACCTAACTCCCTTTGAGGGGCAGGGCTTTGGTATTTCCTATTGTCTTGTTTAGGTGGCTCTTTGCTCAGCTTGCTGGCTTTTGTGAATCCAGTTCTTAGATGCCTAAGGTCTTGTCTACACTACAGTTTTGTCAACAAAAGGCAGCTTTCATCTACAGAACAATGGAGGTGTACACACTACAATGCTCCTCCTGCCAATTTAAGTCTCCTGCAACACTGTGATGGTATGTACTTACCCCGTACCAGCCCCGAAAGGCTAACTGAAACCAGCTGCTGGTCTGCATGGCCCTGAGAGGAAGGGCCGCTTACTGACTCCAAATCCCAGTGTGCCTTGCTTTCACATTGCTGGGTAGGAGAGAGGATACCAGTATTTGAAACCCATGTAATCTGCATTGCACACCTACATTCCTCATAAATTATAGCTGATTTATAGTATTGTCTACACAAAAATTTAAAACATTTCCTAGTGTGACTAACACGGGTTAAGCTCCTTCTGAGTCAGTACCGTTGGGAGCTCCAGTATACACAGGCTAGTAGGTGTTTACAGCACTATGGCTGTATACACTGCACACCTTACAATAGCTGCAGTGTTGTAAGATGCACAGTGTAGCCACTCTTTGTCACTGGGAGAAAGCTCTCCTGGCAACAAAATAAAACCACCTCCAATGAGAGGTGGTAGCTTTGTTGCTAGGAGCGTGTCTCTCACCGACTAAGCGCTATCCACACTGGCGCTTTTTGTCATTATAACTTTTGTCATTTGGGGGGTGTTTTTTCAGATCCCTAAGGGTATGTCTAGACTACCCGCCGTATCGGTGGCTAGCGATCGATTTCTCGGGGATAGATATATCGCATCTCATCTAGACGCGATATATCAATCCCCGAAAGCGCTCCTGTCGACTCCAGAACTCCACCAACGCGAACGGCGGTAGCGGAGTCGACAGGGGGAGCCACGGACGTCGATCCCGCGCCGTGAGGACGAGAGGTAAATCGATCTAAGATACTTCAATTTCAGCTACGCTATTCATGTAGCTGAAGTTGTGTATCTTAGATCAATTCCCCCCCCAGTGTAGATCTGCCCAAAGTGACAAAAGTTGTAATGGTGAAAGTGTGGTATAGTCATGGCCTATGTCATCTAACCTTGCTCAGAATAGGTCTAAGCACTTGTAGAGGTATTAAGGCTGTTAGGTGCTTTAGAGAAGGATTTTTAATATACCCACCTCATGGACCAGTCCCAGGCAATAAACAAAAAGACTGGTATTGTTGAGAGGTCCATTCCACTGACTATGCCACAGGGGTGAAGCTGTTGACCACGCTCTTTCTCCCTGAGCTTTAACCAGTCTGTTGAGACTCCATGGGGCGCTGTAAAGCTAAGCACCGAGACCTTAAACTTGAGCTGCCATTGTACGGTGGCCTGTGTCACTGAGGAGACGCACTGCAGTGCTCTCCCCTAGTCATCCTTCCCTTGTTGCCCCAGGTTCGTGCCCACGTGCAGAGGTAGAAAGGCACAAAGGCCTGAAGAACGTAGCCAGGCCAAGGTGGGCTGTGATGGGCCAGGGGCTCAGAGCCAAGTGGGGATGGCGGCGCCTGGCCACGATTAGGGTGACCAGATAGGAACTGTGAAAAAACAGGACAGGGGGTGGGGGGTAATAGGCGTCTAGATAAGAAAAAGTCCCAAAAAACAGGACTGTCCTTTTAAAAACGGAACATTCAGTCACCCCAGCCGCCATGGACTGGGGGCTCAGCGTCTGCTCCGCAGCCAGGACAAGGTTCCAGGGAGTCTTTCCTGCCAGCGCCACAACGAGCTGGGGTGAGGGGAACTCACAGCCACCCAGGACCGGCAGCGGGACCGACCCTGCTAGACCGTGTCTCCAGCCCGGCCCCGGGGGCGTCGAGGGAAGAGGAGCCGCTGCCCACGCAGCCCCGCCCCCCGGTTCGCAGTGCCTCAGTCCGGCTGGGGGAGAAGGCGATTTCCCTTTTCCCTCAGCGCTGCCGCCGCCATCTTCTTTGTAGTTCGGAGACCTGCCACAGTTCTGCGCATGTGCGGGAGTCCCGAGCTCTTTGCCGTGCAGTGCGCAGGCGCGTCCAGCACTCACGCATGCTGTTGTCAGCGCCGGAGCTGCCTCTTCCCCTGCGATCCCGGTAAGAGCCGGGCGGGGCTCTTCCGCGGGCCCGGGCGCAGAGCGCCCCCTTCCCAGATACTGGGGGGGACGGCACCGCCGATCTCCGCAGCTCGGGCCTGGGGTGGGGGTGCGGGCTCTGGGCTCTCCCCGCCCGCTGTGCAGCAGGGTCCGCGCCGGGCGGGCGTCCCGACGCCTTGTAGCCGGTGCCTGCGCTGGGGTGGTCCCGGCGGCGGGGTGGCCGTGGCAGGCGCTCCCCGGCCCCGAGATGGGGACGGTCCTTTCCCCAGGCGGCGTGAGGCCGAAGGGCAGGACGCGATTCAGGAGAATGGGGAACTTCCCATGGGAGTCCGGCGGCTCCCTGGGAGCAGCGAGGCAGGGGACCGAGCAAGTGGCGGGGATGGGCGGTAGCTCTCCACCGCATCTGTAGTTTCAGGGCGAGTCTGTGCTGGGAGCCTACGCTGGTATAGTTGTGTCACAGGCGTGCGAGGGAGGTGATATATCGTCCAGACCGTCCGCGTAGACAGCGTTAAGTCCACGGAATAATCCTTCATCTTCCCGGGAGGCGGGTACGTGTGCTGACGGGAGAACCGCTTCCTTTGGCATAGTGTTTACACTGATGAGGCTGTGTCTACACTAGGGACCTTACAGCAGCGACTGCGCCGCTGTAAGGTCTCCTGCGTAGCTGCTCTGTGCTGATGGGAGTGAGCTCTCCGGCTGGCATAATTAAACCACCCCCAGCGAGTGGCGGTAGTTATGGCGGTAGGACAGTGTCTCCCTCCTACATAGCGTTGTCAGCTCCAGCGCTTTTGTCTGTGAAGCTTATGTTGGTGTGTGTGGGGGGTGTGTGTGTGTGTGTTTTTCACACCCCTGACCAACAAAAGTACTAGTGTAAACAGCCTTTAACCTACAGTGGTGCAGCTGCGCCTCCCTTGTATTTTAACTATAGATATACCCTCATACCTTAACAAAAGTTATCTCATGCTCAGGCAAATCGATTGTAATTAAGGCTGCTGCTGCTGAATTTCTTCAGACCTCTTGTTCAGTTCTTTGGATTGTTTAATGGTGCTAGTTGACTTTTTTTTGTCAGTTTTTTTTTCCCAATTAACTCCCAAAAGAGCTAAGGTTACAAACTTCTGGTATTCCAGTTCTCAGGCCTTCATCTCCATCAGTACTGATCCTGGGACTTTCAAAAGTGAGCAGAAAATTTCCATTAGAAATGGATTAAGTTGTAATAGGGTTCCTTTATCCCTGCTTGAGTTGTAAATAATGCGCGCAGATAAAAATCTTAAAACTCCACTCCTATAGGGGAATAGCTTGTAAATTTGGTAACCTGATATTGGAAACACTGGCTTCTGCACATCACCTGTGTTAAGTAACTGGCTACTTGCAGAAAGGATTCTTTCCCAGTTTTCTAGTTTCCTAAATCAGAGAAGCAATGCAGTGCAGGAAACTGCTAATTATTCTTTGAAGGAGTGATATTTAACCTTGGCTGCCAGAAATCTGCCAGCCTGGGATTGATAGGAGGGAAAAAAAGGGAAGAGAGAAGAAAGTCGAGAAGTGAAGTCCAGGGCCCAAATATCTGAGAAGTCCAGTCTCATCCCTATCTGACTTGTACTGGGGAGGGTGCTCCAGTTCCTACCAGGATGTTATGCCTGATCTTGGGCTTGAGCCTCTGCCCACCTCTCCTTGCTGAAAAGAAGAGAAGCCAGATGTCTTCTCCATATTAGCCAGACCTGACTGTTTAGGCAGGGCTGATTTTTACTACATCTTCCCCATCTTCTGTTTTTTGGGGTGTGCTCCAGTGCTTGCATCTGTTGCTACTCAAGGTTTTCCCAGGTAGCAGAATAAAATTGACATGACAGAACACTGAGCAGTAATGCAACTGTCAGTTTAGTTTCACTCTCCTGCTGCTGGGGAATAAGCATTGGCACTGTCTGTCTGCAAACTGAGCACAGCCTTGGTGTCTCATTCCAAAGGTTTTCTTTGCAAACAGAAGGGCTAGAAACATGAAAGGGTAGGTTCTGCCTGAATTACGTTTTTAGCTCCTCCCCTTATTCACCCCTAAGTGTTTTTCATGCCATGGTTTTCATAAATAATCTCTTTATATTCCCATTTTTTAAAGTATATTTTAAGGCTGTGTTCTCCATCTAGTTTACAGATGGATTGATTTATTCATTGAAATCATCCATGGGAGGCTATTGTTATGGAAGCCTTCATGTGCTGGGGAAAACTACGGCATAGATAAACCTTAGTCACTGATATATTGATTTTTTTTCTTGATCGCTCTGACTTCATTGAAGGTCAGCTGCAAATTAAAAAAATCAAATGACTTTAAAATATTGTGCTGAGAGCCTCTGATAAAGATAGGAAGGAATTCAGCACATCAGGAGTATGCAAAGTCTGCCTAAAAGTAATACTTTTTGGGAGATGAAAACAAGATGTTCCTTAAATCAGTGAGGTTTTGTCTAGAGGTAAGTGGGGAAAGGAGTTGGTTGTGACAATTTTTTCCTCATTTGCAGCTTCATAGAATCATAGAATCATAGAATCATAGAATTCAAGATCAGAAGGGACCATTATGATCATCTAGTCTGACCTCCTGCAAGATGCAGGGATCCACCCTCCCTAGCAAGTGAACCCTGCCCCATGCTTCGAGGAGCCAATCTTCCTGGGGAAAAAAATTCCTTCCCCCGACCAAATATGGCGGTCAGCTGAACCGAGCATGCGGGCAAGACTCTCCCCCAAACCTCTGGAAAAGGTTACATCATACCAGCACATAATTGACCTATTGACTAAAGCCCGTTATCTCCATAAACTTATCTAGCTTAATCTTAAAGTCGTGGAGGTCCTTACCTGTTCCAGTATTGCTCCCCTGATGGTTAGGAACCGTAATCATATCTCCTCTCATCCTTCTTTTAAGGAAAAAAAAAAAAAAGCTCCTCTCAAGTCTCTTTCATACGAAAGGCCCTCCATTCCTCGGATCATTCTAGTGGCCCTTCTTTGTACCTGTTCTAGTTTGAATTCATCCTGAATTTCATCCTGTTACTAATACTCCAGTTTACAAGGTCATCCAAATCTCTGGAGAATATCCCGATCCTCTTATCAGCCCACCCTACTCTTGGTTCCCAGGTCAGCAATAAATAGATAACTCCACTGTACCCCCCTCCAACGGACAGTTCCCTTCAATACTACACCTCTGCAGTCTCCTTTAACCAGCTCCTGATCTCCATCTTTTCCAATTTAACCAGTAATTGTCTAAAAAATCTGTTACTCTCTCAAAGAAACCATTCTCTCTTTTTTTTTTTTTTCATGACTTTGCATATACACAGATGTTTAGACTAACAGGCCTATAATTCCCGGGTTTTTTTTCCTTCTTGAATATAGGAACTACATTAGCTAATCTCCAGTCTATTCCTCTAGCCCTTCATTAGCCTCATTAAGAGGCAAGCAAAGTATTCAGATATTGATATTTGTGCCAAGATTATCCCCTAATCTCCACTCCATAAGTTTTTAAGCGGGTCCACTTCTTCTTTCTTGGTTTTCTTCCTATTTATATGGCTAAAACCCTTGCTCATCTGAGAGCCAAGTTCCCCCCCTACAACAATGTCTCACAAGGTCCTCGTTACTCACCAAAATCAAATCTAAAAACCATGATGATGAAGAATTCATTAGCTATATCACGAAAAAAAAAAGCTGCCTATTATTATTTTAGCATTTTTTTCCCAATCTATATCCGGGAAGTTAAAGTCCCCATGATCAAGCAGTTCCATTAAGAGCTCCCTATCCATCTCTCATTATTGATATACAGCTACCCCCACCCCTACCTTTTTTTCGGTCTCTTTCCTAAACAGCATACCCTTCCCCCTGTACTACTCCAGTCAGCAAAACGTTCCACCATGTTTCTGTTATTTCCTCGATATCCGTTTCATCCTTTTTTTTTTGTTGGGCTCCTCTCCTCTTTTTTTTTTACCGGGTATGGACACAGTACTTCCAGTATGACTTGTAGATCTAGAATCTGTCCCCAGTGTCTAGTTTAAAAGCTTTTTAATCAGATGAGCCAGCCTCCTCCTAGAAGTCTACTGAGAACAGTTGTCTGTCCCCAGCCTCCCAGTGCCCATACATCCCAAAGCCCTCCTTACAGGTAGAATCCCACTGAAGATCACATGATCAAGGTTCTCTTACCGCTCCTCTTAGGATCCTTTTCAACCTCAGGTCCATCCCATTTTTTTTACCACCAGACAGCACACCCCTCTGTTCTCCGGATCGGCCCTGGTCACAGGCCTGTCCAACCTAATCACAGACCCTGCCCTTCGCCTGGGGACAGCACGGTCCTCTAACATTCCTATCATCCCTTGGTTCCCCTTAAGCCATCCTGTATCTCCCTGGCCCAAACTTGGTGCTACTTTCATCGACTCCTCCCTTTATCTATGGACTGTCAGTTACCACTTGCTGTACCCCTTCCTCATTCTCCAAACCTTCAAACCTGTTCCTTTAATTTCCCCCCCTCACTGGCTCTCCTTTCCTTGGCCTGCTTCTCACGGTCACATGCTTCCTCTGGTGGTCCCCCTTCCCCTCAGCCCAGCCCCCCCCCCCCCCCCCCCCCCCCCCCCTCAGTTACTGCTTGCCATTGCTCCCCCCTGTGCCCCCTTCTGTTCTCTATCAGGGTTTCCACCTGCAGCTCTAGGCCCTGGATCTTTTCCTCCAGCAGCTCTATTAGGCTTCATTTGGCTCTGTGTCTATATTTACCTGATATTAATGTAAGGCAGAATGAGTTATTAAAAAATATGGTGGTTGTTAAATTAACTGCTTCTGGGACCATATTAAACATTCTCATAAAATTCTGTGCTGTAAGAGACCAACTGTTTGGTCCAATCAACCCCACATGCAACACTGTCACTTCTAAGGAAGGTTACAAGTGTTCAGTTAGTCTGAGGGTTTGGCTACACTTGCAGCTGTACAGCGCTGGGAGTTAAAGCTGTCTTCATACAGCTGTGTAGGGAAAGTGCTGCAGTGTGGCCACACTGACAGCAACCAGCGCTGCAGTGTGGCCACATTTGCAGCGGTGTTGGGAGTGGTGCATTATGGGCAGCTATCCCATTCTGGCGCCGTGGGTTGTGGGAAGGGGGCGGAGGGTGCGGGTCATTCTGGTTCCTGTCCCAACGCCCCGTGATGCATTGCTTCACATCCCAGCAATCCCTGTGTTTCCATCCACATTTGGTGCCATCTTTGCACGGTTTCTGTGTTCCGTTTCGGTCTGTGGGAAATGGAGCCCGAACTGCTGAGGAATATGCTGACGAGTCTCGCCAGCACATCACGTTTGGCAGTTGAGCTATTGCTTAAGATCCAAAGTGACAGTGAGGAGTCCGGCAATGATAGCGAGTTGCATAATGCGTACAACACGAAATTGCATGTGGCATTCACAGACATGCTCAGCACCGTGGAACGTCGCTTTTGGGCTCGGGAAACAAGCACTGACTGGTGGGATCACATCGTCATGCAAGTCTGGGATGACGAGCAGTGGCTGCAGAACTTTCGGATGAGAAAAGCCACTTTCATGGGACTGTGTGAGGAGCTTGCCCCCACCCTGCGGCGCAAGGACACGAGATTGAGAGCTGCTCTGCCGCTGGAGAAGCGCGTGGCTATTGCAATCTGGAAGCTGGCAACTCCAGACAGTTACCAGTCGGTCGCGAACCAGTTTGGAGTGGGAAAGTCGACCGTTGGAATCATGTTGATGCAAGTTTGCAGGGCCATTAATCGCATCCTGCTAAGAAGAACCGTGACTCTGGGGAACGTGCAGGACATTGTGGATGGCTTTGCACAAATGGGTTTCCCTAACTGTGGAGGGGCGATAGATGGGACACACATACCTATTCTGGCACCACCCCACCTACCATCCGAGTACATTAATCGGAAGGGGTATTTCTCTATGGTTCTCCAGGCGCTTGTGGATCACCATGGGTGTTTCATTGACATTAATGCAGGTTGGCCCGGAAAGGTGCATGACGCACGCATCTTTCGGAACGCTGGCCTCTTCAGGAAGCTGCAGGCCGAAACTTTTTTCCCAGACCAGAAGATCACATTAGGGGACATTGAAGTGCCCATTGTGATCCTTGGAGACCCCGCTTACCCGTTAATGCCGTGGCTCATGAAACTGTACACAGGGAGCCTTGACAGCAGCAAGGAACAGTTCAACTACAGGCTGAGCTGGTGCCAAATGACTGTGGAGTGTACTTTTGGCCGTTTAAAGGGGCACTGGCGATCTCTGTATGGGAAGTTGGACTTGGGGGAAAGCAGCATTCCCGCGGTTATATCCGCGTGCTGTACCCTCCATAATATTTGTGAAGGGAAGGGTGAAAGATTGAGTCAGGCATGGACCTCCGAGGTTTAACGCCTGGAGGCTGAATTTGCACAGCCAGAGAGCAGGGCTACTAGAGAGGCCCAGCACAGGGCTGCAAGGATTAGGGATGCCCTGAGGGAGGAATTTGAGGCTGAAAACCAACATTAATGTTTGGTGCCTTGCATGGGAGCGAAGTGCAGTGGTTACAATGTTAGTAGGAATCTGTGTTTCCTAAGCTGATTTGCAGTGCCTGTTTCTTTCCTGGGCTACGGTATCTTTAACTTTCTGCAATAATAAAGACAGTTTTCAAAGCCAAAAATTCATTTATTGAAGAGACACAACTTTTTTGGAATCTGAAAGGGCAAGGGGTGGGGTGGGGAACTGTACAATCACAGTGTCATAAACAGATAGTTAAGGGTTAATGTCTCTTTTACGTGTAAGGGGTTAACAAGCACAGTGAACCTGACGGACAACTGACCAGAGGACCAATCAAGGGACAAGATAATTTCAGATCTCTGTGGAGGGAAGTCTTTGTTTGGGTTCTGTGTTGGCGGGGGTTGTTCTCTCTTGGGATTAAGAGAGACCAGACGTACATCCAGGCTCTCCAAGCTTCCTGAAATATTCTCTTCTATTCAGTATAGTAAGTATTAGAAAGGCGGATTAGTCTTTTGATTGATTTCTGTATTTGCAAATGTGTGTTTGCTGGAACAATATTTTACCTCTTTGCTGTACTTGGTGGTAGAGGTGGGATTTTTTAGGAACCAAAAGCCAGATTTTTTTTTTCCTCCTTTGAGATGCCGCGGAAGCAGTGAGGAAACATACCCTGAGGGCAGAGATAAAGGTTTTTCTAACAAGGTTTTGTTAGAAGGACATTTCCAGCTGTGCTTTAGCTGGGAGGTAATTAGCAGTTTGCAAGAGACAGGTTACAAACCAGTTTTTCTGGTCCCTTGTCAGCCAGCAAACACCAGCAAGAGACATTTGCAAATGAAAAGTTTTGTTTTGTTTTAATTCAGTCGGGAATAGAAAGAGTAGGAAACTGTAAACCAAACAGCTTAAGCTGAGGCATCCCAGTTCAGTAAACTGTAAAGGGGTGTGGCCAACACCAGAAAGCAGAAAAAATGAGTACCAAGGAAGCATCTAGACTGGAAGCAAGACAAAAAGAACTGGAATTAAAAAAAAAAAAAAGGAATTAAAAATAAAACTCAAGGAGATAGAAATAAAAGAAAAAGCCAAAGAGGCTGACCACAGGAGTGAGATGGAGAAGCGGGAGGCTGACCACAGGAGAGAGCTGGAGCTCCAGAGGGAGGCCCACCAGCAGGCCCTGGAATTGGCAAAGGCTAAGCCAGATGTTCCAGCCAACCCTAACAACCCTTCTCCAGGCACTGTTTCCCATCCCAGGCAATTTCCCACCTACAAGGCAGGTGATGACACTGAGGCCTTCTTAGAAAATTTTGAAAGGACCTGCCATGGGTACAATATCCCTGAAGAACAGTACATGATAGAGCTGAGGCCACAGCTCGGTGGACCCTTAGCAGAGGTGGTGGCTGAAATGCCTAAGGACAACATGAACGATTATAAACTGTTTCAATCAAAGGCCAGAATCAGAATGGGGCTAACACCTGAGCATGCCCGTCGGCGGTTCAGAGCCCTAAGGTGGAAACCAGATGGGTCATTCCCCAGACACGCCTACTACATTGACAAAAATTGGAATGCATGGATATCAGGAACAAAGGTTCAAAATTTTGAAGAGCTGTCCCTCCTGATGAAAATGGGACAGTTCTTAGAGGGTGTTCCTGAGCAAATAGAAAGGTAGATCCTAGATGGGAAACCCAAAACTATAACCGAGGCAGGGGAGATTGGAGCCAAATGGGTGGAAGTGACAGAAAAAAAAAGATACTAACAAGGGGAGCGAATATAACAAGGGGCAAGCTGACAATAAACCCTACCACCGGGGGCCACCCAACACCCCAGCTACAACCCAAGGAAAGCCCCAGACTACCTATAGTCCCACCTCACCAGTCTCCAGCAACCCACCTCGGCCCAGTGACCAGTCAGCTGGGCGATGTTTTAAATGTAATGAACTGGGACATATAAAGGCCAACTGCCCTAAGAATCCCAATCAAGTACAGTTCATTATACCACCATCACACCAAAGATCTCCAGGCCGAGATGCCTCTCAAATACCCCCGGAGCAAAGGGAAACCTTGAGAGTGAGCGGAAAGAAGGTTATCGCGTGGAGAGACACTGGAGCACAGGTGTCAGTTATCCACCAATCCTTAGTGGACCCCAAATTCATCAACCCAGAGGCCCAAGTAACAATTTGTCCATTCATGTCAAAATCTGTAACCTTGCCTACAGCTGAATTGCCTGTCCAGTACAAGGGGTGGTCAGGAAGGTGGACTTTTGCTGTCTATGACAATTATCCCATCCCCATGCTACTGGGGGAAGACTTGGCCAACCATGTAAAGCTGGCCAAGAGGGGGGGAGTGGTCACCCGCAGCCAGGCCAAGCAAACTTCCACTCCCATCTCTGTTCCTGAGCCGTCCACCAAGGCCCCGTCTGTGTTACCAGAGACCCAGACAGAGGTGGTGGAACCAGATCCCCTGCCAACAACTACAACAGCCATAGTGCATCCAGTCTCAGAACCGAAACTGGAAAAGCAACCAGCAGCAGAACCATTGCCATCGCTTGCAAACCCATCTCCAACCCCAACGCCAGAGGGTCTGAACTGGCAGAAGCAGCAGACAACCATACCCAAGAGGCTCAGCCAGAACCTAAAATATCACCTAGTGCACCAGCGGAGAGCGGTTCACAATCAAAGGAAACAACCTCATCACCTACATTGCTTCCAGAGGGACCACGCCCAAGTCCACAGTCTAAGGAGGAACTGGTGTCTCCAGCCTCAAGAGAACAGTTCCAGACTGAGCAGGAAGCCGATGACAGCCTTAAGAAAGCTTGGGTGGTGGCACGGAGCACCTCACCGCCTCTCAGCTCTTCTAACCGATCCCGGTTTGTTGTAGAACAAGGACTTTTATACAAGGAGACTCTTTCTGGTAGACACCAGGAAGGCTGGCATCCTCAAAAACAGTTGGTAGTTCCAACTAAGTACCGGGAAAAGCTCTTAAGCTTGGCCCATGATCATCCCAGTGGCCATTCTGAGGTGAACAGAACCAAAGACAGGTTGGGGAAGTCCTTCCACTGGGAGGGAATGGGCAGGGACGTTGCCAATTATGTCCGGTCTTGTGAGGTGTGCCAAAAGGTAGGAATGCCCCAAGACCAGGTCAAGGCCCCTCTCCAGCCACTCCCCATAATTAAGGTCCCATTTCAGTGAGTAGCTGTGGATATTATGGGTCCTTTCCCAAAAAAGACCCCCAGAGGAAAGCAATACATACTGACTTTTGTGGACTTTGCTACCCGAGGGCCAGAAGCAGTAGCTCTAAGCAACACCAGGGCTAACACTGTGTGCCGGGCCTTAACAAACATTTTTGCCAGGGTGGGTTGGCCCTCAGACATCCTTACAGATTCAGGAACTAATTTCCTGTCAGGGACCATGAAAAACCTGTGGGAAGCTCATGGGGTGAATCACTTGGTTGCTACCCCTTACCACCACCAAACCAATGGCCTCGTGGAGAGGTTTAATGGAACTTTGGGGGCCATAATACGTAAATTCGTGAATGAACACTCCAATGATTGGGATCTAGTGTTGCAGCAGTTGCTTTTTGCCTACAGGGCTGTACCACATCCCAGTTTAGGGTTCTCACCATTCGAGCTTGTGTATGGCCACGAGGTTAAGGGGCCATTACAGTTGATGAAGCAGCAATGGGAGGGGTTTACGCCTTCTCCAGGACTTTGTAAGCAACCTACATTCTGGACTTTGTAAGCAACCTACAAAGCACCCTACAACATTCTATAGCCCTTGCTAAAGAAAACCTAAAGGATGCTCAAACAGAGCAAAAGGCCTGATATGATAGACATACCAGAGAGCGTTCCTTCAAGGTAGGAGACCAAGTTATGGTCTTAAAGGCGCAACAGGCCCATAAGATGGAAGCGTCATGGGAAGGCCCATTCATGGTCCAAGAGCGCCTGGGAGCTGTTAACTACCTCATAGCATTTCCTAATTCCTCCTTAAAGCCTAAAGTGTACCATGTTAAGTCTCTAAAGCCCTTTTATTCCAGAGAATTACAGGTTTGTCAGTTTACAGCCCAGGGAGGAGATGACGCTAAGTGGCCTAAAGGTGTCTACTTCGAAGGAAAAAGTGATGGTGGCGTGGACGAGGTGAACCTCTCCACAACCCTGGAACGTCTGCAGCGGCAACAGATCCAGGAGCTGAGCACTCGCTTCGCCCCCTTGTTCTCAGCCACCCCAGGACAGACTGAACGAGCATACCACTCCATTGACACAGGTAATGCTTACCCAATTAGAACCCCACCCTACCAGGTGTCTCCTCTTGCCCAAGTTGCTATAGAACGGGAGATCCAAAACATGCTAAAGATGGGTATCATCCGCTCCTCTACCAGTGCATGGGCATCTCCAGTGGGTCTAGTTCCCAAACCAGATGGGAAAATACGCTTTTGCGTGAACTACCGTAAGCTAAATGCTGTAACTCGTCTCGACAACTATCCAATGCCACGCACCGATGAGCTATTGGAAAAACTGGGATGTGCCCAGTTCATCTCTACATTAGATTTAACCAAGGGGTACTGGCAAGTACCACTAAATAAACCCGCCAAAAAAAAGTCAGCCTTCATCACTCATGCAGGGGTGTATGAATTTAATGTGCTTCCCTTCGGGCTGCAAAATGCACCCGCCACCTTCCAAAGGCTGGTAGATGGTCTACTAGCAGGATTGGGAGAATATACAGTTGCCTACCTTGATGATGTGGCCATTTTTTCTGATTCATGGCCCGAACACCTAGAGCACCTGGAAACAGTCTTGGAGCGCATCAGGTAGGCAGGACTCACTGTTAAGGCCAAAAAGTGTCAAATAGGCCAAAACAGAGTGACTTACCTAGGGCACCAGGTGGGTGAAGGAACAATCAACCCCCTACAGGCCAAGGTGGATGCTATCCAAAAGTGGCCTGTCCCAAAGTCTAAGAAACAGGTCCAATCCTTCTTAGGCTTGGCCGGATATTACAGGCGATTTGTACCACACTACAACCAAATCGCTGCTCCACTAACTGACCTAGCCAAAAAAACACAGCCAAATGCAGTTAAGTGGACTAATGAGTGTCAAAAAGCCTTTACCCAGCTTAAGGCGACGCTCATGTCTGACCCTGTGCTAAGGGCCCTGGACTTTGACAAACCCTTCCTAGTAACCACCGATGCATCTGAGCGGGGTGTAGGAGCAGTTCTAATGCAGGAAGGACCGGATCACAACTTCCATCCTGTCGTGTTTCTCAGCAAGAAACTGTCTGAGAGGGAAAGCCACTGGTCAATCAGTGAAAAGGAATGCTACGCCATTGTGTACTCCCTGGAAAAGCTACGCCCATACGTTTGGGGATGGCGGTTCCAGCTACAAACCGACCATGCTGCGCTAAAATCGCTCCATACTGCCAAGGGAAACAACAAACAACTGCTTCGATGGAGTTTAGCTCTCCAAGATCTTGATTTTGAAATTCAACACATTTCAGGAGCTTCCAACAAAGTAGCTGATGCACTCTCTTGTGAGAGTTTCACAGAATCAAATGGTTAAAAAGTGTTCTCAAAATGTAAAAAAGTCTTGTAGTTACATAATTAGTAGTATATGTAAAGGTGCATGTGTTTTATTAATCTGTTTATTTTAAGGTTTTAGAAAAAAAAAATCACCGCCAGTGTGCGATTTGGGGGGGCGTGTCATAAACAGATAGTTAAGGGTTAATGTCTCTTTTACGTGTAAGGGGTTAACAAGCTGTGATGGAGTAGGAAGCACAGACGGTCTGTGTGGGGGAGGGGAGAGCCAGAGGTTTAGGTGAGATGCAGGAATTCAACCTGTGAGCTGAGCTTGGCCTGGGGGAGGGGAGGTGACACCTCTGGCCAGGGGAGACAAAGGAAAGAGGCGGAGGAGAGAGGAGGGGCCGGAGAGGACTGGGAGACGGGAGTGGGCTGAAGAAGAGAGGGGAGCAGGGAGACCGAGCTCTGATCCCCGGGGGGGGGGCTGTGAGGCCCCCCCAAGATGGACCTAACCGGGGGGATCTGGTTATCTGTGCCTGCAAGACCTGTGTTGGACTGTGTTCCTGTCGTCTAAATAAACCTTCTGCTTTACTGGCTGGCTGAGAGTCCTGGTGAATCGTAGGGAGCACGGGGGTGAAGGGCCTGGTTCCCCCACACTCCGTGACAACTGGTGGCAGTGGTGGGATCGACGGCACCCCGTGGACGGCGCTTCCTGCAGTAAGTGACTGGGGAGCAGTAAAACGAAGGGGCGATTCACCCCTGGGCGAGTGTGACCAGAGAGCAGGACTTTGCAGTAACAGGGTCCCCCGGGGGATCACAGCGAGCGATCCCAGGGGCGGAGGAGTCTGCAGCCCGACCCTGGCAGAGAGGTGGTGACCTCAAGGACTGGCACACTAGGGGTCCCCCTGGAACCCGTGGGGAGCGGCGAGCACCCCGGCCTGCGAGCGGCCAGCAGGAAGATGTATGCCACGCAACGCAAGTGGGAGCTGGTGGAGCTGTGCAAGCAGAGGGGGCTGCGCCATGGGAAGCTCACCAAGGCCCAGCTGATTGCCCGGCTGGAGGAGAGAGATCGCAGGGATGAACCGGTCCCTGTCTCTGCGGGAAGCAGCCAGGCAGATGCAGCACAGGCTTCAGTGTCTGGACCCGCTGGGAGTGGGCAGCTGGCCGCTGAGGGCTCCCCGAGACCCCCCACCCCTAGGCGTAGGGGGAGGGGGAGCCCAGCGACTACCGAGGGCTCAGTGGCCAGCAGGGGATCGTCCCGGCGGAGCTCCCTGTCCCTGGAGCGGATGCGGATGGAACATGACAGGGAGCTGAGACGGGAAGAGCTCGAGTTAAGGAGGCAAGAGCTGAAGGAGCGGGAGAACCAGCGTAAACACGAGGAGAAGCAGCGTGAACATGAGCTGGCCATGGCCCAGCTGAAAAGCAGGAAGGCCCCGGCTGCGGTGAGCGAGGGGGGGCCCAAGCCTACAAAGAGCTTCGATAAGAGCTTCCTGGCCCGGCGTAAGGAGGGGGAGGACATAGACACTTTCCTGACGGCCTTTGAGAATGCCTGCGAGCTGCACGAGGTGGACCCCGCAGACAGGATCCGGTGCCTCACCCCCTTACTGGACCCCACCGCCGTGGAGGTGTACAGCCGAATGAAAGGGGCGGAGGCGCGGGACTACAACCTGTTCAAAGAGGCCCTACTCCGCGAGTTTGGGCTGACCCCGGAGATGTACCGGAAGAAGTTCCGGAGTCAACGTAAGACCCGGGAGGGCACATACCTGCAACTGGTCAACCGGGTGCAGGGATACGCCCGCAAGTGGACAGCTGGGGCCCAAACTAGAGAGGACCTGCTTGACCTAGTCGTACTGGAGCACCTGTATGAGCAGTGCCCATCCGACCTGAAGCTGTGGTTAATGGACCAGAAGCCGGAGAATCTGCAGCATGCAGGCCAGCTGGCCGACGAGTTTGTGGACAGTCGGGCAGGGGATGGCAGGGAGTCGTGTCGAAGGAGCAGGTCTGCCTCGACACAGAGAGAGAGTCACCATGGGACCTCCCAGAAGGAGCCGAGGGAGAGCCCCCACCAAAGGGAAACATCTGGTGTCAGGTCCAGCCGTCCCACTCGAGGGGACCCACAAGACATGGGCTGCTATCAATGTGGCCAACCGGGCCACATACGGGCCCAGTGCCCCAAGCTCCGGGACAAACTGAGCAGACCAACCCCACACCAGGTCAACTTGGTGGAGACCCAGCCGGATGAGGGGCAGCGTTCGCAGGAAAGGGGGGCGGGCCGCGTACCCCCTGCGAAGGAGGGAGGGGGGCCCCGGGTTGACCCCTCCGAGGGGCTGGATGCTCCCAGCCCTGAGTTTGGGGTTTACAGGGTGGGCACGGGACTACCCCTCCGGAGTGAGTGCCTTGTTCCCCTGGAGGTAGACAGGAAGGAGGCTACTGGGATACGGGCGCAGAGGTGACGCTGGCCCGGCCGCAGGTGGTGGGCTCAGATCGGATGGTGCCCAACACCTACCTGACCCTGAGAGGTGTGATCGGGACCCCATTCAGGGTGCCTGTGGCGAGGGTACACCTAAAGTGGGGGGACAAGGAGGGCCTCAAGGACGTGGGGGTGCACCCACATTTGCCCACGGAGGTGTTAATGGTGGGGGGACCTCGAGGACTGGCCAAGTAACACCCAGGGTACCCTGCCCGTGAACCGTAGTCAGGGTCGACGCAGGGCTCTGCACCCTGACCCCGGGGAAAGTACTCTGGCCGAGACACCGGACCCTGACCCGGTGGGGAGGGAACGCCCAGGGACAGGGCTCAGAGAGGCTGTGGCCCCAGACCCAGCCGGTGAGAGAGAGCAGATCCCCGCCCCTGCCCCAGTAGCTGAGTACCAGGCCGCGGTGCGGGAAGACCCCTCCTTGCGGAGGATAGGGGACCTGGCCAACCTCGGGGGGGGGGACAGACCATGGGACGAGGTGGCCGGAAAAGGTTCCTGTGGGAGAAGGGGCTCCTGTACCGAGAATGGGCTCCCCCAGGGAAGATGGAGTCAGGGGGGATCAGGAGGCAGCTGGTGGTACCCCAGGAGTATCGCCACCAGCTGCTGTGCCGGGCCCATGACATTCCCCCCTCAGGGCACCAGGGAGCCTGGCGTACCCAGCAGCGGCTGCTGCAGAACTATTACTGGCCTGGGGTCTTTGCCCATGTCCGGCAGCACTGCCGCTCCTGTGACGTCTGCCAGAGGGGGAGGAAGGCCCGGGACAGGGGGGAGATGGCTGTAAGGCCCTCGCCCCGCCCCGAGGAGCCTGTCCAGAGGGGGGCCAGGGTCAGAAGGGGGGCTCTGAACCGAGAGAGCCCAAATCACAGCCCCCCAGACTGGAACGTGGGGAGAAGGCCCTGGCCCAGCGTGCACCCCAGGGGTACTGGGGTGGGGAAAGGGTGCGGGCGGCATAAGGTTGTAGGTGGGTCCGAACTTCCCCGGGTCACTAGCTGGAGTGACCCCGCTCAGTTCAGTCTCGGAGGGGGGAGAGGTGTGATGGAGTAGGAAGCACAGACGGTCTGTGTGGGGGAGGGGAGAGCCAGAGGTTTAGGTGAGATGCAGGAATT